>NC_060197.1:15416019-15741019 GCF_021184085.1 Oncorhynchus gorbuscha
GTTGAAGGTCAAAGCCACTCAGTGAAACAGTGCCTCAGTCTCAGCACACACATGCACACTCACACAGGAAACTTCCAACTGTCACTGCCAACTGGGAATCAGCGATTGGACAGCCATGCGTTGCCCCAGCAACCACCTAGGCTAGCTACACAGCACTGTACTGTACTACAGTCCTTTATGAATAGGTTATTTTAGATATACAGACACAGAGTGAAACTGTAATTAGGGCCCTTTAAGGTCCAAGTAGTCTCATAGGAATTCATCAGAGAGGAAGCTGAAAATTAACAGTGAAAACATAAAGTTGAAGTCGGAAGTTTACATACACCTTAGCCAACTACATTTCAACTCTTTTTCACAATTCCTGATATTTAATCCTAGTAAAAATTCCCTGTTTTAGGTCAGTTAGGATCACCAATTTATTTTAAGAATGTGAAATGTCAGAATAATAGTAGAGAGAATGATTTATTTCAGCTTTTATTTCTTTCATCACATTCCCAGTGGGTCAGAGGCTTACATACAATCAATTAGAATGTGTTAGCATTGCCTTTAAATTGTTTAACTTGGGTCAAACGTGTCGGGTAGCCTTCCACAAGATTCCCACAATAAGTAGGGTAAATTTTGGCCCATTCCTCCTGACAGAGCTGGTGTAACTGAGTCAGGATTGTAGGTCTCCTTACTCGCACAAGCTTTTTCAGTTCTGCTTTGCGATGGCCACTCCAATACCTTGACTTTGTTGTCTTTAAGCCATTTTGCCACAACTTTAGAAGTATGTTTGGGGTCATTGTCCATTTGGACGACCCATTTGCGACCAAGCTTTAACTTCCTGGCTGTAGTAACCGTAGTCTGGCTTTTTTTATGGCGGTTTTGGAGCAGTGGCTTCTTCCTTGCTGAGCGGCCTTTCAGGTTATGTCGATATAGTACTCGTTTTACTGTGGATATAGATACTTTTGTTCCGGTTTCCTCCAGCATCTTCACAAGTTCCTTTGCTGTTGTACTGGGATTGATTTGCACTTTTCGCACCAAAGTACGTTCATATCTAGGAGACAGAACGCGTCTCCTTCCTGGGCGGTATGACGGCTCCGTGGTCCCATGGTGTTTATACTTGAGAATGATTGTTTTTACAGATGAACGTGGTACCTTCAGGCATTTGGAAATTGCTCCCAATGATGAACTATACTTGTGGAGGTCTACAATGTTTTTTCTGAGGTCTTGGGCGATTTCTGAGTTTGAAGTTAGGCCTTGAAATACAACCACAGGTACACCTCCAATTGACTCAAATTATGTCAATTAGTCTATCAAAGGCTTCTAAAGCCATTTAGACTAATTTTAGATAGATAGAGCCTGATAGACTAATTTTCCAAGTTGTTTAAACCACAGTGTATGTAAACTTCTGATCCACTGGAAATGTGAGTGAATTCTAAGTGAAATAATCTGTAAACAATTGTTGGAAAAATGACTTGTGTCACGCAAAAAGTAGATGTCCTAACAGACTTGCCAAAACTATAGTTTGTGAACAAGAAATTAGTGGAGTGGTTGAAAAACGTGTTTTAATGACTCCAACCTAAGTGTATGAAAACTTCTGACTTCAACTGTACGTTGCTATATAAATATCCACATTTCTGCAATTAAACAGACAGACAGACAGACAGACAGACAGACAGACAGACAGACAGACAGACAGACAGACAGACAGACAGACAGACAGACAGACAGACAGACAGACAGACAGAGAAAGCAAGAGATATATGAGCTGTAAAAACAGAAGTAATCATCTGTGTGTGTGTGTGTGTGTGTGTGTGTGTGTGTGTGTGTGTGTGTGTGTGTGTGTGTGTGTGTGTGTGTGTGTGTGTGTGTGTGTGTGTGTGTGTGTGTGTGTGTGTGTGTGTGTGTGTGTGTGTGTGTGTGTGTGTGTGTGTGGACTAGAGCCGAGGATGGTGTCTGAAGGTCACTGAGACATTGAGGCAATCACCCTAATGAAAACAAACGAGGGAAAGAGAGGGGCTCTGCAATGCCTCAGTATAATCACACACGCGCACACGGCCCTGTGGCACACACCCAGTCTCACACACACCCAGTCTCACACACACCCAGTCTCACACACACCCAGTCTCACACACACCCAGTCTCACACACACCCAGTCTCACACACACCCAGTCTCACACACACCCAGTCTCACACACACCCAGTCTCACACACACCTCATTGTTATTTTATTTACTGTACATGCTCATCTAGCCTTTTGAGGCCTCACCAGCCAGTAATGACACTTATCACATGAAAAGACAAAGCAATACGAGAAGGTTGATCCTGAAGGGATGTTTATACAAGGCGAGCTAGAAGCAGGAGGCACTGCACCCGACTGTGACATTCAGCCTAAAGAAAATGATTAATGGCACAGTGCGGTATGTATCATCATATAGCATGGAAATATTTACATGCTCACTTTGACTGTACAATACCTATACACTGAACAGTCTTACACTGAGTCTTAAAGGTCCGATGCAGCTGTTTTTATCTCAATATCAAATCATTTTTGTTGGGAACAATGAAGTACGTTACTGTGGTCGTTTTAAATTCAAATGGTCAAAAAGAAACAAAAATAGCTAATTAGCAAAGAGCAATTTATCAAGCAAGAATTTAGCTATTGGTCTATTATCTAATCTACCATTTGGTGATGTCACCAGGCAGGCCAAAACTTATTCGCACCACAACAGGCTGAAATTTCAGGCCGTCTTTTCAAACAGCTCTTACACTAAAAAGAGCATTATCATCATTTTCACAATTTCACAGTATTATTCCAATCTCATAGTGTGGAGACATGTAAAATAGGGATGTCGCTTTTCAAATGTTTAAAGGGAAATTTCAAAATGTTTCTCCAGCACCACCCCAACGTCAACATAATGTGAAAATGGTGTGTTTCTATGGTGTTACACATGGTGTTGAGCATAATTTTTTGAATTGTCTGAGGGAAAACAGTTGCTCCCTAACTGGCCATAAAAGAGTGAATAGATCCCTTTTCGCAGACACCTGGGGAACTTTCCAGTCATGGAACAGCGTGTCTCTAAAAACAGGAAATCAGGAAATCTCTGCAGTACTGCCCAGAGAGGAAAATCTCCTCACCAAAATCAATCCATTAAACTCATTACAGATACACCCACTGTCCTGTATACTCCCTCTCCGGCGCTCGAGGTCGTCAGGCTTCTCATTGTTACGTACACCTGTCAACATTGTTACTCGCATTAGCCCCTCATCAGACTCACCTGGACTCAATTACCTGCCTGATTAGCTTCCCTATATATGTCACTCCCTTTGGTTCTTTCCCTAGGCGTTATTGTTTCTGTTCCATTGTTTCATGTCTGTACGTTACTCATGTTTCTTGGTTTGTTTACTTGTGTTATTTATTATTAAAATCACTGTCAGGCTCCCGCGCCTCAGTCGGGTCGTCAGGTTCCCGTGCCTCAGCAGAAGCAACTGGCCCGCTCCTGGTTCCCGGGATCATCCCTCTGGTCGGCGTCCTGTTTCTATGTTTTGTAGTAAAAAAAAAAGAAGTTTTTTTTCTTTCCGCAACATGAAACCTTATTAACATCTGTTCATATACAGTAAAACCCTAGGAAGAATATGACACGTTTTAAACATTTTCTAACAAGTGATCACTTAGATATGGTCATTTTCACGCTTTCATAAATCCTTAGAATGTGTGGGAATTGCGTATACGAAGGCATTTGTGAAACTTCTATAGCAATATAGAGTGGGAAAGCGGCCTGCATTTGGAGAATTAACAGACACTGCAGCAAATAAAACCTAATAAAAACATCTGTCTCGTCCAGGACCGGAGTCGACACAGACCGGTGCACCATAGCCAATCAGAGCTACAGTAGGCCTTTATGCAAACAAGCCATTGCCACACAGGCCTGCCATCATTTACTTTGAATTGGACTGTGTGTTTACAGGCAGTTTTAACAGCGCGACATTAGATCACTAGAACGCATTCACCAAATGCCACAAAATACACCTGAATGGATTTCTGCAAATATGTCAATACCTCTTACATTTGGGAACTTTACAGTCCTATTGATCAAACAACCAGACAAATAACTAATGCTAGCCAGAGCAGATGATGATGGGCTAAAATATAACGAAGGAACATTAGATAAACCCTCTCAAACCTTTCCAGCTAGTTGGCCATCAACATTTCAGCATGGTAACAGTTGAACAAGATGAAGGAAAAAGTAAAGTGCTCTGACGAAGGCCGTGAGGCCGTATACGTAAGCTTATTAAAGATCAGTGATACTATCAAGAGCAGAGTGCGGTTTCCTTTTTCCTTCAGCTAGCGGTCAAAATTGCACTGATTAATGATGGGGAAATGTAGCCTACTTGTCCTTCAGCAGCTGGCTAAAGTTGCCTGGCTTGCTAGCTAGCTACTTACAGACACAAATGAGAACCTCACCCAGACCTTTTTACTCGCCCTAACAGAGCTGGTTAGCTAGGCTGTCGTGAGCAAACGGGAGGAGAAGCTTATTCCATAAAAAACGTACAAACGGTGAAAACAATCCATTTTTAGATAGGGTAAAATACAAAGTTGTACTCTATATTAATTGGGTATATTATGGAAAAAATGTAAAGATAGATATTGATACATTACTAGCTCAAACACTTAAGTGGGTGATGGTGATTTCAGATCAAAAGTGGTGGGTGGGAGCACACATTGCACAACCCCCCCAATCTGATAGTGGGGTGTTAGATGCCCACTAGTCTCCCTTATGGCTCAGCTGACTACAAATACGCCATACATCCTTCTCTCTTTCTCACACACACACACACACACACACACACACACACACACACACACACACACACACACACACACACACACACACACACACACACACACACACACACACACACACACACACACACACACACACACACACACACACACACACACACAGTCAGCTCAGAGAGGTCCATCATTAGCAGATTTTAATCTACAACGGAAAATGTATGTTTATGCAACAAATGTTAGTGCATCAAATTGTATCTAACCGAATTGTGTCGTTTCGTTCCCTCTAATCAAACCAAATCGCATCGAATCGTACCAACTAAAATGCATCTTTCAGGTATCTTTGACAGTCAAAACGTGCAGTCAAAAACATTATTTTCCTGTGTTTTATATATGCAGTATTTCCACACTATGAGGTTGGATTAATACTGTGAAATCGTGAAAATTCACTTTTAGTGTGGGATTTTTGGCCTGTCTGGTGACATCACCAGGTGGTAAATTAGTTAGTATACCAATAAGGAAGAGAGTTTCAAACCGCTCCTCCCACTCCCAGACAGTCCTAGCAAAAGTATGGCTTGAGAAATTGCTCTTTGCTAAGAAGCCATTTTTGTTCATTAAAAAAACAAACATTTGAATTGAAAACAAATCACAGTAAGGTACAAAATTGTTACCCAGAAATGATTTCATATTGAGATAAAAAAAAAATGGCTGCATTGGACCTTTAACTGCCAAATAAAGTGTCTTAATTGGGGATTGGGCCACCACGAGCTGCCAGGACAGCTTCACTGCACCTTGGTATCCATTCTACAACTGTCAACTCTATTGGCGGGATGTGAAATTACATCATTTGGTGTTTTGTTGATTTTGGTGGAAAACACTGTCTCAAGACCCGCTCAAGAATTTCCCATAAGTGTTCTATTGAGTTGAGATCTGGTGACCAAGACCCCTCTTTCAAAGTCAGTGAGACCTCTTCTTCGAGCCATGGTGGACAAAATAATGGGCAACTGGACATTTATATACATGACCCTAAGCATGATGGGATGTTAATTGTTTCATTAACTCAGGAACCACACCTATGTGGAAACACCTGTTTTCAAATGACTTTGTATCCCTCATTTACTCAAGCGTTTCCTTTATTTTGACAATTACCTGCACATATGCCCCTTTCTTAGTCTTAATGGCATGTTAAACAATCATTTTCTTTATTCATCAGAACTGATTAGAATTACAGTGATTAAGAATGGGATTTCAACGGCACAGTTCAATTTTCATATCAAAAGCCTAAAACATGAGAGAGAGAGACTTCTGTCTATGATGGAGAGACTTCTGTCTATGATAGAGAGACTTCTGTCTATGATGGAGAGACTTCTGTCTATGATGGAGAGACTTCTGTCTATGATAGAGTCTTCTGTCTATGATGGAGAGACTTCTGTCTATGATAGAGAGACTTCTGTCTATGAGAGAGAGACTTCTGTCTATGATGGAGAGACTTCTGTCTATGATGGAGAGACTTCTGTCTATGATAGAGAGACTTCTGTCTATGATAGAGTCTTCTGTCTATGATAGAGTCTTCTGTCTATGATATAGAGACTTCTGTCTATGATAGAGAGACTTCTGTCTATGAGAGAGAGACTTCTGTCTATGATGGAGAGACTTCTGTCTATGATAGAGAGACTTCTGTCTATGATAGAGTCTTCTGTCTATGATAGAGTCTTCTGTCTATGATATAGAGACTTCTGTCTATGATAGAGAGACTTCTGTCTATGAGAGAGAGACTTCTGTCTATGAGAGAGAGACTTCTGTCTATGAGAGAGAGACTTCTGTCTATGATAGAGAGACTTCTGTCTATGCTAGAGAGTCTTCTATCTATGATAGAGAGACTTCTGTCTATGATAGAGAGACTTCTGTCTATGATAGAGAGACTTCTGTCTATGAGAGAGAGACTTCTGTCTATGAGAGAGAGACTTCTGTCTATGACTTCTGTCTATGAGAGAGAGACTTCTGTCTATAGTAGAGAGACTTCTGTCTATGATAGAGAGACTTCTGTCTATGATAGAGAGACTTCTGTCTATGATAGAGAGACTTCTGTCTATGAGAGAGAGACTTCTGTCTATGATAGAGAGACTTCTGTCTATGATAGAGAGACTTCTGTCTATGATGAGAGAGACTTCTGTCTATGATGGAGAGACTTCTGTCTATGATAGAGAGACTTCTGTCTATGAGAGAGAGACTTCTGTCTATGATGGAGAGACTTCTGTCTATGATGGAGAGACTTCTGTCTATGATAGAGAGACTTCTGTCTATGATAGAGTCTTCTGTCTATGATAGAGTCTTCTGTCTATGATATAGAGACTTCTGTCTATGATAGAGAGACTTCTGTCTATGAGAGAGAGACTTCTGTCTATGATGGAGAGACTTCTGTCTATGATAGAGAGACTTCTGTCTATGATAGAGTCTTCTGTCTATGATAGAGTCTTCTGTCTATGATATAGAGACTTCTGTCTATGATAGAGAGACTTCTGTCTATGAGAGAGAGACTTCTGTCTATGACTTCTGTCTATGAGAGAGAGACTTCTGTCTATGATAGAGAGACTTCTGTCTATGCTGATCTATGATAGAGAGACTTCTGTCTATGATAGAGAGACTTCTGTCTATGATAGAGAGACTTCTGTCTATGAGAGAGAGACTTCTGTCTATGAGAGAGAGACTTCTGTCTATGACAGAGAGACTTCTGTCTATGAGAGAGAGACTTCTGTCTATAGTAGAGAGACTTCTGTCTATGATAGAGAGACTTCTGTCTATGATAGAGAGACTTCTGTCTATGATAGAGAGACTTCTGTCTATGAGAGAGAGACTTCTGTCTATGATAGAGAGACTTCTGTCTATGATAGAGAGACTTCTGTCTATGATAGAGAGACCTCTGTCTATGATAGAGAGACTTCTGTCTATGAGAGAGAGACTTCTGTCTATGATAGAGAGACTTCTGTCTATGATCGAGAGACTTCTGTCTATGATAGAGAGACTTCTGTCTATGATAGAGAGACTTCTGTCTATGATAGAGAGTCTTCTGTCTATGATAGAGAGACTTCTGTCTGTGAGAGAGAGACTTCTGTCTATGATAAAGAGACTTCTGTCTATGATAGAGAGACTTCTATGCTAGAGAGAGACATTGAAAGATTGCAACCCACATCGATTTTGAGTGAATGAACCCCATTTCCTTCGTTGTCTCGATGAACGTAAAGGCCAGGATGTGGGGCCTTAATTAACAGGGCTGCTAATTAACAAGCAGTTGTAAATCGGGTCACACACACACACACACATGGTAATCGCTTTGTTGAGGCCAGCACCAGCCCACTACTCAGTATGCAGCCCGCCCGGCGAGCCCCCGTCTACCAATAACATGAGTGAGAGATCATTGAAACATTAGCACTGATCAATAATAGGAGGCCCCACTATTGCATATAAACTATCCCAACGGAGGACAACAGCCTCAGGCAGGGCAGCGAGAGGAAGGGAGGAAGGAAACGCCTCAGAGAAAGGCAAGGACAGAGTGGGGAGGGACGGGGAGAGAAAGAGGGAAGGGGTTGAAAAGGAGGGAGAAGAGGGGAAGAGGGAGAGAGAAAGGGGAGAGAGAGGGAAAGGAAGAAAGAAAGAGCCTACCACATCCTCTCTGAGCAGCAGGTGAGCAATTGGTTTTGACATTTACACCCACACACACACACCGCTAACTTTAATTAAGACGTGATTGTGTTGTTTTATTGAACAGATTTGACTCAGTAGGAGGAGAGACAGACTAAAGTGAAGTGGCTGCTACAGTAGACAGGCCGTGGTGGATGCTCTACCTACTGTACAACCACATTCACCATAACAGATTCTCTGAAGGGATAAATCCAACCAATAGGCTTTTCTAAAACCAGGAAGTGGAAAGCTGATCAATTCAACTACTCATTGAATTCACAGTGAAAAACGACACATTGAAGAGCCATGGTAAGTCAATCTAAGAGTGCAGCACGGCTGTTGACGATACGCAGCAAGGCCTGTATCCACGAAGCGTTTCAGAGCAGGAGTGCTGATCTAGGATCAGTTTAGCCTTTTAGATCATAATGAATAATATGATGTGGACAGATCCTAAATAAGCACTCCTACTCAGACACTTTGTGGATACAAGAACGGCACCTACTCTGAGAGGCTTTGTGGATACGGGCCCTGGTGTGCTACACTGAGAGCCTACTACAGTACATGTGTACTGACATCAACCTCTCTACTGTACCTCTCTACTAAACAACCTGACTCAGCATCTCTGTCTCTCTCTCTACTGAACTCTGTTGAACCGTGTTCATCCATTCTCTCTCGGAGAAATCCTGGTGGTTTAGTTTTCATTTGGAGGGGATTTCGTCCCTATCAAGCGTCAGCAGACCAGTATCAAACGCATGTGAACACTGTGCTGTGGGGCTTGTAGCCTTGTAAACAGCAGCTGGCAACCCTCCAGACCCCCCTCCAGTGCCGTGGAGTTGTGACACTGATCCCAGCCCTATCGCTCCCTCACAGCACACACACATACCCCCGTTTAATAGACCCTTCAAAGCTCACCTCTATCTATATTTTATTTGCGTCTGTGCAGTGTGTGTGTAGTGTGTGTAGTGTGTGTGTATGTTTTCTTCCCTCCTCCTTCTTCCTTTGCCAGCCTTGGCTTCTTTATTGCTTGTTGTTGACATGGATCCCTTTAGCCCTCAACAGGAGGCAGCAGGGGGGGGGGGGGGGATCTTCTGCTGCTAACCGGACGCCCGCCACCTGCTACCACACTACCCATAGTGCACTGCACTGCTCTGCCAGGGCAACAGAGAGAGAGCGTTATTATTGAGCAGGTCAGGAATACGGCTGAATCCCAAATGGATCCCTATTCCCTATATGGCGCACTGCTGTTGGCCAGAGCCCTATAGGGTACCCTGCGGGCCCTGGTCAAAAGTAGTGCACTATACAGGGAATAGGGTGCCATTCAGGACGTATCCTCAGACACAGCAGTAGTGCTTGAGGCAAAGACACTCACACTGAAATGATGTTCTCAAACAGACTCCATGTTGTCCTCTTTATTCTGACAGCGAGCGGCGGAACATCCACAAATAAATCATCATCTTGGCCAGACGTGACTGCTGCTGCCATCTCAGGCCTGGAGGGGCCGGAGAGAAAAATGATTGTTTTTATTGTGAGATGGTGCTGTCTGTGTGACAGGCAAAGTGCTGTGTGTCTGTGCCACACAGACGCCGGCGAGCGGGCGATATGAACAGTGTCTAAAGGGTTTCTAAGGACACATTGGGGGGGGGTTATTGTCAGTTCCAAGGGCTGAAGGGTTATGACAAAGGCCTGGTATATACAGACACGTATTGTGTAGAATGTAAAGAAGAATCTATGATGCAAGTTCTGGAAATCAACAAGGTCTCGGTGGCGAGGGTAGTTTAAGAATGCATGCAGAATGTTAAGCATCGTTATGAACGGCCATTTTGTTTTTGCATTTTTGCCAGAGGGAATATAATAGATTTTTGTGTAGACGCCGGTTTATTTAAATGGCCAGAGCAAAAAAAAAGTCTTAAAATGCTGCTGATGATAATGAAAAGAATAAAATAACTCCCCAGCCGGGCTTATAAAAGAAAGCAGACAGATGTGTTTGAAGGTCCTCCTTCAAAGCCCGGCTCGACACCATGGCCGTGTCGGGGGAATTTCAGTTATTAATTGAAGTTAATTTTCGGGGATATCAGTTTGCCGGGCACGTGGGAAAGATTGATAGCCCCGGCCACTGTGTCTCCCGAGTGTTGGGAAAATGACACTGTTCCTTCACCAGGGCTCTTTCACTTTTATCATCACAAATCAAATTATAAACATCAGCCCAACCTTGCTGGGATTCTGGCTGGAGGAGATTTCCATAAGATTAATTAGGCTCGCCAGCCAAAGACAGAGCTGGGCGGAAGGGACAATATTTTTTTAAATATATTTTTAAATACGATGGGAGGAGGTTGGATAGAGGGGGTGGGCGGGAGGCGGTGGGGAGGCATTCATTGCAGTATGTGAATAAGGGAAGTCAATTGGACAATAGGTAGTTAGTGTGGACTAGCATGGATTCTCAAAGACACCAGAGGACACCGGACCCTCTCCCTCCTCTCCCCTCTCTGGGCCTGTGATGTGGAGGGCCACGTGGTGAACCCCACATTTAATTAGAACACTTTGATACCCACAGGAGTGCCTGGCGAGCCCCGGGGCATCCTAAACACTGACTGACACACGGCACACTCCGGCCGCTCCCCGCTCTCCAATTAGAGACGCGTCACGCTGTGCTACCACACACGCATCTATGACCACACCACTACTACACAAGCTCCACACACACACACATCTACAGTGCATCTACACACAGCTGCCAGTTGCCAGCCCAAACAAGCACTAACCCGCCCGTCAGTATTTGCGTGCCTTTCCAAATTGGCATTTGGATTAAATGGTGCCTAAGATGCCCTGAAGTGTGTCAGAGAGAGAATCTCTCACCTGAGCTGATCGGGGTGCAGAGAGACTGCAAACCAAGTGATTAGAATGAGGATATATTTTTTAAGGGGGATAGAGTGAGAGAAAGGAGGGATTGGTGTTTGCAAACTGTCTGGCATGAGGAACAGACACACAGAGTTTGGTTGGCATGCCGATGTGCAATCTGCAATATTAATGTGGGTTGGGCTGAATAAATGATAACAATGCAGGGAGCTTTGCTGTGTTACACTGGTGTATTCTTAATGTGTAGGGATAAACAGAACACCACAACATTTTACAATGCTTGACTTACGTGAACAATCACTGGGTTCATGCATTATGCAAATCGGCACCCTTTCATCCAACACATACAAGTGTTTGTACGTAAACAAACAGCTTACTCTTTAGCTAACAAGATGTTGCTGTAAATAATAGATATTCAAGTCTGCTCTCTGTCTTTCTCTCGCCAGATGGAGAAAAGAAGAAAGTTGTGTAATTTCCTGTATTATTTAACACGTTTCCCCTCGCCGTCGCTTCCCCCGCTGCTCAACGACAAACAAACACAAACAACGAGAACATCAAGAGAGGCCTCGGCACGCCGTTGTTGTTCTGTCGCGGAACACAGCCCTGTGAAAACACTTCCTTTTGCATAGCAAACCCCTGCTATAAATGTGTTATCCAGCTTTGAAATATTTATAACACGAATCTGACATACACTTCTCTCAAAGAGAAAGATGCGTCTCCACCGCAACGGGAGTGTTGTGTGGTTGGAGGTTTTAATCAAAAGAAATCAATAGGATAAATATTTGATCTCGAAAGACAATGGCAACTCACAATACCGAACGCCATCACAGACTTTGCATGCGTCCGTCAACGTTAATTCCTCTAGAAGTCTGTCATGTGAAAACATACTGCATGTCAAGGCTGTGTGAGGAACCAGCTGAGAGACTCGAAGACATTGCTGTAATGGATTGCTAGGACATGGGTCCTCATCTCAACACAACAAGCCTGTCCTGTGTGTTAGTCTGTTTATCCAAGCTTCAGCCGGTTGTAGTGTTTCATCAATAACCTTGTTTGGTCAGAGATGATCTTTATCGATGGAGGAAATCAAACAAACAGAGAAGCACTAATGGTTTGATAATCACTGACAAGGACAGGGCTCCTCGTAACCACTCTGGGCTGGATGGTAGGCACCCCCATCCCCTAGCCCCCCTTCAGAGATTATAAAACCCTATTACCATGCCCCCCCCACCCCCACCGCACACCCTGCTGCACCAACTCACCCCAACCCCCAGACACTTTCTCACCCCCCCGCCGCCCCTTCCCCTTGATACATGTGGGGCCCTGGGACCCCAAAACACCCCCAGATGGGTTCTCATTACCCCACGCAGACACCAGTCACATGCCGCTGTAAGCATAGAACCACATTTTCTACATTAAAAAATGACATATGCCTTCAAAGCCAGGTCCTATACATATAGATGTTGCTAAAACGTAGCATGACTGGCTGAAGTGAACACTGATTCGTGTGGAGCTCCAACATCTGTCAGAAATCCAAGGTCCAATCATCTTTCCTCGAGGCAGAGATTGGGCGGCGAGCCCAGAATGTGAGCACCAATGGCTTTATTGGGCCTGACAAATTGAATGACTCTTAGAAAGCAAGTTATTTGGCCTTATAATGCACTTTGTCATTGTTTGCCTATATTTTGGCAGTAATACCAGCAGTATACCACTTTGAGGTTGAATGTGATGTATGGTGTACTGACTGCCATATCTCTCTCCCGGCGAAGTGTATAAGATTTACACCCATCTCAGTTCTTCTTGTCTCCTGTTTTCAGTTCTGTCTTCTGTATCAAAGTGCCTCTCAGCACAGCTTGTGTTCCTTTCAAAAGTGATTTGTCAAGACGTGATTGAGGGACGCATCTTTCTCACTCTCACGTCGGTCTCTCCGACTTCCCACCCTTTTCGAGGTGATGTGAGCGAGATGGAAGGGAGCTGTCAGAGGATCAAGAACATCTGTATCAATCAACATGGATTTGTTGTTGGAAACCGACTTTTACTGTATAAATCAGTTATCAGGTTACTGACTCTGTCTGTACATTTATGGTATATCCCAGTAGGGGATTCATACATATGGGATTATTGTTTGGATTGGTTTCCGTCACACTCGGGTATGTATACTTAAGGCCTGGGGGCTTTTAAAAATCCCCATTCTCTTGGCTATGCTGTATCAAGTCAATTTGATGGCAAGCATAAACATGCTACGGTGAGTTAGCTATAAGGGAGCTCGATAGTTCACGTAGCCAGTGTGATCATGGTAAAAGTGAATAGGGGCCAAATAGTGCAGCGTACACAGATAAATAAATAAATAAAAGTCTAGGTCTCTCTAGGGACAGACCGGCTGGTTTTATTATAAACTTTTTTATTTATTCCTTTTATTTATTCAATCAAAGGTTTGATTTCTTCCCAAAACTCTTTATCTCCATCTGGGAGAGAAAAAAAAGAAAAGAAAAAAACAGTTTAAACAATACAACAGTTGAACCTTTTTGAAATAGCTCCACCAGAAGCCAACTTGAGAGTTAAGGCTGAATCGTCAGCCAAGTCTGATGCTTGCCAATGATACACTGCCTGCGTCCTACTCACTAAAGACCACACACTCAATATGCTTCTTCTTCTTCTTCTTCTTCTTCTTCTTCTTCGCCGGAGCGCTCATGACTCCAAACGGAATGGAACAAGCCGGTCACAAAATCCAATCAAAGGACTCAACATGGAAACCGTTGGCACTGGTACATGAGGTACTTCTTAAACATCTCCGTGCTCACTCAGGCCAAGCGACCAAAACATATAACACTGCTGAGCTTCATCCATTCAACAGCTGCTAGCCATTACCATTTGTTATATATTCTGTATATCAACAAGGAAAACATTAAATAAAGAGTTCCATATGCCATTTGTGTGTTTGACGTTAAACGGTTTTGAGTAATTTAACATGATCCGTTTGGAGAAAGAATCGCTCTCCCCTTTCCAGCAAATGTTCTTCCACAAAGACACAAGAACACATGGCGTGGAAGGCATGCAAGTACAATAACATTTACACTGGAAATCACAACCACATTGGGCTCGTGTTGTGTCAGGTAAGCAGCTCCAGCCAAACCAATCCACACACTGTGCTGTGCTGCTCGGCTTGCTGATGTGTACTGGTGGCTGTCGGACCTGTTGCCGCTTGGCTCGCAGACATACAGTGTTGGCAGGGGCCCAGCATAGCCTATTAAGGGGAACGCCAGCCAACGCCGAGAGACAAACAAGGCTCGTCTCCGCTCCGTGACGTCGTGTTACATTAAGGCTTTAATCGGTGACAGTTCACCGCTAAACTGTTGTAAACACTCCTCGTCAGCGTGGGCGGAACTGTGAGAGAAGAGCTAACAGCAATCTGTTGGTAAATTAACGAGGAGGGGGCTTTTCTACTCCTCCTGCTCCCCCGTTGGCACAATGCCAGGCCTGGAGTTTCAACAGGCTGGCAGGGAGAGGAGGCGAGAAGGATGGGGGAGAGGGAGGTGGAGGAGAGGAGTGGAGGGAACGGGGGGTGGGGGGGGGCCCTGGGGATCCAGCGGAGGAGAGGAGATGGGGGTTTAATGTGAGAGGATCAAGATGGATTCAAGGTTTCCCCCTAAAAATAACTCCCAGTCTCCCACCACCATATTATATCCAGTATCCACAGCCTAGTCTGGAGCTGGATGCGCTCTCAGTGAGTTCAAAGTGACAGTTCACATTGAGCAGGGTTGCCCTGCCTGTGCCGGAGAGGGCTTTTAGCTGCAGCTAATTTACAAAATGGATTGTGTGAACAACCCCTGGCCTCACCCCGCCCCCTTTCCTCACTTCAAAGCAACTTTATCAGGGGAGAGATTAGAAGACACTTAACCCCTAACGAGCCATATGAGGGACAGAATAAAAGGTTTCTTAACTGCACTTTTATTTGATGGTTTCAATATGAGCCACGGGGTGGGGAGGTCTAGAGCTCTTGATGGCTTCATATATAAAAGCAACCTTCTGTCTCCGACCGGCACAACTCGTACCCACCTCCTTTTGACTAGACACAGCTGTTTCCCACCCCTCCCTCTTTCTCTCCTCGCTCGCTCGCTCTCTCGCTCGCTCGCTCTCTCTCTCCCTCTCACTTATTTATTTTTTTTGTTGCAAAATAGGCCAAAGTAACTTCCAAGGGTTTCCCCCTGGGGTTTATGTGATATTTAACTACGGCTACAGTGGCATTTACTAATTTTATATGTGCAGAATTTATGTCAGAATCTTATTCAGAGATTTCCGGGACGCGGAGCAAAGGTGGCCCGGTCTCTGTCCCGCTGTGTATACAGTGGTATTAAGTGAACTATTCACAACACGTACGGTGACATGTGCATCGCTATTTTGTCTATAACTCTGCTGCCTTTCCTCACCTTGCGCCACAATTAAATGCTAACCGTAGCATTTGGAGAGGGTGACCTGCAGGAGCCAATTTGTTGTCAGCGGCACCTCACCTTCAACACAGAAGAGCCAGATAAACGCAGTGGGGTGTCTTGTCAAAGGAAGCCTCTCTGAGGGGCCATCTTGTTGACAGGGACATGGGATAAATCAGACAACATGAACACAGAGACAACAACACGCTGTGGGTTGGTATAAGTCACCCTGGAAATAGTCTATTATCAAGCTGCATCAACTGACACAGAGTCATTTCCTTCCTCCACAGTGCACTTCTTTTCACTACTAAAGCCACATAGGCATTCCACATAGGACTCTGGTCCAAGGTAGTGCACTATATAGGGGAATAAAGTGTACTTCCAGATGCAGGCACAGCTGCAGTCCAGAAAGACACTTTCAGCATCCCAAGCTTTAACCAGTGGCCTCTGCATATATACAGCGATTAAACCAGAAACTGTCCTGAAAGACAGTTCTTCACCATAACACCCCCCCCCGTCGATATTCAAGTCAAGTCAAAGTTACAGTATGGGGGGGGAAATGAAAGAACGATAAAAGAAAATGCCTGAGAAAGGGTTCAGAGGATTGACCCGCGGGGCTTCAAATCAAATTGCGACGGCATTGTATCCCCTCCCATTTCCAGTAGTGCCGGTAAGCCCCTTATTGATACACATGTGATGAGACCACCCATACCTGGGGCTCATCCCCCTGTACTGTACAAGACGGAGGATAGGAGGGGGAGAAATCACAGGATCCTTTTCTTATTCTAAAAGCTAAATCTAAATCCCCTGGGTGGGTTTCTGTCTGACTCAATAAAATAATTACCTCCTGGTCTGCATTGCTCGTTAATCAAGTAGCTTAAAGTTTTATGCAAAAAAATTAAAAGTATTCCTCTTATCCCTCCTTTCTTCACCTGGTGGAGGAAGGATCGGTCGGTGCCCACTTTTATCTCTGCAAAGTTGCTGATGTGCAGTTTTGAGATTTCTATAAAACATACTGTATCGCACAGATTGCTTTTTAATTTGATGTTTAGTCTACGGGAACCCCGATTGTTGCACTCCCTGGACTGGGTTGAGAAAGTAATTCAAGTATCAGCATAACTGTTCGTTGAAAATAAATCTGCTCTGAGCCAATGAGAGGGCAAGTCATGTAATGGTTTTGTTTAAATAAACAAAATGTGCAGTTTTTCCTGAGATTCCTCTGTTTGTAATTGTCAGTTATAACCGCTAACATCTGTTTGGCTCTGACGCCCCGCCCGGTTACAAACGACCCCAACAATTCCAACACCCCTTAGACAAATAGGCAGGAGGGAACAAGGCAAAAAAAAATGAACTAAAAGTCCAATGGAGATTTGGGAGGAATTCTTTGGAAGTCCTCTGATTAGGACCATAATGACAAAACATATTTTAGATAATAATACATATATTTTCGACTTCCATTGAGTATCTTTTCTTCATATATTTTTTTGGGGGACTGCAATCGTTCATTTAATAAGCGTCTTCACAAAATGATCTAGGACCAGAGGGAGCAGGATTCAAATATGACGTCCATTTGATTATTGTCTTCACAAAATGATCTAGGACCAGAGGGAGTAGGATTCAAATCTCTTGTTGTAACAATAGACGTGATTGCTCCTTGAAACGAAGCGACAGAGAACAACACTTGTGAGAAAGAAGTGTTAATAACCGGTTGGAAGTGTCTGACAACAAGTGAGATCCTTCCGTCTGTGGACACAGTACGACACTACGCCGTTGACGATGGGTCTAAAATATGGAGCGTTAATTCAGGTCCCGACACGTCTTCGTGTTTTTTCTTCTTCTGCTACTTCACGTTTCTCTGCAACATATCACAGGTTGAAGGTAACAGACGTATGTTTTAATCAATGGTATTTCACCTATGATGGGCGCAGGCAACTGGGCCAAATATCTTGCTCGCAAAGACAACAGTAGACCTACTGATATGTTTTCTAACCATGAAAGTACGAATTGATTCAGAGCCGTTATCTAACGGTATCTATTGATTCGAACAAATCAGAAGCATTCCATTCAGACTTTCAAATCTACACTGTAGGGCTGTAGGAAGCAGACAGATTCAACCAATCCCCTCAGTCGCCTCTACTGCACACAGAGGGGCAATTCCATGGTAACGGAATTACATCGAGACTCACTTTAAAATGTATACCAAACAAAAATCATTGATTTCAAAGTTTAACCAGCCATTTAACTCTATGCACAATGACTACTTTAACAATTCCACTGAACATTTGACAAAAACACATTTCCAGGAAGAACTGTGGAGATGCAGAGTTTAGTGACAGACTAAATCCGAGGGAGATTTTACCTTAATTCTGTTACCAAACTTTGCATCTGCACAGTTTTTCCAGTAAATGTTTATTTTTTTTACTGTGTAAATTGTTCAAAGTAGTCATTGTGCATAGAGCTGTGTGATTTGTTCAACTTTGAAATCGTGTTTTTTTCGTTTGGCATATATTTGACAGTGAAAAATTGGAGTCTCAGCGTAGTTCCATTACCGAGGATTGTCCATTGTCCATAGTCCTATCCTCCTTTAAATATGACCTGTACTCTTGCTACTGAACTGTGTCCACACAAGGGGAATCAAGCCAACCTATTCCTGGCCAAGCCGTCTATCTTCAAACAATTTCAACCTAAAGTTACACTCACTATGAATGCCACGTGTTCTTTTACCCCCCCCCCCAAAAAAAAGAAAAACAGAGGAAACATGAATTAATACTGAAATGCTAAGCAACGAGACTTCTCCTCCGCTCTCCCACCAAAATAGAAAGAAACAAGCGTCCCTCGTCCTCCTTTCATCCTGCTCTCTCGCTCCATCGAATGTACATTTCTAATGCATGAGGCCCATGGTAAGGCATTGTGGAAGATTCCAGCATCAACCAACAAAGCAATCAATAAAACATGGAGGCATGGCGTTCAAAGCCATGGTAAACGCACCTGACATGGAGAGGAGGGAGAGGACGTGCATCTTTTGTCAGATAGGGAAGGGAGAGAGGCAGGAGTAGTGCACTGTAGATGTACACAGTTTGGTGAGGAGAAGTAGAAGGACCACGACTGTTGCGATGGGCAGTGGAAAAGGACGGGGCAGCTTACAGGTGACACGTGACGCCAGCTTACCTTTCAATCTCCCTTTGCACGTCTTTGTTTTAGGGAGGGATGGAAAGAGAGAGAGAGAGAGAGAGAGAGAGAGAGAGAGAGAGAGAGAGAGAGAGAGAGAGAGAGAGAGAGAGAGAGAGAGAGAGATATAGAGAGAGAGAAGGAAGAGGGAGAGGGAGAGAGCGAGGGAGAGAGAGCGAGAGAGACAGAGAGAAAGAGAGCGAGAGAGAGAGAGAGAGAAGGAAGAGGGAGAGAGAGAGACAGAGAGAAATAGAGGGAGAGAGAGCGAGAGAGACAGAGAGAAAGAGAGCGAGAGAGAGAAGGAAGAGGGAGAGAGAGAGACAGAGAGAAAGAGAGCGAGAGAGAAGGAAGAGAGAGAGAGAAGGAAGAGAGAGAGAGAAGGAAGAGGGAGAGAGAGAGAGAGAGAGAAGGAAGGAAGAGGGAGAGAGAGAAGGAAGAGAGAGAGAGAGAGAGAGAGAGAGAGAGAAGGAAGAGGGAGAGAGAGAGAAGGAAGAGGGAGAGAGAGAGAGAGAGAAGGAAGAGGGAGAGAGAGAGAGAGAGAGAGAGAGAGAGAGAGAGAGAGAGAGAGAGAGAGAAGGAAGAGGGAGAGAGAGAGAGAGAAGGAGAGAGAGAGAGAGAAGGAAGAGGGAGAGAGAGAGAAGGAAGAGGGAGAGAGAGAGAAGGAAGAGGGAGAGAGAGAGAGAAGGAAGAGGGAGAGAGAGAGAGAGAGAGAAGGAAGAGGGAGAGAGAGAGAGAAGGAAGAGGGAGAGAGATTGTTATATCAAATGGTTTTATCTTCTAAAAGTTGATTTGATTGGTTTGTTTATTTCATTGAATGATTCTCATGATAGTGACTGTAGCCTAGACATCTAAGGGTTGTGTGAAGCTTTATGTGAGTTTGTTTACTACACTATCATGTTCCAGGAAGTCTTGTAATTCTATCACATAGGAAACAGATATAATTAGATATTAGTGTTATTTCACACACTTTCCTCTGAGGGCAT
Source organism: Oncorhynchus gorbuscha (assembly GCF_021184085.1). Lineage (NCBI taxonomy): Eukaryota > Metazoa > Chordata > Actinopteri > Salmoniformes > Salmonidae > Oncorhynchus > Oncorhynchus gorbuscha. The sequence continues at coordinate 15,435,907 of NC_060197.1, forward strand.
AATTGGATTGCATTTGAACCATCCTCGTCACACACAACCTCAACAAATGATTGTCACAATATGAGAAACACACTCAGAAGGAGACATTAACACTCATACCAGGTGGGCATGGAAAATGGTAGATTCTCACATAACATATAGGAAAACCAGATGATTTTATTCTCTTAACCATAGAGGTTAATTGGAAGAAATAACTATTTGCCTGTTGAATAAACAAACGGTGAAGGTGACTACGGTGGACGGTGTTGCTAACCATCGTGTATCATCATTATCATGTGTAGTAGAAATTTGCTGGAGCAGGAATGTTGAAAATGTCCATCATCGTGTCTGTCTGTTTTCTTTGGACAGGAGCAGCAAATCACCTCTAAAAACTGTCAATAATTTTCAATCGTGACCGCTGTCCTCGATCCATAATCTCACAGTCCCTCGACGGACAACACACACTGGCCCACATCCATGATCCGTCCACACATATGGTAAAGGTGGCCTAAGAAATAGAAAAGAGACGAGTCCAAATGAAATAAATAAATAGACAAATAAATAAATAAAAAACACAAGCTAGTGTTCTCATCCATTTTTGATGACAACCTCCTATTGATTGGGTGCGTTTGAAACTAAACAAGCATATCCATGCCCCAGAGCGCTGAACATGCACACTGATAATTATTTATGACATATTTGGGTGGAAGAGAAGAGGCCGGAGAAGTTTTCTTGGCATAATAAACCCGGGCTGCTCTCTATTTTACCGTGCAGTAATCTACTGGGTGATCCCAGAGACTCACAAGGCTAGGTCAAGTAGAGTGGAGTAGTCTCTTAATGAGATAAAAAAAAGAGAGAGAGAAGGGAAGGATCCTATAACGTGATCTGTTTAATTATCGACCAATTCCACACACTCTCGATAACAAAATCCCAAATCAATTGCTTTTCTTACAGAGATCTACATAGCCCTTGTGAATAGAAATGCACAGGGAAACACACAAATAAATGATGACTCCTTAAAACAGCGGTGGAGGATCACCCAATTTATCCCCGTCGTAAGTGTCAGCCTCTGGGTACAAATCATAACCGCGCCGATGTATGATCTTGTTAGCCGTACCTTGTCATGACGCCGAGGCAACATCTTAATCTGATCTAAGAACAGGCCGATCTAAGCAGCTACGCGGCTGGGTGGAATAAAACCTGTTCAACGTGCAGATAAGCCCCGGAGAAAGATGAGACAGGCCCTAATGTGACAGGTGATACACTTCACATTTAACAAGCTTACACTCCTGTGTGTCCGTACATACAAACAACCCGTAAGTAGCTTAGAAATCAATGGCCAGTGAGCAGGGAACAGACAGGGTTTTTATTTATTTCCTGAGGTGTCTAGCAGACAAGAGCTTAGCCATCCATAATCCATGTTTAATATCAGGAGAGGAAGAAGCCCCGGTCGGGCCAAAATGGCAACCTCGGATATCCAATTTGAGCCCAAATAAAAAATTGAACAGTAATGAAATACTAATCAAGTGGGTTGTTTACTTAGCTGTGATCTCTGATCTCTGTGTCTGATTATGTTTTCTCTCGGGGTGGGTGTGTGTGTGTGTGTGTGTCCTGATCTCTGAGCTGTGTTGATGTGTTAGCTGGCCGGCCTCATGTACTCTCCAGACAAAACGGTCATTCCATAGATCAGCCTTGTAGCGTTGCACAAGCTGGACCAGCCGTTATAACATTATGGCACAGAAGTAGCTACCCTTTAAAATGCCAAAAGCTAGGTGTCAGACACGGACACACACAAAGTGGCTAGGCCTCCTGCAGAGGTCGGTATGGTAATGCCACAAAGATCAAAGGCTTTTCTTGACTTCACACACACACACAGACCAAACCCTGCATGGTTCCTGAGATGATGGACAAGACTTCCCGAGACGTCTGTAGCTAAAACTATAGATAGAAAGTCTGCACGGACTGACTGAATTAAGAGGCGAAAGATCGACTCCGTAAGTCACACTGCAAAACCTTCCTTCCTCACAGGTTGCGCTGTAAAACACATCAGCCTCCTTGCAAATCTCTTCTTCCACCTTGGATGTATCACGTGTTTAATAATCACAAAGTCCCCTTCGTGGTATCATAGGAAAATAATGTAAAACACTGATATTATCTACTCCAGCTGAAAGGCATCGTGAGATCTCCTGTGTTAATTAATTCCATACCTGTCATTCTGGTAAAACTCTCAAATCTTAACACATACCATCTCTTCTATTTCCATGTGAACGAGAAGAGAAAAAGGAAAGCTGCAGGTTGTGCTGAGATTGAGAGAGGGAGGGTATGAAAGTAAGTGTCTTCCTCTTCTGATTTTAATTGCGAGGTGCAAAGTGAAATGGCTGCACTCCATGACAGCGTTACAGAAGCACGAGTGTCAATGAGACTGGATGGGTGGAGGAGGGGGGCATGGAGGGAAGAAGGGAAGGTGACAGACAGAAGAACCCGTCCCCAAGGTGCTCTCCAAGAGCAATAGATAAAGATTCCCCTGGGACATTTTTCTCATTAGTCGTCAGACACAGTTCAGTAATTCGGGGGGTGTTGGGTTACCATTTGTCATGAGACAAAAAAAATACATGTCACTCCATGCTTTGCTTCCTTTATTTGGATATGTCACCTCGAAGGAAAAATTATAAGCCTGGCTTGCATTCAAACAAAGGGACTGCTGCACACACAGGCAAGCACGTACAATCACACACACAGACACACAGACACAGACACACACACACACACACACACTCACACACACAATGAACGGTGGGTTTACATTGAGGCGCGTAATGAATGACGGCAAACTCTGCGCGATGCTTATCGGCCTGACTGTTGTGATAAGTCCGTCTTTAATGAGTACGAGGTGTTCTCCACCAGAGAGAGCCAGTGTTTTAATCCTGCTGGCTGTACGTCACTTCTCATGTCGGAGTCTAAGACAACGAGACATCTGCATTCGGCCATCTGGGTTTTGTCACTCACTGAGATTGTGCACTTTCCTTATTTACGGCGCAATAGAAAAACCAGAAGGATCGAGTCACCTTAAAAAAACAAAGAAAATAACAACGGCTAACGGGCGATATTGACACTAGAGGTAGTCTGTCTAAAGTAAAGATGCAGGGCGGCTGAAAAACATGCTAATCTTGCACCCGACACTGTCTGTGTTTGAACAGTTATCTTCGGCTACAATATGTGCTCCTCCAACAAAAGGAGAAGCTTTTCTTCAAACGCGCTGTGCAAGTTCTGGACGTTTTTATTACACCCGTTAGCCACATTCATTCTGCCGCACAAAAGGAGCCTTTGCTTGTGTGTCACCTCGGAGACAAAGCCATACCAAGACAGATGAATTCCAGAGGATGTGCTTGTTTCTAAAGAGAAAGATCTATTCTCTCTCAGAAGCCTTGACACCACACCGCCAGATACAACAAATGTGCCCTTTCAGGACCATCTTTGCAGGCGCAGTGGAAGGACAGGGAGGACAGGTCCAATGGAAAGTGCCCGTGACCAACCAGCACTTCCACCTCTTTTATAAATTCACTACCCCAATCAATATCATCAGACTTCTTTTCCCGAGAAAGAAATAATGAATAATAGAAAAATATTGAAATTCAATTTCAGTGAGAGAAACGGAAGAAAGCCTGCAATATAACCCTGTTAGATTTTCCACACCAGGAGGTGTGTTAGGTGTTAGTTATCCGCTAGGCTTGTGACTGTGTGCCATCTTTCTCCGTATCCCTCTCTGTCTGCATGCTTAAGAGAGGAGGCCTGGGCGTATTAGGGAAGACTGAGACTGTGGCAGACTAATTGTGTCAGCGACTGTACCCAGGCCCATCTCCACCATCATCATCTCACATAGTGACCTTATCATGAACAGAGAGCGAGAGCCAGGGCGTGTGGCTTCACCGCGTGCCCTCGCAATACTGATGGACCGCCAGTCTGTAACGGGGAGAATAATACGCCTCGCTCTCATCTCACTCATGAACCCCCCCGCAGGGTCAAAGGTCAGGCCATATCTGTCCCGAGTGGTCATTTAACTCTTCTTAACACAACAAAGATTGCAGATTACATCCCTGTTGCATAAAAAGGTTACACACGCCGTGCCAAGAGGTCCCGGGCTCTCATTGCATATTTAGAAAATACTTGAAGCTCTTGGCTCGGCCTCGACGGCAGGAATGTCCACAGGTTCAGGGTGGCTCGCGCGGTGGGAGAATAACGGGCTGGTTCATCCTTCTAAGCGACCTTGGAAATCTTCTCAGCTACTCACAAATACAAACCCTGGCTCCCTCTTAACAGATGCCTTTCATTATTAATATTGTAAGAAATAAGCAGTGGGAGAAAAGTAGGGAGACTATGGGGTTTTATAATACTAGAACCCAGCAGAGATAGTCCACATAGACCACAGGAGGTTGGTGGCACCTTAATTGGGGAGGACAGGCTCGTGTTAACGTCTGGAGTGGAATCAGTGGAATGGTATCAAATACAACAAGCACATGGCTTCCTGGTATTCGATGCCATTCCATTTGCTCCGTTCCGGCCATTATGACCCGTTCTCCCCTCAGCAGCCTCCACTGACATAGACAGGGAAACGCGAGAGAGCGGTGAAATTACAATTCAGACCTAAAATAAACACAGAGGTTGTTGAAATGGAATAACAGGGCGTGTCCGTCCTGTGGTAAGTCGAGGCTACACAAACTTAGTAAGTTCATTTCCTAACCCTCATTTGTCATGTCTCGATGCCAATATCTTCTAAAACCCGTGGTAAAATAAACACTTGACCGCACAAAGACATTGGTGCTGTTCCAACATCACACCCAGCCTCTGGCCTCATATCCCCCTTTAAAACAGTGTTGTTCCTCCCCTTCATGTAGGGGTTTATCAGCAGTCACCCGACTCTGTCTGACAAGCCCCCTGCTACAGTACAGGGAACAACTGTCTGTCCTACAGGCCTTAGTCTGACCAAGCAGAAGAAGAAGAGCTACGTGTTTTACACTCCTCATCTTCAGGGAAAAACAACCGTAGAAAGTCTGTGTGGACCGGAGGCTGCTGTGCTACTGCCACCACTGACACTGCCTGGGGCAGACTCGGATGGAACTCAAGTGCCCCGTGTGGCTCAGCTGGTAGAGCATGGAGCTTGCAATGCCAGGGTTGTGGGTTCGATTCCCACGGGGGGACCAGTATGAAGAAGAAGAAGAAAGTATGAAAATGTATGCACTCACTACTGGATAAGAGCGTCTGTTAAATTACTCAAATGTAAAATGGGACAAGCCCCATACAAATGTTGATACTGAACAAATTGTCCTTGTTTGGCAAATAGAAGGAAGTGGTTTGTGTTGAGAGGTTCGAGTCAGTGTCACTGATTTTAGGATAAACATGTGTCTGCTGTATGTCAGATGTATTTATCAACGTACAAATATGTCATAACACTACTATATATGTATCCCTTCACACAAAAATTGAAATAATGTGTATCAGAACAGTAGATAACCTTGTCCTCAACAAATACTACTGGAGACATACTGGAGTTCACTCAACGGTTGGACTAACACCAGAGGTCAGTAATAGCTACAGATACACCACAGTAAAGAGATGATGAATTTTCCCTCATTTGAACGCTGAACGCTGAAAGTTGAATTAAGATATTTATAGGACGACAAGCTTTTGAGCTGTGAGCAGAGTGAGACAGAATTATGTAAATTCAAATAGCATACTCTTAATATCAAAAGAAAAATAATGAAGGGGCTATAATGTGTTCTCTGTAACAATGAACAAGTTGGAGGAAATGTCCTCCCGAACCTTGATCTAGCAGAACAATGGGCCTGTTCATGGACAATTAAAACAAAGAGTCAATGGAGTTCTGCTGGGGAACAGTGATGAGCATAAATGTCCTTTATGGCCCGTGCAAATGGTTCCTTCTATTAGAGACACCACATTCAACCTTAAAGAAGAAACATGGGATTCTTCTCATTCTTGTTCCTCTCTTTCTCTGTTTTACTCTCTCTCTCTCTCTCTCTCTCTCTCTCTCTCTCTCTCTCTCTCTCTCTCTCTCTCTCTCTCTCTCTCTCACTCTCTCTCTCTCTCTCTCTGACCCTTTCTTTCTAGCTTTGCCTCCCTCCCTCTTTCTCTCTCTCTTTCCCTCTGTCTCTCTCTTTGCCTCTGTCTCTCTCTTTCCCTATCGGCCTCTCTCTTTCCCTATCGCCCTCTCTCTCTACCTATCTCACTTTATCTTTCTCCCTCTCTCTTGGTTGTTTGGGGAAGATGACAGTGTGTCCTTCCCTCTTTCCTTCTGACTGTTCCTCCCCAATCCCTGGGAGTGGAGTAATCACCTCTTTACCATGGCGCCGGCTGACACTTTTGGAACGAACCAGAGGGCTGAGGTTGGTGAATGTGATTTCACACACGGCAGGGTTTGCAGGTGACAGGACTGGGGGACTATCTGATTAGTCCCTCGCTGTAGTCTCTGAGCAGAGCTACAAAGCATGGTACTCTACTGTCTCTCTCCCTCCCTCCAACCTCCCTACTCAGGCCCTGTCACCATAACAAACACTCATTATTTTTAATGTACTTATTATAGAAAGCCTCTCTCGTTGCAATTTGTACAAACAAACATGTGGGGTATCTGTATGGAGATAGTGATATATACACATATAGAAAACAAACACATCGTTTGCATATATTATGGGGAATTTTGTATCATTGCGAGCATGCATACACATGAACACACAGGCAAACAAACAAAGACAACAATTTGCCCTGATTGTAGATCTATCTGTGCTAAAAACAAATGCTATGGAGTCAATTGGCTCATTCATCCCCCCTCCACTCCCCTGTAACTATTCCCCGGGTCGTTACTGTAAATGACAATGTGTTCTCAGTCAACTTTCCTGGTAAAATAAGGGTAAAATAAATACAAAATATCAAGGGGGTATTCGTATGTGTGTGCAAGTGTATGCTTGTGTGTGTGTGTCTACGCATATGTATGTGTGTGCGTGAGTTCTTGTGTGTGTGTGTGTAGAAGTAGAAGGTTAATGCAGACCTGTGAGCAGAGATGACAGCAACTAGACCCTAGTGAGCACCAAAACGAGGAGTCCAGGGACTTTCATCTTCATATGCACTGGCCCCTTTGTCCCTCTCCAGTCTCAGACTTCACATTTATTGCCAGGCTTTAGAGAGGGCAGCGTGGCCTTGAGAGGACCCTGTAGTCATCTATTCCACTCAAACACTAGTTAATTAGCAACACCACGGTTTGGGGTTTGCTAAATCACTGGATAGAGTAATCAAACCACAAGCTGACAGGCCGCGATACAAACGGCTAAGCAGAAAGGAAAGGACCACGGTACTAACTCTGAAAGAAAATAATTACAGCACTGTGTAGTGGTGTGTGGGGGTGAGGGGCTGTGTGTGTGTGTAGTAAGTGTGTGTGTGCATGTGTGCAATAAGTGTGTGGGTGTGTGTGTGTGTGTGTGCTTGCTCCGAAAAAACCTACTCAATTAAGATAGATAGGGACTGAATAGAGGAGACAGAGTAAAATGTTTAAAAGGACTATCAAGGCAAACATCAGCCTGCTGTCAGAAATGCCCCTTCCCATGGTAAGTCTATGGAGAGGAGGGAGAGTGACCTGCCTCCCTCCCTCTCCCTCTGTCAGATAGACCTATTGTTCCTCTTGACAATCAACAACCAGCCAGAGGTTACACGGAGGTGTTCAAATCACTCACTTCCCTTTTATTATTTCACATTCTTCCTGAACAACATCCGTGAACAATTTTTAACACTCACTTTTCAAAAGAAAAGGAGAGAGGAAAAATATAATATGGCAATTTAGCTAAATAATTATAGCATTTTAGTCCTCTTCCGCCTACACTCGGAGGCTCCGCTGGCGAAAAAAAGCTAATAATTCAATTTCTCACTGCCTGTAATTGTCACCGATGTACCTAAAGGTCATATCATTCACCCAGAAGAAAGGGAGGGAGAGGCTGGAGACATGCTCAGAAGAGGCAATTTAACACAGGGCTAATGGGAGGAGTGTTACTCAAATGGACGAAGGAGTGAGGGAGGAGAGAGGGAGGGTGTTCGGTTAGCAGCCACTTGGTAACGGCGGGCTCATACTGTATCGGCTCTCTCCCTGGTCGCTACGCCCTCCATCACCACCGCCATCATTCTCAGGTAACTAACAGATGAGTGATGGAGCCAAAATGGAGATGATGTTTAGGCCTGTGTTAGAGGTTAAGCCCGGTGGCCTTTCAAATGGCTGCCATCATAAAAGTACGGTCGGGAGGCAGGATTGGGGGAGTAGCAGCCCTGGCTTTGAAAGTAATTGACTAATACAGTGCTGGGTATTAAAGTCATAGAGTGCCAAAAGGGAACACACAGCCGCTTGACCCTAAGCCACTTTGGAGTAATCTAGTATTCAATCCAGCGTGTAATGACTACTAGGGCTGTCAATCCTCTGGGCTCTCTGTCTCTGCCTTGCTCCCCCAGTCTCTCTTTCTCTCTCTCTCTCTTTTCTCTCTCTCTCTCTCTCCCTTTCTCCCCCAGTCTCTCTTTCTCTGACTCTCTCTCCCTCTCTGTCTCTGCCTGGCTCCCGCAGTCTCTCTTTCTCTGTCTCTCTCTCCCTCTCTGTCTCTCTCTCCCTCTCTGTCTCTGCCTTGCTCCCCCAGTCTCTCTTTCTCTCTCTCTCTCTCTCTCTCTCTCTCTCTCTCTCTCTCTCTCTCTCTCTCTCTCTCTCTCTCTGTCTCTCTCTCCTCCCCATAATTCCCTCTCTCTCCCCCGCTTCTTTCCCCCTATATCACTCCACCAATCCCCCTTTCTCGCCTGGCCCATGAATGCTGTTGATTCACAGAGAGGAGATGGAGGGATGACTGAGTTGAGGGATGACTGAGTGGCCTAGAAGAGCCAGGCTTTGGGGTGTTAAGTCCAGGGCTACCCACAGGTCCCTCCTCCATCCTCCAGTCTAATCCAGCGACACCAGAGGGGTCAACACACTCTCCGTCTCCCCCACGACCTCCTCCCCGAAACAGGGCGCACTGCACACTCCTCAAACTCCCTCTCAAACAGGTTATTCGTGTTTAATACAAATGAATGTGGAACCGTTGGTGAGGTGAGGAGTTCAGAAGCGGTGTCTTTGGGAACGGGGGGAAGGCATCATTAAAGAGTGGAGCGGTTCGAACAATTTGCTTAACCTCTCGGCGGTCTCTGTTCTCTGTGATCAATAGGTTTTATCCACCGTGTGAGTCGTCCATAATGATGAGCGGACCGACAGAAGGATAAGAAGCTCTGAGTCGGAAGAGAGGAGAGGGCCAGGATTTTCGACGTGCTCTCTTATTAAAGTCTTCTGAAAAATGCTCTCCATGGACTTTCTGTATTGTTCATAATGTTAGACAGAATGTTGCACAGCGGTGTTGTAATCTTTGCAAATAGTATTTTAGGACTTTTTTCCTATTATGTACAGTATGTGTTAACGTACCGCAGTCATGATGAGATGTGTGAATCACACACATCTTTGTCAATGTGATCTGGTGAATCTGCGAAAGACTAAACATGCACCTGTACGTTTCTAGCCAGACCATTTAATACTCGTCCGCGCATCACAGAAGTATCTAGCAATAGCAAGATAAAAAAACCTAAGGAAACCAACCATCGAGGACAAGTGCACACTGCACCCCCCCCCCCCCCAACCCCGCCATCGCAGAAGAGAAAGGCACCTGTCACACTGTTTGAGCAGAGGTACGGGAATGGGGGGGGGGGGGGGGAAACACGGCAGCACTTCACAACACTGTCATTGCCATTCATAATACGCATTGCAGTATAAAGAGGGCCATTAGGGCCCCAACCTGGGAGCCATTAAATCATTCTAAATCGCTGTAACATCCCATTAGTGTCAGTGGTGAGACCACATAATAGTCTGTATTATAGAGATCACCACCGCGGACCCATTTGGACTAAATCACAGCAGCCTCTCTTCTCCGACTGGGATCCTTATCCCTCGTCCCCTAGAGCACAGGGACACTCGTGCCGAAGAGAGGCTGGATGCTCCTTGGGATCTCCTAGTGCGTTAAAAGCAGAAGGATCGGGCGGACCGTCCACAGCACCACCCTATGAATTAGGCATGGTGCAAGCCCCATTAGAAATGATGCTATTAAGCTATCTGTTGCTGTTTCTGTGGGAAACTCATACAACACAAGCACGTTTTGCTTGTTTAGTGGACAAAATATCAATTGAATTTGAACCGAAATGCACTACTGAGATGTGTTGATATACAAGCATAATTAGAATTTGAAGATGGACTTTACTCCCTAAAAAATTGCCTGCGATCTGGGGGAGGATAACGAGTCAGAGCTTGTTGGGGTGGATTTGCAATCTGAAGATGAGCTCGACAGTAATGTGATAATAGCAAGGTCCAGTGGGCCCCAAGTAACCTGTGAGGAACCAGACCATGACAAAACAGCCATGCAGAGGTCACACAATCATAGGCCTGACACACAACCATGACGAGACAGCCATGCTAGAGGTCAGATGTCACACAATCATAGGCCTGACACACAACCATGACAAGAAGCCAGGGATCACATCATGAAACAAATAATGCTCTCTATAACAACGAATCCGAATAGAAGACAGGGGAGGAAAAAGCATGTTCAGAACGAATAACTGACTGCTGATTGGACGTTAAGACACCTACAAGTTTGTTACTGAACACAAATATTGATGACATAAACAGAAGAAATGACGAGAGGTCACGGTTAGTAAACAGAAATGAAAAGCAGAACAAATAGATGAGGTAGGGGCGCTGGGTTTGAATAAAAAAAACTCCATGAGAAATATGCATCTTCCGTTACATATCTATATATCTCCCTCTCTTCCTCCACATGATAAATAGCTCCTTCCACAAACCCTTGGTCTGCCCTATGAGTTCTTAGAGGAACAAAGCTATGATGAATGGATTAATGCCAGAGCCCAAGCAAACACCTCTCCTGGCTGATAAAAAGATATCCTGCCAATGACAATTTGGGGACACTGGTGACCCGAGGAGTGGTCTATGGGGTATGCCCCCCAGAGAGGCACGGTGATGGAGCCGAATGACCATTAGGGGGAAGATTAAGTGCCCCTTGCTTCCGACACTCACTTCATTATACATGCAAGCCCTCGCCCCACTCGCATCTCCCGAAAAGGCACAGCTCCTTTGTTTCTAGTGACTCCCGCCACTTTGATTGCTTATTTATTGGCTGTCTCCGTTGGCAACCCCGGGCTAGAGAAACAAATCCCATTGGCCACGTGCCCCTCCTATCAGGTGCGAGAAGAGAGGAGAGAAGTGAGAGTTACATTTTTTTTTATTGTGCGGGATACTAACACAGGTGGGAGGGACATTTTTTTTTTACCTGTCAAATGTTCTGTGTCAGGAGGAAGAGGAAGCAGGAACCAAAACTACAGCTGACAAATAGAGAGCCCTCAATATGAATGGCTGTACTTGGAAACAATGGGTATGAATAAACAATACCTCCCACACAAATGCTAATAAAAATGATGTCATGGGGGAAGGGGGTTGGGAGGTTAGGGTCATTAGACAACCTGAAAGAAATCTCCTCTAATAAGCATATTAACTATATTAACTAAATGAAATGACTGGATAAAATGACCATATTATTACTTTGTCTTCGTTAGACTAAACTAAACTGAAACATTCATTTTAGTCCAATCTGTTCTCAAGCCCCCTTTTAAAACAACCAATCACTACAAATCGCCGGCTGATATTTTCGCCAGATTTTTACAGCGTTTTTACAAGCGGTGATCAGAGGAAGGGCGAAAGTCCTCGTCGGACATTTAAGAGCCAAAGTGGGCTCCGTGAGGACTTTCATGGCTCTTTACGTCAATTTCAAATACATGCCACATGTGTTCCAACATTTCAGGGTAGGAGGACAACCCCCAACACCCCTACAAGGTGTAAAACAGGAACACATTTTATATAGGAGAAAAAGCTGAATAAAGAAACACTTTTAGAGCGTGTTGGGTAAAAGGACAGTGTGAATAATTAACTGCTAATCTAAGTTACTCGGTTGGGCTTCAGTGTACTACTCATCCTGTTATGAAGATATGGCAAGAAATGTTTTTTATTCTGACATTTCCAAACTGATATGTCCTCAGGCACCCCTGTGTTCAATGCAGAGCAGAGTGCTTCCACAATTAAATACAACCTGAGAACCTTTAGAATTGATTAGGCTATTTTGTTAGCTAGCTAAAGGCTACTAAGAAATCAATGCAGTTAGCATAAAACGGCAATGTAATCCTAAAGCCAATGTAATCCTAAAGGCAATGTAATCCTAATGATTCTTAAACCATTCAGTACTGTCTCCTATCAAAATAAAAATACAATTTGAATCCAAATGGCTACTATTAAAACAGGAGCCATCATGAATACTTTAGTTTTAACAGCCTGATAGTAGGTATCAGAGTACTAAGAAAAAGATATATTTCACACCTCAGAGTTGAAGACAACCACATGGCTGATAAGCCTTCAAACATCCCTCAATTAACAAATGTTACACTAAGCGTACCTCTGTCACATATCGATAGATAATCAGCTTTGACATTGAAACCAACAATGCCCGGACTCACTGTAGGAACTTACGATTCTGTTTTCTCTCAAGAAATGTATGGCATCAAAAACTGAGTTGTAAAAAGTATTTTAGCCACATTTACAAACCACATTATGAAAGCTATAATCAAACCAGTTGTCTGAGAAGTATGAAGGGTTTTGATGGCACTAAGTGGAAAGTTTGCACAAGTTATAAACAGGCCAAAAGTTACATATTAGGATTTTTTTTGAGGGGGGGGGGGGACAGCATAGATGTGGAAAGTACTCTACTAACTCTACTCTCTATAAATACAGAATGCCATTTTCGAGAAAAGAAAATTCTATGCAATTCTGCATTAAAATGTATGCCCAAAAGCCATCCATTATTAAATATAATTTGAGATTGATGAGCTGAAAGTGACATTAATGGTGGTAACGAGATTGATATACTTAGACTCAAACTTAGACACACGTTGTCATGCACACACACACACACACACACACACACACACACACACACACACACACACACACACACACACACACACACACACACACACACACACACACACACACACACACACACACACACACACACACACACACACCAAATATTAGGGGGCGCTCTCCACCTGTATTTTGACGAGACTCGCATGCCAAGACATTTGTGAGAACACCTAATAGGCATTTTCCTGAAAACCCTTAATGGGTGTGTCATTATAAAACTATATCCATATTCATGCAGACTGACAATGAATGATGACAATAGAATTACTATCAACTCATATTCACGCTCATAATCCAAAATAATCCCAGCATTCACACTTTATGCTACATTTTTTTATCCTAATATTATGCCCCGTTGGATTTATTGAATATATCACGACACCAAAATCAATATATAAATATGGTTCCAATATGGCTAAACATGCTTTTCTATACCTTTCATCACATCATATCTACTGATCATTCCTAAAAGTGGACAAGTGCGTCCAGGAAGCATATGCCAAATCAATGAAGGGAAATCTATGAAAAAGTGTATAGATTGACATGGTAGATCATCAGCACGGTCGATTTCCTCTACTGTGCTGTTCATGAGACGCCACGTTCAATCTCAACTTTGCTCAGGTAACCAAGACATTGTTCCCGCCCTTCCTCGTTTGCATAGGGCAAAAGAAGTGCATACAATTGACAAGAGACAAAAGTCTCTCAAAAGTCTCAGCCAATGAAGTACAGTAGTCCTCTAAAGTTGAAACAAAGGGCTCTTTCCTCTGACTTGGCTGACTTCAATCAATTATAAATGATGCAGTCACTGTAGGCCCACAGAAGGAGACATCTCCACTCTATAGTCACATGTAATTACCCAAGTCGGCTGCTCCGTGGCGTGTGATCTTTGGCTGACAGGAACATTGACTGATGACCTTCCCAGAGAAAGGACTCCCCGGGTCGGGTCGCCCAGCATGCTAGGCTCTCCTCCACCTCCATAACTACCCCTCCCGGCCCAAACATCTCAATACACCCCCGTCACACCCGGCTTTCAAATACAAAGCTATTGACGAATCAGACCGTCAGTGTGAAAGCGGGTCTGGCCTATCACTCACAATCAAGGATCTATCTATCACTCCTCGGCTTTGTAGGGCAAGAGAAATGACTCCTCGTCGTCTCGGCCCGTGCTAATTTGACACAGCCCACTTGGCTCGCCATAATTGCTCTGTCACTGTCAGTCCTTGGTGGAACCCCAGCACTGTACAATTTGGACACAATTACCGGGCGTTTACCGGCAGCCATTATACCAGCGGTGTTGCCCGCTCCACTCCTCACATTGCCACGGCTCATCAAACGTGGACGCGGCCCATTAATGAACGTTGTTAGCATTTCTCTTAAACTTCTCTTCTCCTGCCTCTAATAAACAGCCAGTGTTCCATGAAGGAGCATTGCCATCCTCCGTGTGACATGATATTTATTGTCCGCTGGGTGGGGTGGGGAGGACCTGCTAGAACAGGAGGAGGGGTGACAATAGATATCAGGTTGGGATGGAGAGCGGGACACAAAGAGAGAGGGAGAGAAATAGAGAGGCCAAAAAAGAGAAACAAAGAGCCACGGAAAAAGGAGGTGAAAAAAGAAATTGACATCCTAAATCTATAGGACATCAAAGTAAGCCGAAAGAACACCATTATGACCAGAATGCATTGCTAGCTATGAATACATCAGTGGCCATCAGAGGTCATTCTTCAGCTGCCTGACACCTGTTTTGTCCTCATTGGCCCAGAGGAGAGGACACCCGCCGTGACCTAATGGCGTCCATGTCCTCTAAAGACTGCTCATTTCCTGCTCTGCCCCCGGGGTGGCGCTGTGTGACACAACAGGGGCCATCTTTAGCGAGGGGGTCACCATCCATCACGGGCCTGTGGCGTTGCTCTACATCGCTGTTTCCTATTCCAAGGTAATTATACACTGATCAGACGAGTCAGGGGTGTCTCCCCGCGGTGGTCACAGGCTGAAACTCAAGCTGAAACACATACACATAAGCAAAGGCACACTCACAAGCAGACTCCCCCCCCTTTACACACAGACCCCCCCCCCATACACACACACTTGCCCCTGTATCCTCCCTTCTCACAGGGGTAAATTAATGAAGCCCAATGCAACTGCATTCAAAGACACAAAATGTCCTCTCATTAGGCTCCTGCCTGCCTGCCTGCCATCCCAGGGCCACATCATGAAATATACAGACATACATTAAGGAGGGGTTCAAATCGGCCACATTATTTATTTATGGCCAGTTTATAGGGGCTAAGGTCTTACTCTGGTGAAAAAAGAAGACAATCGGGTAAGGAGGGAATGCCATTTGAGGTACTAGAGCTGTACTGGATTGCAAACCTAGACTTACTGTTAATCAATTTAAACATATTATGCGAGTAAATTGTTATTCCTTAGCTGACTATTGCAAGGGCCTGTGATGAGGCTTTTCATTTCAGAATGCAGACTGAGAGAGAGAGACACACACACACACACACACACACACACACACACACACACACACACACACACACACACACACACACACACACACACACACACACACACACACACACACACACACACACACACACACACACACACACACACACACACACACACACACACACACACAAATACCCTCCATACAAAAGTAATACTTTCCATGTCTCTGCGGTCCTGATATGTACTAAGTGTTTGGCTGCTCACAGAATAAACTCATTAATTTGCTTAATTATTTAGGCCTATCATTTTCCTCGAGTCTTGGTGGGGAACTGTCAGCGAGGCAAAGGAAACAAACACAACATTCATGTTCTCACTATCACATAATAAACAAACACAACATACACCGGAGACTGATTACAGGCACTACACCACAGAGAGAGAGAGAGAGAGAGAGAGAGAGAGAGAGAGTTTCTTCTCTCCGACAGATTAAATTGTTTCAGCTTGTTTTTGACAGCTACAGCACAGACGTGTGGGTGTGTGTGTGTGGCTATTACTGCAGCGTGCGTCTGGTTCTAATAATTAAAGCCTACCGTACTACCGACCTGAATAAATTAATACTTCCTGTGTGAGCAGCAATGTGCCACTGCACATTCAGACATGCTTTGTTCCCCCTGATTACTTTCTTTGTTTCTTGTACTGTTGTGTGTCATGTGTGTGTGTGTGTGTGTGTGTGTGTGTGTGTGTGTGTGTGTGTGTGTGTGTGTGTGTGTGTGTGTGTGTGTGTGTGTGTGTGTGTGTGTGTGTGTGTGTGTGTGTGTGTGTGTGTGTGTGTGTGTGTGTGTGTACACGTGTGTGTGTGTGTGTGTGTGTATGTGCGTGCACACTTTGCATATGCTTGTGTGCGTGAGCGTGATAAAACGATGCGAGCGATAGGGAAAGCTGTCTTTCTCTAATGTTGCACATTTATCTCATGAATATAAATTAAAAGTTTGGCTCCTTTTACTTGATATTTTCGTTCTAATTAGTTGTGAAGGGGCGTGAAGGAGAGAGGGCGGAGGCTTAGAAAGGCATTAGGTTTCAGACAACCCAGGGCGATGCTCTGTGAGACGACAAGTGGACAGAGTAACATACGGCCGGCACACAGCACACAGAGCGAGGCTTTATCATATCACCATAAACATGCAATGTATAATTGTTTCGCATTGAACTGGTTCAAATCACAATTCATATTCCCTATGGCTGTTTTCCAAGCCTTGCCATTCATCCAACATCTCCAATTAATCCTGACTCTCCATTGGCAAAGCACACACACACACTGACACTGTACTGGCACAAAATAACATAACAGATTATCTGAAAAGCAACCTGCCCTCTCTCCTCCTAGTCCCCATTCGCCCCCATAACACATTTACCCTATCAAGCCATTTACCATTTACTCTCTTCCACCCTCTTGACCCCTTAGTGGTGGGGAACCAGTGCATTTAGCATTAGGCTCTGGTGTGGTGATGTTGCTGCTGGTGCCGTGACAGTGCAGGAACTTGTGCTCTTGTCTAGATAGTAGTGTAATTAGGGAGGAAGCGGTGGCAGGCAGGCGCTAGCTAGCTACCAAGCCAGGGTAAATCCCATTATTTGGCCCTCTCCCGGAGAGTGAATTGTGTGTCAAGTAGGATGCATGTGGTAACCACTATGAAATTACCGCTGGGAGGGGAGGAGAAGGGAGGCTGAGGGCATGTAATGCACTTCCATTGTGTTGTCGAGTGCACCCAAATAAGCAGGGGTAAATGGAGGCACTGCGGTAGGGCAATGGGGCTGGGGGTGGCAGGGATGGGAACCAGTGGGATGCTGTTGGTGGGACCCCCTGTAGTGTGTGTGTGTGTGTGTGTGTGTGTGTGTGTGTGTGTGTGTGTGTGTGTGTGTGTGTGTGTGTGTGTGTGTGTGTGTGTGTGTGTGTGTGTGTGTGTGTGTGTGTGTGTGTGTGTGTGTGTGTGTGTGTGTGTGTGTGTGTGTGTGTTTGTGTACAGTGCTGGTAGCTCACAAACCATATGACTGCGATGCTAGAAAATGTTGAGAAATAGAGTACCACCCACCCACCATCCCTCAGTTTTTTTGGTCTGCCAGAAAGCTGTAGTCACAGGCTTTTCAAAGGCCTCCACTCTAGTAGCAGTACGACTAGGGCACAGAACTGCAGACTTTGGAAGCAGAGGGAAATACCTCAGGCTTACAGAAAGTCACAGACGAGAGACCGGGACATTAAGAGAAAAAAAACAACACTAAAACTGTCAGATGAGGACACAAAACAGAGTTCCGGAAATCTATTATGAATGGGGAGAAAAAAATGGAAAGGTAGTGGCAGAATAATAACACAGAAGAAAGAAAAAGGAGGAAAGGAGGAGAAGAGGAGACACATACGAACAGCCTCCAGCACCGATAGCTGCCGCCGTTCATCAACAAAGGCCTCCAGTCAACACGCGTGTTTTTTTCCCCATGTAACATTTATCATCAGTGCTGTCCGTCAGAGGCAGACGAGGCGCTGATCTGAACCAGACATCAACCTCACGACAGCAGCAGAGCTACAGAGCTAGGTAATGGTCTCAGCTCAGGAATGCTAGCTAGCTAGCCCCCGTGTTCTTAGGTCTAGAGAGACAGGCAGACACGATATTGCCATGACAACTACAAACAGTAATCTCTTTGTTGGAAGAGAAAAAAGAAGCCTTCAGTGGGATTGCTTTAGATACTTTGGGCCCAATCATACTAGTGTTGTTTAGACTTCAAACACGCCCTCCGTAGAGGAAGTGTGTCTCCTGCTAATAGCTGGTAGCATGACTCGGTTAAGCTGCTTATTTCAGCCGTAAATAATGCATTTAGGCAGATGCGCTTGACTTTTGTAGAATAAGAATCGCTCTGTGATTGACACGCTGGTTTGTTGAACCTGGAGTTGTATCTACACGTTCACCTTTGGAAATCGGGTTGTCCTCTTTAATATTGCTATGTTAACATAAGTCTGACAACCACCCCTTGCAGCACATCACCTCTTACATCCATGACAAAATTTGCTTTCTATTTTTGGGTGCCTGGATTTTTTTACAGCCGAATCAAAGCTACTGAATTGGCTTTAAAAAAAAAAACATGTTTGTTTACATTAAGCCAAAGCAAATCCAAGCAGAGCATTGCTGTTTGACTCTCATACAGTCCTCATTCACTCAAGTCTCAAAATGTATTCACCACGTGCACAGGATCCTGATATACAACAGGTGTTAAAACAATACAGCGAACTTCTTACCTTGAAAGCTCTTTCCCAACAATGCAGTGATAATAACAGATGAATGCAAAATTATAAAAGAAAAAAAAAACACTCGAGATCTATGATGCGAGTGAAAGAAACAAGAGAATGCAACTATATACAGGTCAGTGCCCGGCTACATAAAACATCTTAAGTGTTTCCCTTAAGGAATCATTTCCCCTTACCTAAGGGATTTGTTTAAGGGCGTTGTGTAGAGCCCCTCAAACGGTTTCCTTAGGTAAGGGCATACTTAAGGATTTATACAGTAGTTTCAAGGCATGCACGGCAGAAAGAGTCTCTCGTTATCATGGCGACGACCTGAATTACTGACAACGAGATCGTATTGATTTTTTGGGAGATCTCAACACAGAACTTCTACATTCAAGACAGGAGAAACAAATGGATTCAGAGGTTACTTTTTTCTCAACTTGTTTCTATTACTTCCTAGCACATCAAGCTAACTTACATAGTAAGTTACCTGGCCCAGTACTTTACTCAATGTGCAGTGGTACTGGAGTGGTTGAGGTGTGTTTATACATAAAAAAGTGTCAGGTAGTAGGATATGCCTGTAAACCAGGGCTAAAACGTGACTGGAAGCAGGTAATATACTAATGCTAGTAATCAATCAGCACTGATCACTCTGGTCTCCTATATACATATACTGTATGTCACATGGTGATATACTAATGCTAGTAATCAATCCGCACTGATCACTCTGGTCTCCTATATACATATACTGTATGTCACATGGTGATATACTAATGCTAGTAATCAATCCGCACTGATCACTCTGGTCTCCTATATACATATACTGTATGTCACATGGTAATATACTAATGCTAGTAATCAATCAGCACTGATCACTCTGGTCTCCTATATACATATACTGTATGTCACATGGTAATATACTAATGCTAGTAATCAATCCGCACTGATCACTCTGGTCTCCTATATACATATACTGTATGTCACATGGTGATATACTAATGCTAGTAATCAATCCGCACTGATCACTCTGGTCTCCTATATACATATACTGTATGTCACATGGTAATATACTAATGCTAGTAATCAATCCGCACTGATCACTCTGGTCTCCTATATACATATACTGTATGTCACATGGTAATATACTAATGCTAGTAATCAATCTGCACTGATCACTCTGGTCTCCTATATACATATACTGTATGTCACATGGTAATATACTAATGCTAGTAATCAATCCGCACTGATCACTCTGGTCTCCTATATACATATACTGTATGTCACATGGTAATATACTAATGCTAGTAATCAATCCGCACTGATCACTCTGGTCTCCTATATACATATACTGTATGTCACATGGTGATATACTAATGCTAGTAATCAATCCGCACTGATCACTCTGGTCTCCTATATACATATACTGTATGTCACATGGTAATATACTAATGCTAGTAATCAATCAGCACTGATCACTCTGGTCTCCTATATACATATACTGTATATACTGTAATGATTCGGCCATTTAGCAGACGCTTTTATCCAAAGAGACTTACAGTTAACACATAATGACAATCTGTGCCTTTGGGAGTGGAGGCGCCCATTTGAGAGCATGGGAATATGGGAACATGGGAACATGGGAATACACATTGCGGCACTTCAGACCTGGAGCCTTCGATGTATTACTATCTTACTTAGTGCTTATTTACAGGATAAAACCCATAATCATAAAAGATACAGTGGCAAATAAACATTAAAAGACACCATCAGACGACACAGAATATCCATGAAACAATGACATGTAAAATAGGCATGCAAATATGTCCCTATGCAGCTATATAATAAACCATATTTTCCATCCATGCATGAACAAGACTTAGAGCAGATGAATATCTCCAGTACAAAATATGTTCCCACATCCTCGTTTTTTTTTTAAGACCTTGTCTTATGGCAGGGAAATGTATTTCATTTCACATTTAATCCCCCTTGGTGTTACACTGCTAGGAGAGAGAAAGAAGAGAGAAACTCATATTACTGCGCCCCTCCCTCGTCCCCCCCCCTGGCTGAAATTAGCACATCGAATAGCTTAGAGGTGGGTACTAATAGCTGGAAGCATGAGGACGGGTCTCATGTATAAATATCCACATCAGTCGGGGACTTTAATGTCTGACCTTGGGCCAAATCACCCAACTATTGTCACTGTTTATCATGGGAAGCATGTAGGTAGTACAGTACACACACAGGGGCAATGAGATAATATACTCTATAGCAGGGATGTGTAGTGTACAGCTAGACCACACACATGGAGAAACATATTGCACTGTAAGTGGTCCAATAAACTCTAGGACTATTAGTGAAAAAGTCATTTGATCATATGGTAATGTGGTGCGTAGATACCACAAGAGCTGATAAAATAAGGACGTCTGTGAAAGAACATAGCTTCTGTGAACTTACTACAAAATCGTACACCTATGTACGTAACTCCAACCTGCGTAGGCAAACTCATGTTTTAGTTTTGTCACCGTACTGTGTAGGAAATTATAAACTGGGTGGTTCGAGCTCTGAATGCTGATTGGCTGACAGCCGTGGTATATCAGACCATTGACCAAGGGTATGACAACACATTTCCTTTTATGGCTCTAATTACAATGCTAACCAGTTTATAATAGCAATAAGGCACCTCGGGGGTTTGTGGTATATGGCCGTGTTGCGTAATGCCGGAGTATATTGGCCATATACCACACCCCCTTGTGCCTTATTGCTTAAATATACAATTGCATTCTCATCCTTTTGAATGAAACTGAAAGTATGGTTATAAAGTCAAGTAAGCCTATGTCCTTGTAAACCCTGCATCACACTAGAAGCACAATAACGTCCTCCTCTCTGTTGCTCCTCTTCTTCTTCTTCTTCTTCTTCTTCTTCTACTTCTACTTTGTTGTGAGCAAATGAGAAAAAACCCAAGGTAAATTCTGCTGGTATTTGTCAGGGAGTTCTTGCTGGTCCCCAGTGATATTTATTTGATCTTGTTTGCTTCATTATTCATCTTGTGGGACCCTGTTGTGACTTGTGGATAAATGCCATATGAAAGCATTGTGATCTGAGGATGCATCTCCACTTTTATCCCTGCTCCCCAAACAGATCAATTAGTAAAACTAAACAGTAAATTATTAATCAGCTTGCTTTGTGTCCTCGTTCCATCGCTGGAAGAAAACACTTCATTAGAGTGAAAAACATCTCGTGATTGAGGGAAAGTATAAGCCGAGCTGATGTCGCTCTGGCGTCGGGAAAATAAAAAGGAGAGTATAATTATCGAGGGTGTCCATCATGCCAGGTAAGTTTATTTTCCTCCAACACCGTCCCCCTGAAATGACGTGCCCTTGTAAAATGGGGTCAAGTGGAGTGGTTCAATGTCATTGGCCTCGTGTGTCGCCCGATGGGTGCTTGTGATTAAAATAACACCAGGCTGTTACATGTCACGGAGAGGCAATCATACCATACTTCCAAAAATATTCAGATCAGTCGTATTTTAATGAGGTGTATGGACTCAAGAGGGTTTACCAGCCACCAGAGAACCAACCTGAGGATGGTGGGATGGAGAGACAGCACGATACACCAAAAGAAAAAGAGATCCAGAATTCCAGGGTCCACTCCCTTGGTCTACCGATTGCTCTGCTGTTCTGAGTTCGGAGCAATTTGAATAAATTATTCTGGGGGGGGGGGGAGAGAAAAAAATGACTTGGTGGGTTCATTTTGTGCGAAATTATATTTTCACTGGAAAGGTTAATTTTGAAGGGAGCTTGAATGGCTGGAAACGGTGCAGCTGAGAGAGCCAGGCAGGCAGCCTCGCTCGGTACGGTGTGGAGGAGAGGAGAGAGGAGGAGAAGCGGCAGTTATTAAAAGCGATTGCATTTCCTCCCGGTTGTCTCCAGAGAGCAGAATCAGTGGAGATGTTAAACCTTGCTTGACACCCCAGTTGGATAATTGTGGGTGTGGGAGCTAATCAGCGGAAGATGTCTCCTCAATTTAAATCTTGTCAGTTAGTCGAGATTAGGCCCTCCTGTATCGGGTGCCATTAGCTTTGTTGCATGTCAATGTTCGAGTGAAGATGTACGCAAGGTCCGGCTGCAAGGGTAAAAAGAGGTGCTTGACAGTGGATATATAACAGGCAGATTTATTCAAGCTAAAACCCAGTGTGGCATTTTCTGAGGAAACCATAAAAAAAACCTGTGAATTTATGCAGCCTTTTGAAATTGCATGTGTTACCACTGACCTAACCAGGCGCCCAGTGGAATAAGAATGCAGTACATAGGGATGTGTTCCAGCTTTTTTTTTTTTTAGGTATAAAAGCATTTCAACGTCTTAAAATGTCTTCAACAACAAGGAGAGGGCAACGAGGCAAATAGACTGACTTGGATTCAACACATACAATCAAAGACTATTACAATTCCACTCATGTTCGGGATGAGTCATAAAATATACAGTACTGTATATATACGCAGTCTTCTTTTTAACTACAGATATTGAATTATAGAATAAATCTGGGGCTGGAGGAAATCATATAGGATCCATGCGTTAACGGCGCCATAAATAAATGGTTAATAATCTGTGACGCCATGTCATCTCATTAATAAAAAAGGGGTACAACTTTAGCCAGGGCTTTAAAAGAGGGGACTAACTCAAGAATGTGCAGTGAATTTTATAGCTCCTCAGTCTGGCTGGCGTGGGGCCATGCCTTTGCATTCCCCCATGGTAAATATTTGTAACAGATTTTCTCCTGCAGGACAAAAGCTCCTTTCACTGAGCAGGTCCCGTAACCTCGGAGCGAACGCGGGGTCAGGCCAAATAAACAAGGCAGTCGTGCCAAGTTCACCGGCCCCAATGATTCCTGGGCTGGGCCCGCCGCATACCAGCTTCTCTCCTCATCACAAGTGGCTGAGTGCTGACAGATGTTTCTGCTAGCCGGGGCTAAATGGAAAAGAGACCCCTCCTCCTCTCTCTCTTTCCTTCTCTCTGTATCATTCATTCTCTTTCTTTCTTTCTTTCTTTCTCTTTCTCTCTCCTCTCCCTCTCTCTCTCTCTCTCTCTCTCTCTCTCTCTCTCTCTCTCTCTCTCTCTCTCTCTCTCT
Source organism: Oncorhynchus gorbuscha (assembly GCF_021184085.1). Lineage (NCBI taxonomy): Eukaryota > Metazoa > Chordata > Actinopteri > Salmoniformes > Salmonidae > Oncorhynchus > Oncorhynchus gorbuscha. The sequence goes on from NC_060197.1 coordinate 15,459,832, forward strand.
CTCTCTCTCTCTCTCTCTCTCTCTTGTAGCCTCTCTCTCGTAGCCTCTCTCTCTCTCTCTCCCTCTTTTGTAGCACTGTCTTTCTTCCTTGTCAATGCTGCTGGTAGCCACTTGTAATCCCAGGCGGAAGGCATTCTCAGATGTATGGAATATGAACTCCGGTAGACTCCAGTGACCAAACAAAGACTGCCCGAACAAAACAGCAATCCAACAGACCAAACAGTCAGGGATACAGTATGTAAACTCAAACCAGAAAAGCTGAACAGCAGAGACTCTAATAGTCAGAAGAGTCAAATATACAATACACTGGTTGGTTGTTTAGCAACTATAGGGCAAAACAGACAGGGTTGTCTTAAATTGTTGACAACATGTAAATTATATTTCTTCTCCAATATTTATTGCAAACCTAAATACATTTGCACAATGAGCACTTGTTGTCTCTCAAATACACCGTTACAGTTGTTGATTAGCTAGCTAGCAAATCGTAGCCATAATTAGCATAGACGTGACAGTAAAAACACCTCAAAACAAGATGGTATCAATAACAAGGTGAATCTAGCTGAAAAAAGCCACCTACGATTCCCCAGATGGCAGTTTCGTGTCATTGATGCTAGCTATCTGGCCATCCAGAATCACAACAACACACAGACTTCTGCCCCATTGAAGCGTGCTCATCGTTTTACTGACGTCGTCAGCTAACCCATCTTGATCAGCTTAGATTTCACTGAATGACACCCATATGTGGACACAACACCTTCTCCCTCATACAGGTTCTCTTGTACAGTCTGAGCTCCTAGCATTGAGGTGAGTAACCTGAGAGCCAGGTTCTAATTATCAGCTCCGAGGAGGGAGGGTGGTGCTGCGCCAACACCGTGGCCCAGCGAGACCCTCTCTGGCTGGGGTCGGGAACCCTCCAACATCATGCATGGAAGAAAGTGAGACATCGACTTAGCCTAGCCCACCAGACTTTTACCCCACGATTAGAGGCATCAAAGCGGGGAGGCAGAGGGGGCGCTGTGAGGTGTAACAGGTTGTAACGAGTTCACGGCCGGGCAGCTGGAGGGCCAGACGGTAAGCAGTTGTTGCTGGCTGTTGTCTTGAGCCCCAGACAAAGGCTCAGTGTGGGAAACAACAGGTACAGCTGGGGGAGCGGAGTGAGACATTGATCCAGAACCGCACACGTTTGACACCCCTCTGAGGTCTCCACTGGTGGCCTCACCTCAGCAGCCAATCCATGGCAGCCAGAAGTAGTAGTGGTGGTATTGTTTGGTTTGTAATGTCTGTATTAATTTGCTGTTTTTATTTTGAATGTCTTATTCTGTAAACATGATTATTATCATGTGCTCGGATTGAGTCAGAATTGCTACATTATAATAACCTACACAGTATAAGGGTATCATATAATATTATACAATATGTATAAGGCTATCAAACCAATCCCGTATTTATATTCTAATAACAATGTTAATGATGGGGAAAATGTAAAGAAGGATGTCTCCTTTGAAAAAATAGAAGATTTGTGTTTGCGTTTAAATATCAAAGTCTGTACAGAGGGACACATTAAATATATTAAAAAGGAAAAAAGCGGTTGCCATTTTATCTCCTAAGTTCTAATAGTCAGTAAAAACATTAATTATTGATAAGCCTGGCAATTGATTAGTTAATCAGATAATGTAATTGAAAAATGAAAATCATCAGACTTGAGTGAGTGTCTGCTACATTCAAATCCACATGGGGGTAGTGGTGATGGTGTAGGGGGGTTTTCATTTCTTTGGGGATCGGCCTACGTAGAATTTCATCATTACCACGCCACACTATAAAAGCAGAGTGGTGATTAAAAGAAGTTGATTGATTTGGCTCTCATTGGAATTAGCCGTCCTGTTCTGTCACGACTCTCTCTCTGTGTGTGTGTGTGTGTGTGTGTGTGTGTGTGTGTGTGTGTGTGTGTGTGTGTGTGTGTGTGTGTGTGTGTGTGTGTGTGTGTGTGTGTGTGTGTGTGTGTGTGTGTGTGTGTGTGTGTGTGTGTGTGTGTGTGTGTGTGTGTGTGTGTGTGTGTGTGTGTGTGTGTGTGTGTGTGTGTGTGTGTGTGTGAGTGAGAGGGAGGATCAGCAGTCACAGCATGGCCGACTCTGGGAGAGAGCGTGTGTGTGTGTATATGTGTCGTCAAGAGGTGGCCCCACTCCCCCAGTTTTCACTCTCCGGCCGCATGCACCGCTCCGCACACACACACACTCTGCACTGCGCCACACTCCTCCAACCCACAGCACAGAAAGAGAGAGCCTCAGCACCAGCAGACACAAAAGCTATTGATTTTACTATCCACCACAATGAATGATAATCCTTAGCCAATTTCTGAATTTAGAAATGAGTTCAATACTAATAATGATAGTGGAAGGGTTCTTTAAACTGTAGAGAATTGAGAGAGAGGAAATGGGCTAGAGAGAGAGAAAGATGGAGGAAGGGAAGATTTGTGTAGTGTTTGGCTTTGGAAGAAGAGTGGATATGACTTCTTGCCATGGGTGTAATTAAATAAAGATTACACCAATGGTTTTACAGTATAAATTACTACATTTTTACTCTCAAATACAATTAATCTTATTTGACTTTCCTCAATGGACTGAGAAGCAGAATAGGGCTGTATTCTATATTCCGCTGTTTTTTGTTTTTTAGCAACTGGCAACTTTTAAATGAAACTATTTCAAATCCACCTATTTTCATGCATCACTCTTCGGCTTTAATTTTGCAATTTCCAATATACAGGAGTCTACCAAATTCATATGCAGTCTTATAGCCAGTTTCACATTCTCCATACTGCTTTCCGCTAAACACGGTCTTCCATAAAACTAAAACAAGCACATAAATATACTTAACATTCACATTGTTTGGACGATTAAAACAAAAAAAAATCTGTCCAATTAAACAATAGACAAGCAGAAATGCAGGAACTAACCGTACTGTAACAATTATATATTTTCTAATTTCTCCACACAAACTCCACCAATAAAACTTCAGAAACAGCCATGTCAAATGTTGCAAGGAAGCTTGCTATGTGTGTGCATGGCCGTGTGTATGCTCCCCTGCATGTGTGTGCATGGCCGTGTGTATGCACCCCTGCATGTGTGTGCATGGCCGTGTGTATGCACCCCTGCATGTGTGTGCATGGCTGTGTGTATGCACCCCTTCATGTGTGTGCATGGCCGTGTGTATGCACCCCTGCATGTGTGTGCACATACATGTGCATATCTGCATACATGTGTGTGATCTCACAATTGTGCGCACATGCGTGAGGAAGCGAGCATGAGTTCATGCGCGCATACATGTCTGTGTGTGTGAGACGGGGGGGGGGGGGGGTAGTCTTTTATTTCGGTAGCATGCAGTCAGGCACACACAGTGGGGTGATGTGTGTTAATCAGAAGCCCTCTGCCCCTGCCGGGGTGTTAATTCGGGGGCCCGTTAAAGAAAGGTGTAGATTAATAGATAAAGGAGGTCCATGGGAGGGTCAGACTGATACGGACGCACAGGGTTCCGGGTGCTTGTCAGACGCCTGCTCGGATTAAGCTTCAGGTTCCTTCTCCATTGTGGAAGGTGAGAGGTTAACCATTTACCCAGTTCATTGGGCTCTCAATCAGATTTTCAAGGTGGATGGTGGAATATCTACATAAAGACATAGCATCTGTATGCCCCTCAGGCTTCATTTGTATAGAGCTGAACTAAGGGCAATGCAATGTACTAGCAATATGCTACATGCCATTGGGGATTACAGGGACATTGAATAGGGTGAAAGAAGGAATATCATGTATATGTGCACGTGTAAAACTACAATATATTAATTGGATCATATTTGTAAATGCAGAGATGGCGATGTGTTTGGATAGAATATCTACAGGCTATCTGTGAATTCCTAAACCTTTATGTACCACAGGTATACATGTTAACGTGGGGCTCAATGCTTTACTCTTTCTCGTTTCAGGAATCCCTTGGAATAATGTATCAAAGGAGGAGAAAATCCCAGGGAGGAGGAAAGACAGGGGGGAAAAAGAGAGGGTAGGGATAAAATGCCGAACATGAAACTCTGCAAATTTGACTTATAACAAGCAAAATTACACCCTGCTGTCATTTAAATTATGGCTGCCCTCTATAAAGGTGTCTTTTAGGTGTGTTAATTGAATCCGGCACTATTTTCCAATAATAATCTGTAAAGTTCAGCCATCCATCCCTCACAGGATCCCTGCCGCGTGCCAGAGGAGGACGTATCTATTTCAGTGGCTTAATTTATTTTCATGATTCGCTGATAATGACTGCAGTGCAGGCTGTACATCAGAATTAACCTTCATTTCACTGAGGTATATTACAATGACAGTCTCAGACACATTTCACCTACACAAAGGGCATTCTCCCCTTCCCTCTCCCGCACTTTATAATCATCCTCAGCAAGACGAAGATTGTTTGATAGCCGATTAATTTTCATAGGAAATCAAGTGGCCACAGCCCCCCCATGCAACCACACAAGCTTGTGCTTAGTGACTTTTCTGGCAATTAGGTATTTTATTTAATCTTTTCTCTTTTTTTCTTTCTAAATTGCATTTTTCTTACTAACCCCCCCTCCCTTTCTTGATATCTCCGCCTGGTAATTTATTTTCGGGCGATGGCAACATAACAAAAGTCCTGTAAATTAATCAGGGACATCAAGCGTCAGAGAGAGGAGAGAGAGAGAGAGAGAGAGAGAGAGAGAGAGAGAGACGGGGGCCCTCTCTCTAATTTCTATGCAAACCATTAAGTGTCAGATATAAATGGTTTCAGTCAAAAAATTTCATTAGGGACGTGACGTCACATTTGAAGCCAGCGCCGGATCATCTCCGTCCTATTTTCTCCCTCATGAGCTCTTTGTTCTTCTGGCCTTTGTAGGATCTCGGCACTAAAAAGGCCCTATGCAAATTACAATAATACATTTCGCTAAGCACCGCAACGACGGCATGATAGCCTATTTAGAGTGAAACCAAAGCAACATTCAATTTATGGTATTAACCCAGGTTGCCAAAAAAGTGATTAAGAAATTACAGAGTTGGTTCTCACTGCATGAAGTTTTTTTTCCACCCTCATTGACATGGCACCTATAATAAGGAAGGCTGATAATTGGAATATTCTAGAGAGCAGAGAGCAGCCAGGGCTCTGTTGGAGCTAAGAGCTGGGGGTGTGCTCTCTCTATTGCTCCTCTCTGAAGGCCTGAACCAAGAGTGCACACACACACAGTCTGTCTCTCTGGTAGGGCATACACCTCTATTGGCAAGAGCACAGACTCACAGCCTGCAGGTATGTGTGTATGTGTGCGTGTCCATCAAAGACACCGATCCTCAGCCCTGTCTGTGCCAGCAAATAAATATAATCAATCTTCCATTTACATACAAATGGGCTCTCCCCCTCTACCCCTAGTAATCTGCTGCCTTCTTCAGGGAGAAGAGTCATATTCACTCCATACTGCAATTTAAAATGTATCATCAGATGGTCTATTGATAGTTTTTTTCTCCTCCACTTCATTTTATTATTAGAGGATATTGAAGGCTTGTTGGGGCCGACGAGGCACATATGCTCTGTGATTTCCTGCCGCGAGGACACGATTATCACGACTATTGACATTGTCACTTCTCCCATCACTTATCATTGCTTACCGCCCCGTTTTCTCCTAAGATCAGGCTACATTATCATGCCGTTTAGATAATGTGTGTAAACGGCGGGGGACAGTGCCACCGACGTCCGTGTCACTAATGTGCCTCATTCACTCAGTGTCAAGTTGATGGGCCATGGGCCCCTGAGAGCGTGTCAATCCCACTTTGGACAAACACCCTCCATCAAAATGATCAGTAACACTGGGGGCCGCCGAGACATTACTCACATGGAGGGGGGAGGGGTCAGAGAGAGAGAGAGACAGTCAGAGAGAGACGGCCCCACATGACCTTCATCATGTCTACTGATACAGCACTTGGGGAAAGGAGGGAGAAAGGTCCCATAAAGTATCTTTACCCTTTAAGAAATGGCCCTTCGATGCAAAACGGCGACAGCCGTCAATAGCGACCTACTGTATTGTCAACGTCCATCTTCAAAATGCAACTTGTCACCATGTAATTAATGTGTCAGAAGCAAGGCGTGATAACACATTAAATCATCCACCATCCGCCTACACTTAGATGCTTGATTGTGTAATCTTTGTTATACATTGGATAAAAACATTCAAAACGATTGCACTATTAACCGTTTCAGTCACCCTTCTCTGGCCTTTTAATCAGGGTTTAATAGCCGTTATTAACTCATTAAGGACCCGTTGGAGAGCTGCTGTGACCTCCAACAAAAGTTAACACTCTGATGCAAGAGTTATTTCCTCATGTTCAATCATTTAATTGCGACCTATGCAAATTTGCTGCTGCTCGTTACCAAACCAGCTGAAATAATTAAGTAGAGTGGCTCAAATTAAAATACAAATGGGGAGATTTTTGCATTAGCCAGTATCCATCCCCCCCAAAATCGATGCTATTAAAATTGGTTCAGTTGTTTTTAGTGAGCTCAGCAGCCTTGGCAGAATGTGCGTTCTCTGTTTTTTAATATGAGGCCTCTATAGGATGTGTGGACTGGCTTTGACAAATATACGAATAATAGAAAATGTCATGCCTGCTCCCGCTCTTTCCCCCTGGCACTCGAGGGCGCCAGACTGTCCAGCATTACGCACTCCTGTCACCATCATTACGCACACCTGCATCCCTCGTCACGCGCATCAGCGATTCATTGGACTCACCTGGACTCAATCACCTGTGTTGTTACCTCCCCTATATCTCTGTTCCTCAGCTCTGATCCCCGCTTCTGCATTAAATCACATATGTAGTTTTGTTCCCTCCGTTCTGATGCTGTTCCTGTCCTGTCCCATGTCCGTCGATAATTAAATGATCACTCTCTGTACCTGCTTCTCTTCATCAGCGTCGGTTCTTACAGGAAACACATATTTACATGTTTTACATCAACACCACACATGGACGATTTTCCAGTCTATGTTTGCTTCTGTCGGGCAATAAAACTTGTTAGGCCTCATACTGCACGCCTAATTTGTATACTCAAAAGCGGAAAAGAATTTCATCAACATCTAATTCCACTATAAGCGGTAATCGGAAGCCGGAGAGACAAGTGACTGTGTGTGTGTGTGTGTGTGTGTGAGTACGTGCATGTGTTTTGTGCGAGTGACAGTGTACCATGTGACTGCCGCCAGTAGAGTCTGACAAAGTAATGCAATTAGCTGCGATAAGAAACTGTTAAGATGTTTTTCTTTAGGTGTAAACAAAGATGTCATCAGCTTCAAAGATAAAACTGAAGTGAGAGAAATATGTCTGACAGTACTGCATATCTACAAAGACTGACTGTCACAAATAAATTACTATTATTCTCGAATTAATAATTATTTTCCCAGAAAGTGAACAGCTGATTCCTGTCTTTTTTTGGGGGGCGGGGGCGGTGGGCGTGTTAGAGTACTTCGAAATGAGTAGGCCTATCACTATGGAAAGTATTCTGACACAATGGCAGGTGTACTATGATAACCAGATACAGAACAGACACAGTACAACTGTTGGTTGCCCTGCCATGTACAGAGAACATGATGATGAAGCAGCAGTTTGTTAGGACAACATACCCCTCCCTGCAAGTGATATACCTGAGAGCATCCACGGGAGCAATCTGCATTCCCTCTCCCTTCTCGGCCTGAAGCAAAGTTCGATCTGGGGGAAAAAAAAACATATCAAATTAACCAAAACTGTCACTCAGGAATTACGACAGGACTGAATACCGCAAAATATGTTCTTTGAAGTCCTCATTTCAGCAAAAATTATATAAATATAAAATGGACTTTATATCTAATTAAAATGATAACTGCATTCTCATTTTTCTAACTCTCCATATCCTCAGGGCCAATTGGGATAGAGTGAGTTTTTTCCCTTTTTGCAGCCTTTCAGTCTCTCTCACTCTCTCCTTCACCACGGCTTTCTCTCTCTCCTCCTGAACTGCTCCTACAGCAATATCACATCATTACCATCTCCCCAGCTGAGCTGCAGCCAGCCGTTATCATGCAGCATTATTAATCTTCTTGTCTTATCAACTTGCAAATCACAAACCATTGAGCCTTATGGCGTGGTTTTGGGTTGGCCGTTATTCATTTTGTAGGTCTACCTAGCCTCCCGGTCACCCCCTAAATCACCTGACGATTGTCAGTCTCTTACTTCTGCCCTGGCCCCTGTGGCCCTGTACTGTAGCAGTGGAAGGAATCCACGTCTCTCTTTCTCTCTCTATCCTTCACTTTCTTTCTCTCTCTTTCTATCCTTCACTTTCTCTCTCTTTCTATTTTCTCCCTCTCTCCATCCACCCTTGCTTTCTCTTTCTCGCTCCCTCTCCCATCCTACCCTTTCCCCATCTCTCTCTCTCTTCACCCCCCCCCCGCTCTCTCTGTCTCTCCCTCTCCCTCTTTAAAGAGAGGGCCCCTGCCTTTGAAACAAGGAGACAGTGAGGAGGACACATTTCATTAATGGAGAATTAACATCGCACTGCTATGAGTTGACCTCTTTTCCTGACACGTATGTCCAAGTCATTCTAGTAATTCTTTCCCCTGCCATTAGTATTCTGGGTGGGATAAAGCAGAGCCAGGCAGAGCAGAGAACAGCTAACAGAGCAGAGTCGGGGAAAGTTTCTTGAAAGCGCCACCACTGACCCTGCATTCCTGTTCTTCACTTAAGTTAAACATTTTTTTATTTTATTACTAAGGCTAAAATATTCAATGTGTTGGAAATGCAGTGTGGCTAATGCTATGCTATTTGAGGAAAATATGTGGGTAAAGAGCATGTGTGTGTGTGTGTATTTGAATTTGCATTTCCTTTGAAAACTTTGCATGATAAATTACTTTTTCTCGCCCCTTAGCTCATTAAACGCTCTACAACAGGTAGCGCCCATTAAATATTAAGCAGAAGACAAAGTGTTCTATGTGCACATACCCACACACCGGCCAAGTCTATGTGGACCAAAGTACTAATCCACCATCTCATCTCATTTAACATCAGTTAAAACCGACAAATCTGTTTTAACTTTGTTAATTTTGATTTAATCATTCAGAATTATTTACAGTAGAACATGAGGGATTTCGATTTCAACATTGACTTAATAATGGTGAAAAATACTAGTTGTCAGACAACATTTATGATGAAAAGTAGTCTTTCATTCCAGTAATGTAATTGACAGCCCCTTTATGCATTGGAAACTTCAAAAGATAACTTCCTCAACAATTTGGATGAAGAGTAGGCCTAGGCTACTTTTAAAACACACACCCACCCTAACACACGGCATTAAGGCTTTCGCAGTGGAAGATATTTTAGAGGAACATTTTCCAGGAATACGTGGCCAACATGATAATTCCCAAAGCTTACCTAATCAATTCTGCAGGCTTCATCTGCCTCCTATCAGGCCCTTAGAAGAAATCAGCTCTGTTATACCTCAAGAACACTTATAAATAATGAAAACAGTTTCTTAAAAAGAAAAGACCGCTTAAGGACAAAATGTTGATTACAAAAGTGCCTTTTATCCATGTCTTCATATTTTAGGATTCTCAAGTTGCAAGACTCTGGGTGAGGTACTACTAGAACTAAATACTACATTTGACCAAAAATGAACTCGAGATTTTTTCAAAAGTGCTGACAGCACAAAAACAGACATACAGGTGGTATTTGGATATAGACATTCAGATTCAAATCTCTCCACGCTATCACTTTGATCTTGTGTGTATCATCTTGTCCTTGAAACTGGTCTGAACTCTGTAGTTTACAGCAGGCAGCACACCATGGTCGACCATTAATCCAATATTAAAGTCATCCATCTTTGAAGGGGCAATCTGTGATTGCTACATCAATTTTTTGACTTTTAAATTAACGATATATAGCCACTGAAGAATATAACTTATAAATGCCTCATCGGCTTTGTTCAATTGTCGTTCCTTATCAGAACACAAAATATAAGCTTGTTTTAATCCATTGTTTATAAACTGCAAACAAACTTTAATATCATGGATGGCCAGTCCCTGTATCCATAGCGCTGTCTATGAATTTGAGAGTGGTTCCATTTCTTCAGCCCCTTCCCTCAGCTGTTTACCAACAGTGGCAGGGTTGCCACTTAGTTATTGGTTGAACTGCTGCTTTAAACACAGCCTGAATTTACCTCAAAAGTTTCAAAAGAGTACAGCCAAACTCAGGAGGTATAACATCTCCAGATGACGAGTCATTTATAACGTAATATGTGTACCTGTGTGTGTGTGTCTGTGGACGCAGTACCTCCGTTGTGTGAGTAAATGGAGAGAGTTAAAACACTGAGACAAAGCCGAAAAGACCTTTACATGTTTAACAGCATGTGTCCTATTTTGCCGTGCTATTGCTATGCAGAGGCAGTACCAGAGGGACAAGGCAGACTTTTTATGCCTGCCTATAAATTAGAGCGCTTGTGGGTTGATGAGCAGTGAAGGGGAATCGTGCCTGATTCCCGGGTGAAGCTGCTGTGAAGGGAGCGGTGACGGAGACAGGCAGCTGGGGCCCTAAAAAGTACAAAACTATTGTGGCCAGAGGACAGACACACACACACAAATGCAGGCATGCACACGAAGACGCACACACACAGACCACCCGAAGCACATGAAACCCCTCACACACGCTCAAATCCTCATGATGGCTATCCTCTATCCTGTATGGCTCGTCCAGATAGAAACAGCCGCTGGGTTTCTCTCCACACACTAGGTATACGCTGGCCTTACATTGCCAGCAGGCTCGGGTTCTACGCTCCTCTTGTTTCCTTCAGTGAGGATTTACATTCTGCTCCTGGCAGGTCAACCAACAAATTGACCAGGAAACCACAGGAGATAGGCTGGAGGCTGGAGGCTTTGGCTGAGCTGAGAGAACTGCTCAGAGAACAGCCTCCCTCATTGGAACCACTGATCAGTGCCAAGGTTTCCAGTGGGAAGGCTAAGGGAGTCGGAGCAGTGGACGAAAGGCTGGCAGGCAGGCTGGCTGACTGCATGCGGACCTTCCAGGGACCTGGTGGAACTCAGAGGCCAGTGTCCCCCCAGCGGCAGCCTGCAGGCCAGAAGCCCGGGGCTATCGCTCCACAAATCAGCCCCGTTTTCCAATCAAACATGGGAACCAACCAGGGAACCAGACCCACAGAGTTGCTTATAACAGTGAATAATTTACCACACAGAAAGGTCGTCACACCAAACGGACAGATTTCTCTCTTTGAAAAAACATCTCCAGGCCCCATTGGCCCGGTCGGTCTGTCTCCAATCCTCAAAAGTACATCTCAATCTTTAATGCACCGATAAAGAGAAAGGGAGGGGAAAAAGATGGAGCACATGGAAAGCCCGAGCGTGAGTGTAACATTTGTAGATTTTTACATTTAGGTTTATTAAAGGGGAACTGCAACCGCTGACTTGGCCTCGTATTTTGGCTTGCTCCTCAAGAAATGTTGGCTGCCATGACAGGAGCCAAACGTGAGTTGGCTTGGGGGTGTGGTTTGATGTGCGTGTTTCTTGTGTGTGTCCTTGCCACCACCAACACACCTGTCTGTCAGAACCTTGCCCACAGCTGTTTCCCCCCACGCAATTACAACAAACAAACCTGCTGCAGGTTGAGTTGAATAACAACAGAAAGATGTATGCTGAGATGCCGGAGGAAGCTTTGAAGAGGTCAGTAGACATAATATAAACAGAAAGATGTATGCTGAGATGCCGGAAGAAGCTTTGAAGAGGTCAGTAGATATAATATAAACAGAAAGATGTATGCTGAGATGCCGGAGGAAGCTTTGAAGAGGTCAGTAGATATAATATAAACAGAAAGATGTATGCTGAGATGCCGGAGGAAGCTTTGAAGAGGTCAGTAGATATAATATAAACAGAAAGATGTATGCTGAGATGCCGGAGGAAGCTTTGAAGAGGTCAGTAGATATAATATAAGCCATTTAGCAGACACTTTTATCCAAAGCAACTTACAGTCATGCATGCATACATTTTATGGATGTGTGGTCCCGGGAATCAAACCCACTACCCTGGCGTTATAAGCGCAAATGCACTACCAACTGAGATACAAAGGGCAGAGTAATACGAGAAGATGTGATTGCTGAATGTAGTATATACATACATATATATTATATGTATAACATATATTTTGTGTACACAATACTAAAGAAATAGTGTTAGCACTTTTCACCTTTCATTGTCATTCCCAGCCGATGTCATTCTCCCTCCCCATATTGACTGATACCATTAAAAAAACATTTTTTTAAACAATACAAGTAAAAGTTGACTCCGTAATGCAGAGTGCCAGGTCTCCCTCAATTGAGAGATATCAGTATCAATCACCTTGCAAGTCTCCATGTGCTGGCTCCATACATGTTTCTATGAACACATACACATTCCCTGTTCTATTACCAACGGCAGATTGTATAGGTAATATCTGACACACAAACAGGTACTAATGTTGAAGTTTTAACGGGTAAGACAATCAAACGACCGAGGCTGGCATCTGGCAAAACCATCACCAGTCCTCTCCACCTGTAACAATAGGCAGAATTGTTGCAGAGTTCAGTGACGCATTGAATAAAAAGGGTGTTGCAAATACTGGACATTTCTGCTGTACTGTATAATTAGTAATCACCTGCAGCACCACATTGTGGATTTGTTGAGTGCCAGGTCTCTCTTCATTCGGAGACGTCAGTATCAAGCCTGTCTGTCGGTCAGGACTCTATCACATAATGTTGCAAGTCTCCAAGGGCTGGCTCCATAGATGCATCTGTGAATTGTTTTCCCCCCTCAACAATACACACAATACCCCATCATGACAAAGCAAAGATGGGTTTTACATCATTTCTGCTCATTTTTAATTTACAAAAAAACTGAAATATCACATTTACATAACCATTCAAACAATTTACTCAGTACTTTGCTGAAGAGTCTTCTGTCAGGTTGGATGGGGAGTGTCACTACACAGCTATTTTCAGGTCTATCCAGAAATGTTCGATCGGGTTCAAGTACAGGCTCTGGCTGGTCAACTCGAGGACATTTAGAGACTTGTCCCGAAGCCACTCCTGAGTTGTCTTGGCTGTGTGCTTAGCGTCGTTGTCCTGTTGGAACGTGAACCTTTACCCCAGTTTGAGGTCCTGAGCGCTCAGGAGCAGGTTTTCATCAAGGATTTCTCTGTACTTTGCTCCGTTCATCTTTGCGTCGATCCTGACTAGTCTCCCAGTCCCTGCCGCTGAAAAACATCCCCACAGTATGATGCTGCCACCACCATGCTTCACCCTAGGGATGGTGCCAGGATTCCTCCAGACATGAGGCTTGGCATACAGGTCAAAGAGTTAAATCTTGGTTTCATCAGACCAGAAAATGACCCGTCTTGAGGTGCCTTTTGGCAAACTCCAAGAGGGCTGTCATGTGCCTTTTACTAATGAGTGGCTTCCATCTGGCCATTCTACCATAAATGACTGATTTGTGGAGTGCTGCAGAAATGGTTGTCTTTTTGGAAGGTTCTCCCATCTCCACAGAGGAATTCTAGAGCTCTGTAATGGTGACCATCAGGTTCTTGAACACCTCCTTGACCCAGGCCCTTCTCCCCCGATTGCTTAGTTTGGCCGGGTGACCAGCTCTAGGAAGAGTCTTGGTGGTTCCAAACTTCTTCCATTCCTGAATGATGGAGACCATTGTGTTGTTGGGGACCTTCAATGCTGCAGAAATGTTTTGGTACCCTTCCCCAGATATGTGCCTCAACATAATCTTGTCACGGAGCTCTACGGACAATTCCTTCGACCTCATGGCTTGGTTTTTGCTCTGACATGCACTGTCAACAGTGGAACCTTATATAGTCAGGTATGTGCTTTTCCAAATCATGTCCAATCAATTTAATTTACCCCAGGTGTACTCCAATCAAGTTGTAGAAACATCTCAACAATGGAAACAGGATGCACCTGTGCTCAATTCCAAGTCTCATAGCAAAGGGTTTGAATACTTACGTAAATATGGTATTTTTATTTTTTATAAACAGTGGGGCAAAAAAGTATTTAGTCAGACACCAATTGTGCAAGTTCTCACACTTAAAAATATGAGAGAGGCCTGTCATTTTCATCATAGGTACACTTCAACTATGACAGACAAAATTAGGAAAACAAATCCAGAAAATCACATTGTAGGATTTTAAATGTATTTATTTGCAAATTATGGTGAAAAATAAGTATTTGGTCAATAACAAAAGTTTATCTCAATACTTTGTTATATACACTTTGTTGGCAATGACAGAGGTCAAACGTTTTCTGTAAGTCTTCACAAGGTTTTCACACACTGTTGCTGGTGTTTTGGCCCATTCCTCCATGCAGATCTCTTCTAGAGCAGTGATGTTTTGGGGCTGTTGCTGGGCAACACAGACTTTCATCTCCCTCCAAAGATTTTCTATGGGGTTGAGATCTGGAGACTGGCTAGGCCACTCCAGAACCTTGAAATGCTTCTTACGAAGCCACTCCTTCGTTGCCCGGGCAGTGTGTTTGGGATCATTGTCATGCTGAAAGACCCAGCCATGTTTCATCTTCAATGCCCTTGCTGATGGAAGGAGGTTTTCATTTTCACTCAAAATATCACGATACATGGCCCCATTTATTCTTTCCTTTACACGGATCAGTCGTCCTGGTCCCATTGCAGAAAAACAGCCCCAAAGCATGATGTTTCCACCCCCATGCTTCACCTTAGGTATGGTGTTCTTTGGATGCAACTCAGCATTCTTTGTCCTCCAAACACGACGAGTTGAGTTATATTTTGGTTTCACCTGACCATACGACATTCTCCCAATCTTCTTCTGGATCATCCAAATGCTCTCTAGTAAACTTCAGACGGGCCTGGACATGTCTGGCACTGTAGGATTTGAGTCCCTGGCGGCGTAGTGTGTTACTGGTAGGCTTTGTTACTTTGGTCCCAGCTCTCTGCATGTGGTTCTGGGATTTTTGTTCACCGTTCTTGTGATCATTTTGACCCCACGGGGTGAGATCTTGCGTGGAGCCCCAGACCGAGGGAGATTATCAGTGGTCTTGTATGTCTTCCATTTCCTAATAATTGCTCCCACAGTTGATTTCTTCAAACCAAGCTGCTTACCTATTGCAGATTCAGTCTTCCCAGCCTGGTGCAGGTCTACAATTTTTTTCTGGTGTCCTTTGACAGCTCTTTGGTCTTGGCCATAGTGGAGTTTGGAGTGTGACGGTTTGAGGTTGTGGACAGGTGTCTTTTATACTGATAACAAGTTCAAACAGGTGCCATTAATACAGGTAACTAGTGGAGGACAGAGGAGCCTCTTAAAAAATAAGTTACAGGTCTGTGAGAGCCAGAAATCTTGCTTGTTTGTAGGTGACCAAATACTTATTTTCCACCATAATTTGCAAATAAATTCATTAAAAATCCAATTGGTGGCTGACTAAATACTTTTTTGCCCCACTGTATTTTAACTTAATATAATACATCAATAAAATCAATTTAGCCTCAAATAAATGATGAAACATGTTCAATTTGGTTTAAATAATGCAAAAACAAACTGTTGGAGAAGAAAGTAAAAGTGCAATGTGTGCCATGTAAGAAAGCTAACGTTTAAGTTCCTTGCTCAGAACATATGAAAGCTGGTGGTTCCTTTTAACATGAGTCTTCAATATTCCCAGGTAAGAAGTTTTAGGTTGTAGTTATTATAGGAATTATAGGACTATTTCCCTCTATACCATTTGTATTTCATATACCTTTGACTATTGGATGTTCTTATAGGCACTTTAGTATTGCCAGTGTAACAGTATAGCTTCTGTCCCTCTCCTCGCTCCTCCCTGGACTCGAACCAGGAACACAACGACAACAGCCATCCTCGAAGCAGCGTTACCAATGCAGAGCAAGGGAAACAACCACACGTTTGAAACGCTATTAGCGCGCGATAAGGAGTAAGCCATTTCACTTCGGTTACACCAGCCTAATCTCGGGAGTTGATAGGTTTGAAGTCATAAATAGCGCAATGCTTGACGCACAACAAAGAGCTGCTGGCAAAACGCACGAAAGTGCTGTTTGAATGAATGCTTAAACGCCTGCTTCTGCCTACCACTGCTCAGTCAAATACTTAGATACTTGTATGCTCAGTCAGATTATACTCAACACAGGACTTGCTAGATAATATCTAGTAATATCATCAACCATGTGTAGTTAACTAGTGATTATGATTTATTGATTGTTTTTTATAAAATAAGATTAAAGCTAGCTAGCAATTGATCTTGGCTTACTGCATTCGCGTAACAGGCAGTCTCCTTGTGGAGTGCAACAAGAGGCAGGTCGTTATTGCGTTGGACGGGTTAACTGTAAGGTTGCAAGATTGGATCCCCCGAGCTGACAAGGTGAAAATCTGGCGTTCTGGCGCTGAAGGAGGCAGTTAACCCACCGTTAGTTAACCCACCGTTCATAGGCCATCATTGAAAATAAGAATGTGTTCTTAACTGACTTGCCTAGTTAAATAAAGATTAAATAAAGTTGTAAAAAAAGAAAAGAAAAAAACGGCAAAATCGGTGTCCAAAAATACCGATTTCCAATTGTTATGAAAACTTGAAATCGGCCCTAATTAATCGGCCATTCCGATTAATCGGTCGACCTCTAGTCTGAATACTTTCTGATGGCACTGTATAGTATGTTAAAGTTTGAACAGGTCAGACTAAACCTACCTAATTCTGATCTCCCATTGATGACCATTAGTGAGCAGGCAAGAGGTGAGGCTTATGGGCATGGCAGCGTATATCATCTCCTGGCCCTCAGAGATACTGGTCGGTCACACACACAAACACACCCACAGAGCATTGTCTACTTCATCAATGGTGGTTATGATTAGCATGGTGGAACCAACCTTATTGCTGCATTCACCTTTCTATTTCACTTTAGATATCCTGATATTGCGTCATTAACCTTTTAGTTTATCAAACCGGGTATTTTTTTTATACAACTTCTTACATAACACACATTACCATTGATTAAGCAGTCTGTTTCATCAGGACAGTATCTCGGGTCAAGCTAATTCTAAGTTGGCACTAGTTACCACATCTATAAAGTAATAAACCCTGCCTACTTCTACAATTTCTTAAAATGTGATTTTAAACCTAACCTTAACTACACTGCTAACTTTAAATTAAAACCAAAAAGGAAATGTTTGTTTTCATTCATTTTTACGATAACCAATTTTCACTTTGTGGCTGTGGTAACCCTAATTCTGTGGTTTACAACTATAGACTGACTGTAGCTCCAGATTTGATTAGATTCAGGCCGGTGATGCAGTTACGGTTTGTTGCTCTTAGTTCACTGAATTAGTCAGTCTCAGATTTGAGTTAATGCAACAGGGTTGGTTATGTTTCCACTTCACACTGCAGAAACATGTATTCAATGTTTATGTATTCCTATTGGTTGATTGAATACATATCAATAAGTTGTTGTGCCATTAGTCATGCTTGCGCATAAAGAAGATCGCAAACGTAATTTCTTACCGGTCTGATATTGACATGCAAGCGGTAGGTCATCTTCTAAAATATTGTATTCTATATTCATATTTACAATGTGTACATGTCCTGGTGTGTGTGTGTGTGTGTACATACAGCTGCAAGAAAAAGTATGTGAACCCTTTGGAATTGTAACGATAATGCTGTGAGTCAAGAAGCAGGTGGGGGTGAAACGTTTAATGAAACAACTAACATGAAACAAGACAGCGTAACAGAAGTGAGATAGCACGAACACAGGATCAATACCATGAACAAAAGGAAGAGTCCTATAAATGGGAGGTAATGAGGTCGTAATGATGAGTCCAAGGACCGGTGGTTAGTATTCTGGCAACGTCGCTCGCCGAAGGGGAGGAGCAGGAGTAGACGTGACTGTACACCCCCCCTGACACGCAGCTCCTCCAGGGGTCTCACTGCGGTGGCGGTCTGCCTGTTATTTTTGACGATGGCCAGAATCACTCAACCGCAGGAGCCTCAGTCTGAGAAGATGGTAGGCCATGTCGGCTGCTGGACCCCACACCAGCCTACGGGGGCCTCCCTTAAGGAGGGAGCTGAGAGGAGCGGCAACAGAGCTGAAATTCCTGATGAAACTACGGTAGAATTTGTCAAACCACAAAATCCGTTGTAACCCCTTAATGGTGGTTAGGACAGGCCATGAAATGACTGCATCTACCTTCTTGTCGTCCATCTTCACTCCCTGCTGGCTGATTTGGTAACCCAAGGAGACCGCCCTCTGATAGAATTGACACTTCTTAGCCTTGACGAGCAGGTGATGGGCCAGGAGGTGTTCCAGGACTGCTCGAACGTGTGATGTGATTCTCCAGATTAACGGAGTAGATCAAGATGTCATCAATGTATACGATCACCTGGCGTCCGAGGATGTCCCTGAACACCTTGTTAACGAATGCCTGGAACACTGACGTAGCATTGGCTAAGCCAAAGGGCATCACCAACAAAGCTAATCTGAAAACAAGACTCCCTAAATTTTATCAGCATATCGATTGCGCAACCAGGGGTGGTAAAACCTTGGATCATTGTTACTCTAACTTCCGCGACACATATAAGGCCCTGCCCCGCCCCCCTTTCGGAAAAGCTGACCACGACTCCATTTTGTTGATCCCTGCCTACAGACAGAAACTTAAACAAGAGGCTCCCACGCTGAGGTCTGTCCAACGCTGGTCCGACCAAGCTGACTCCACACTCCAAGACTGCTTCCATCACGTGGACTGGGACATGTTTCGTATTGCGTCAGATAACAATATTGACGAATACGCTGATTCGGTGTGCGAGTTCATTAGAACGTGCGTTGAAGATGTCGTTCCCATAGCAACGATAAAAACATTCCCTAACCAGAAACCGTGGATTTATGGCAGTATTCGCGTGAAACTGAAAGCGCGAACCACTGCTTTTAATCAGGGCAAGGTGTCTGGTAACATGACCGAATACAAACAGTGCAGCTATTCCCTCCGCAAGGCTATCAAACAAGCTAAGCGTCAATATAGAGACAAAGTAGAATCTCAATTCAACGGCTCAGACACAAGAGGCATGTGGCAGGGTCTACAGTCAATCACGGACTACAAGAAGAAACCCAGCCCAGTCACGGACCAGGATGTCTTGCTCCCAGGTAGACTAAATCACTTTTTTGCCCGCTTTGAGGACAATACAGTGCCACTGACATGGCCTGCAACGAAAACATGCGGTCTCTCCTTCACTGCAGCCGAGGTGAGTAAGACATTTAAACGAGTTAAGCCTCACAAGGCTGCAGGCCCAGACGGCATCCCCAGCCGCGCCCTCAGAGCATGCGCAGACCAGCTGGCCGGTGTGTTTACGGACATATTCAATCAATCCCTATACCAGTCTGCTGTTCTCACATTCAAGAGGGCCACCATTGTTCCTGTTCCCAAGAAAGCTAAGGTAACTGAGCTAAACGACTACCGCCCCGTAGCACTCACTTCCGTCATCATGAAGTGCTTTGAGAGACTAGTCAAGGACCATATCACCTCCACCCTACCTGACACCCTAGACCCACTCCAATTTGCTTACCGCCCAAATAGGTCCACAGACGATGCAATCTCAACCACACTGCACACTGCCCTAACCCATCTGGACAAGAGGAATACCTATGTGAGAATGCTGTTCATCGACTACAGCTCGGCATTCAACACCATAGTACCCTCCAAGCTCGTCATCAAGCTCGAGACCCTGGGTCTCGACCCCGCCCTGTGCAACTGGGTACTGGACTTCCTGACGGGCCGCCCCCAGGTGGTGAGGGTAGGCAACAACATCTCCTCCCCGCTGATCCTCAACACGGGGGCCCCACAAGGGTGCGTTCTGAGCCCTGTCCTGTACTCCCTGTTCACCCACGACTGCGTGGCCACGCACGCCTCCAACTCAATCATCAAGTTTGCGGATGACACAACAGTGGTAGGCTTGATTACCAACAACGACGAGACGGCCTACAGGGAGGAGGTGAGGGCCCTCGGAGTGTGGTGTCAGGAAAATAACCTCACACTCAACGTCAACAAAACTAAGGAGATGATTGTGGACTTCAGGAAACAGCAGAGGGAACACCCCTATCCACATCGATGGAACAGTAGTGGAGAGGGTAGCAAGTTTTAAGTTCCTCGGCATACACATCACAGACAAACTGAATTGGTCCACTCACACTGACAGCGTCGTGAAGAAGGCGCAGCAGCGCCTCTTCAACCTCAGGAGGCTGAAGAAATTCGGCTTGTCACCAAAAGCACTCACAAACTTCTACAGATGCACAATCGAGAGCATCCTGGCGGGCTGTATCACCGCCTGGTACGGCAACTGCTCCGCCCTCAACCGTAAGGCTCTCCAGAGGGTAGTGAGGTCTGCACAACGCATCACCGGGGGCAAACTACCTGCCCTCCAGGACACCTACACCACCCGATGTTACAGGAAGGCCATAAAGATCATCAAGGACATCAACCACCCGAGCCACTGCCTGTTCACCCCGCTATCATCCAGAAGGCGAGGTCAGTACAGGTGCATCAAAGCTGGGACCGAGAGACTGAAAAACAGCTTCTATCTCAAGGCCATCAGACTGTTAAACAGCCACCACTAACATTGAGTGGCTGCTGCCAACGCACTGACATTGACACTGACCCAACTCCAGCCACTTTAATAATGGGAATTGATGGGAAATGATGTAAATATATCACTAGCCACTTTAAACAATGCTACCTTATATAATGTTACTTACGATACATTATTCATCTCATATGCATATGTATATACTGTACTCTACATCATCGACTGCATCCTTATGTAATACATGTATCACTAGCCACTTTAACTATGCCACTTTGTTTACATACTCATCTCATATGTATATACTGTACTCGATACCATCTACTGTATGCTGCCCTGTACCATCACTCATTCATATATCCTTATGTACATATTCTTTATCCCCTTACACTGTGTATAAGACAGTAGTTTTGGAATTGTTAGTTAGATTACTTGTTGGTTATTACTGCATTGTCAGAACTAGAAGCACAAGCATTTCGCTACACTCGCATTAACATCTGCTAACCATGTGTATGGGACAAATAAAATTGGATTTGATTTGATTTGAAGTACTCGTAGTGACTAGACATTGTGCTGAACGCGGTTTTCCACTCACCCCCCTCCCGGATGGGGATGAGATTGTAGGCACTCCGCAGGTCCAGTTTGGTGAAGAACCGGGCCCCGTGGAGCTGCTCAATGGCTGACGGCACCAACGGGAGGAGGTACCGATACTTCTTCTGTAATCAAGGCAAGGGTTTAATCCTCCATCCCTCTTGGCCATGAAGAAGAAACCAGCCAACGCAGGAGAAGTGGACGTGCGGAGGAACCCCTGTTTGGAGTGCCTCCTGAATGTAATCCTCCATGTAATCCGCCACAGAAAGAGGGTAGATGCATCAGATGCATCTGCGTGGAGGTGTTGCATCAACAAGCAGGTTGATGGCACAGTCCCAGGGTCAATGAGGAGGAAGACAGGTGGCCCGGGTCTTGGAGAGTACCTCCCTCAGATCCTGGTATACCTCCGGGATGTCGGGCTGAAGGGCAACCAACAACTCTCAACTGACGTGAAACCACAGGGAACAGGGAAGCAGGTCCTCCGGCATTCAGGTGACCAGTCTGTGATTCTCATCCTCGACCATGAAACGGTGGGATTATGGCGTTGAAGCCAAGGGTGGCCGAAGATGATCTTGTAAAATGGTGATGAAGAAGGGGATATTCTCCTGATGATTGGACTCCACGGTGAGGTTGTGGTTGAGTGATGTGTAATGGTTCCGGATCCTAATGGCTGACAATCGCGGCCTTGCACCGGAAAAGGAGAGACATAGACAAGACAAAGCAATATAAATAATATACTCAGGCTACAGAGGTTAAAGGGCAATCTATAGTACAGGGACAGAGCAAACACCTCACCATTGTTCCTGTAAACAGTCAAGGGATAAGGGTGGAGAAATGCAACCACTCACAGAGAGTCATGGCCACAGACCGACCCTCCACTGGACCAAAAATAAAGTTTACAATGCTTTAAAATAAAAAATATAAAAAATAGAATGATTACTCATGTAGGTGTGAACAAAATGTAAAAATAACTGGGAAAAACAAGCTCACACTTCAGTCTCTGCCCAGGCAAGATGAACAAGGCATCTGCGGATCACAATCAATAAGCACATGGACCTTAATGCCCCCCCCAGCAAAAACACAGAGAGAAGCTCCTCCAACCCTTAGGTCACAGACTTATTTTAGTATTAATTGGAATGCCATCAGAGGATGGACTGTTTAAAGTAAGACTGGAATGGAGCCCAAGCCTCATTAAACAGTTTGGGATTCCCACGTGAATTGAATTAGATTTTTTTCTAGTTTCAGAGAGCACAACACATCCCTCGCCCAATATTTATAAGATGGGGGAGCTGCCATCTTCCAGTTCTGTAGTATTAGCCGTCTAGCTAAAAGAGTTGTATAAGCAACAGTGTCCGACTGGATTCTTGATAGGGGGGTACCTATGGGCAGTACTCCAAAAAGGGCTGTAAGGGGAGACGGATCTATAACAGTGTCATATATATCAGAGAAACATTTAAATATGAATTCCCAGAAACCTGACAGTTTATGACAGCCCCAAAACATATGCAACAGTGTGGCTGGCTCCACTTTACATCTGACACAGGTAGGATCAAAATCAGAGAATATTCTTCCAAGTTTGGCCCCCGACCAGTGGATACGGTGAACCACCTTGAATTGAATGAGGCTGTGTCTAGTGCTAAAAAAGGACGAGTGCACCCTGTGCAGCACAGATTCCCAGGCGTCTTCCCCAAGTTCCTCCCCCAAATCCTTTTCCCATCGAGTCTTTAAAGGCACCAAAGAAGGGTTCTGTAAGTCATGAATGATTGCATATACATCTGAAATTGCGCCCCTAGGAAGCTTTTTCAGCTCCAAGATGCTCTCTATAGCTGTATTCGCAGGCCTATTGGGAAATCCAGGTGTGTTAGCCCTGACAAAGTTTCTAGTCTGGAGATAGCGGAAAAAGTGGGATTGGGGGAGACTGAACGTTTCCTGCAGCTGAGAAAAAGAGGCAAATGTATCATCAAAGAATAATTGGGCTAGCGAGGAGAGGCCTAGTGAGTGCCAAATGCCAAAAGCCCCATCATTCAAAGATAGAGAAAAGCCTGATAGAGAAAAGCCTCGGAGGTTAAAGGCTAAACGGAACTGATTCCAAATTTTAAGAGACTGCTTTACAATTGGGTTGACACACATTTTGCCTAGGGACACTGGGAGAGACGAGCACAGCACAGAGGAAAGTGCTGCAGGTTTACACGATTCAGACTCCATCTGGACCCAGAGTGGTCTAGGGCCAGTAGGATCAGTCTGCAGCCAGTACAGAACGGCTCTGAAATTTGCAGCCCAGTAGTATGTCTGAAAATTTGGTAGAGCTAAATCCCCCAATGACCTAGGCTTCTGTAAATGTTTTCTACCAATCCGTGGTACCTTGCCATCCGAAATAAAATGCATGAATGTTTGATCCAGTGAAATAAAAAAAGATTTTGGAATAAAAATGGGTAAACATTGAAATAAATATAAAAATTTAGGCAACACATTCATTTTAATGACATTAATCCTTCCGATAAGAGAAAGGGGTAGCAAATTCCAAAAAGTAAAAGATTGTTTCAATCTGTCTGCTAGAGCAACAATGTTTTCCTGAAACAAATTTGAATATTTCCTTGTCACTTTTACTCCCAAGTAAGTGAATTGATCCCGGACAATCCTAAACTGATAACTTGCAAAAGAGCACTTTAAAGCAGCCTTGTTTACTGGAAAAAGCTCACTCCTGCCTAGATTCAGCTTGTACCCTGAGATTGATCCAAACTTTTTAAGAACAGATAGGGCACGTGGCAATGAGGTATCGGGGTTGGAGATAAACAAAAGGAGGTCGTCAGCATATAGCGACTTTCTGCTCCTAGCCCGCCCTGATTATGCCTTGAATGGCATCATTAGAGCGTAGTGCAATGGCGAGAGGCTCGATTGCCAAAGCAAACAACAAGGGGGAGAGTGGGCAACCCTGTCTGGATCCGCGGTGCAAGGGAAAATAGTCAGAGGACAAGTTATTAGTCCGTACCGAAGCCATGGGGGAAAAATAAAGAATCTTTATCCACGCAATGAATTTGGGGCCAAAGCCAAATCTATAAAGGGCAGCTGTTAGGTAATCCCACTCAACGGCACTTGGCATCAAGTGAGACTACCACCTCCGGGTCCTCCGACGCTGGGGAGTACAGTATATTCATAAGGCGCCTAATATTGAAAAATAAATGCCTATTTCTCACAAAGCCAGTCTGGTCAGAGTGTATTACTTGGTGCAGCAAGCCTTCCATACGGATGGCTAAAAGCTTAGCTAGGATTTTGTAATCACAGTTTAAAAGCGAGATTGGGCGATAGGATCCACATTCCAGGGGGTCTTTGTTTTTCTTTAGTAGTAATGAAATTGAAGCCTGATAAAGACTAGGCGGTAGCTTTGAAGTATTGAGGCACTCTGCAAATAGTCGAGACAAGAATGGGCAAAGCAGACCAGAAAACGTCATGTAAAATTTGGTTGGAAAACCGTCCGGACCCGGTGATTTACCACTTTTCATTGCGGACACTGCTGTTGCAATCTCCTCAAGCGTAAATTCCTCTTGGGAGTCTGTATCAATTGAAGGCATATTCAAGCCATTGAAGAAGGAGTCAATCAGCAAGGGGTCTTGAGGGAATTCAGAGGTGTATAGCGCAGAGTAAAATTGTTTAAACTGATCATTGATCTCTTTATGTATAACTGTGGTGGCACCAGACTGGGTCCTTATTTGTGGGATTAAACGTGAGGTCTCAGATTTACGGATCTGATGCGCAAGGAGTTTACTGGCCATGTCGCCTTGTTCATAGACTTTGTATCGAGCTCGCAAGAGTAACTGTTCAGCTTGCCTGGTAGAAAGCTCATCAAATTCAGATTGGAGTAGTTGGCGCTCTTTATGCAGATCAGAGGAAGGCTCCGTAGCATACTTCTCATCCAATGTGGCTATGGACTCGCTCAGGTCCCGAAGTCGCTGGGAGCGAACTCTGTTTTGGTTGGCTGTATAAGAAATCATTTGGCCACGTCGGTATGCTTTGAGAGACTCCCATATGGTAGAGCAGGACATACCTGGTGTTGAATTAGTTTCTAGGAATAAGGTGATTTCAGAAGAGATTAAATTGACAAACTCCTTATCTGAGAGTAAAATTGGGTTGAGACGCCATTGATAACACATAGGAGGTCACTGGGGAAACTCTAGTTCAAGCACTAATGGTGAATGGTCAGAGATAACAATACTCTCGTAAGTACACTGCCGAAGGTTAGGCAGAAGTTTTTTGTCCAAAAAGAAGTAATCAATCCGGGAGTATGTTTGATGAACATGAGAATTAAAGGAATATTGTCTATCTGTAGGATGTAGGAAACGCCAGGCCTCAAACATAGCATATTTCTGAAGAAAGGATTGAATAAGTAGGGCACATTTAGATGGGCCTGTATTTGTTTGTGAGGACTTGTCAAGAACTGGGGACATTTTACAGTTGAAATCCCCCCCTAAAATGAACAAATGAGAATCTAAATTGGGAATAGTAGACAGAAAGGAAGAAATGAAACTTGTGTCATCCCAATTGGGAGCATAAACACTAGCCAAAACAAGAGGGGTAGAAAACAGTTCACCGGTTACTATGACGTATCGTCCCTTAGGATCAGCAATAACCTCAGAAGCTACAAAGGGAGTAGCTTTATCAACCAAACTTTCATTTACTATGAAAGTTTGAGTGGAACACTTGACCAAACCAGTCCTTACGCATCCTAAAATGCTCACCAGTCCTCAAGTGAGTCTCTTGTAGAAATGCAATATTTGCATTCAAACCCTTTAAGTGTGTCAACACCCTCTTACGCTTCACCGGGTTGTTAACCCCTTTGGTATTCCAAGAAATGTACTTGATCGTATTATTTCGGCCTCTCTGGGCATTCCCGTTATTCAACCCTGTCATTAGAGCATAGAATGGAAAAGCAATGAGCGCCCAAACCCCCAGAATAACTTGTCTCAGAGTAATAATGTACGGTGGTAAATGTTTGGAAAAAGTACAGGAAAAAAAACAGATAAAAAAACTAAAAAGACAGAATGACAACATTAGAACTGAACAATTCAACATGCCCCCCCCACCCCTCATCCCAGACAATACCTCCCCAAACGAGGTACAAGCCTAAATAGAACATGTTCTCTTCGCACAGTATGTGTGTTAGAGTGCAGTCTTAAACCTAAACCCACAGTCCCGCTCTTTAAAGTCGTGTTTTGTTAGTGCATCAAGCAGCAAAAAGAAAGATTTGTATGTATTTTTTCAAATAAAAAAAAGGTGAATCCCTTGTGCAAACGGAATGACAAAAGCACCACTTGTAGATGTATATAATTGTATTCCCAGTCTTATAACAGGCATTGAGAGGGAAAATAAATCAAATGTATAAAGGCTCTCAGCCAAAAATCTAATTTGAAGTAAGGAAATCGTAGTAAGACAATCAAAAATAATAGTAATTATAATACATTTACATTACATTTAAGTCATTTAGCAGACGCTCTTATCCAGAGCGACTTACAAATTGGTGCATTCACCTTATGACATCCATAGTAGTCTAGTTGAAGCTGAGACAGCTTTACAACCAAAACCAAAAAACTACGTGTGCGCAACGTTGAACGTTTGCTGGGCATAAATGACGCTCAAAACTTTTAAAATTAAAGTGAGGCCCCAAAAACCGTGTAGCCTCGGGAGACATTTACTGTTAACTGGGTCAATGCAAACGGATGCAGTAAACAAATAACCCAAAATATTTTGAGTCACCGAGACAATGTGTAAACAAACTAAATCGGTGAGCAAGATAAGGCACACACACTAGACGATCAAAACATTAGATCACCTCAAATAAGCCTGAATAGTTTCACCAACTATACAAGACTAGCCTGTTATGTCTAAGCATAATTGTACCACAAGTGGGTTACTTACTATCCACAGTACGCAAGCAACAGTTGCTGAACTGTGAGCAAATTCAATACTTCTTGATGTGACGTTGAATGTGAGCCATAGCCTCATCCGGAGATTCAAATGTGTAGTCTTTACCCTCGTGAGATATCCATAAACGGGCCGGGAATCGCAGTCCATACTTCACACTTGGATGGTCCCGAAGTACTCGTTTGGCCTGTCCGAAAGCTGCGTGCTGCCTGGAAACAGTGGTGGAGTAGTCCTGGTAGATGGAAAAGCTCTGTCCTTGAAAGCTCAGAGTGGTATTGCGGGCTCGTCGGAGGATCTCCATCTTCTCATGAAAAAAGTGCACTCGAAGAATTATGTCACGGGGCCTCTCCCCATCCCGGGGCTTTGGGCGCAGCGACCGGTGGGCTCGATCAATCAGGGACTTTTCATCTAAGGCAAGAACATCCTTCAGCAGCCCCGAAACGAAATCCGTGGCGTGATGCATTTCGGCGGACTCTGGGACCGATACAAGTCTCAGATTATTGCGGCGAGAGAATCCCTCTAGACTCACGCAGCTCTCCTTCACCTTTTTCAAATCCGCAGCTAGGCGTTTAACTTCAGCCTCCTGGGATGTAGTTAAATCGGAGACGCAGTTGTTGTTTTGAGTATTGTGATTGCTGGCACAGTCTCGTTCCGCAGGATGGTTAAATCTGCTTTTAAAGTATCAGAAACCTCCTGTATTCTGGCCTCAATCGTAGCAACCACATGTGTTTTCATTTCAACTATCTCAGAGTGTAGTAGTTTGATGGCCTCGAGAATGTTCATTTCAGTGCCGCCAGGCCAAGCCGCGCCCCCGGTTAAAGTGTGCGTCACCGGGCCCTCAGACTCAGGAGAGGGCGGTGATGAGAGCGGGTCTTGTAGGCCGGGTTTTCTCAAAGTCATGCTTTTGGCCTTATGTTTGGTCGACATGCTGACATTCGGAAGCAAAGTAGTCTTGTTTTTTACGGAAAGGGATCACCAAACTAATATTTGAAAATAAATACGGTTCTGCTGCAGAATTCACATAAACTTTAAGAATACCACGGGAGCAAACGGAAAACACGTCAGTCGCACATGGCGTCCCCTACCATCCCCCCGGTATGAAGTAATATTGAGAGAGGAGGCAAGGGTCTGATCCATAAAATTCCCTGCGGCACCGGAATCCACTAAAGCTGTTGACACAGGACTTGTGGGACAGTCAACCAATGAGATGGACACCAAAAAGAGCCCAGCAGGAAGTGATGAAGATGGAATACTCACTCCTGGCCCAGGGGATGGCAGATCACGTGATGTCCCTCTGTTCTAGTAGATCACGGATTCGGACATGCTGGACACCGCTGGAGCCTGTGCCCTCATTGACCACAGTACAGACAGAGCCCCAGTTGTATCCATCTGCGGCACTCCGCCGCGGGGAAGCATGTGACCCCTATCTCCATGGGCTCAGGCTCTGAACCCGAGTGTTCGCCGAAGGAGGGGAGAGAAGTGATGAGAATGCCGATGCTCCCGGAGAGTGCATACTCGGCAGCCGCCTGATCCCCCTGCCGTGATTGAAGTAGACGCTCACCTCCCTCTCTGCCCTCCGGGGAATGATTAAAGATACATTTAAAACAGAGCCATGAACCCCTCATAGGAATTTAGCTCCTCCTCTCCTCTCTCCCAGATGGCCGTAGCCCATTCCAATGCCCGCCCTGTCAGCAGAGAAATAACTGTGGCAACCTTAGACCTTTTGGTGGTGGAGGCCACTATCTGGTGTGTAAAATAAAGGGAGCACTGAAGTAGGAGGCCACAGCATTTGGATGGGGTACCGTCATATTTCTCGGGGAGGAATAAACGGGTATCGCTGACCTGAGCGGGTTGCTGAATGGGCTGTTGGGCTGGCTCACGGGGTAGGTTGGCTCTAGAGTATCCTCCGCTATTAGGATGCAGTGCCTCCCGGGTATGTTCGACACGCTGCAAACTGCGAAGAACCTCTTCCGTGGCTGTCCCTAGTTGTGCCAGCTGGTCATGGTGCTGACGCAGAAGACAACCCTGTTTGTCCACCATCTGAGAGATATCCGTTGGTAAACAAGTGTTAAGTGTTAAACAAATCAAAATGTATTTTATATTTAAGATTCTTCAAAGTAGCCACCCTTCACCTTGATGACAGCTTTGCACACTCTTGGCAGCTAGATAGCATGCTCTAATTGTAATGGTCGCATTTGCGCCCCGCTAATTCACAGTTATTTCCATGCTAACAGACAAATCTACAGCCATCAACATACTGTTGTCCTGCACATCTAATGTGCTTCCTTGTGTCTATTGTCAGAATAAACACCAATCACCTGGGACCGCTGGCTGGGTGTTCCTTTCTTAAAAAAACAAACAAAGCAAGAGAGTTACTAAGTATAATCACATCTGTTACATTAGCTACCACCATAGCTGCATCCATTATTTAGTTTTGCCTTAGATAATACAGAATACACATGTATGAGCTACAAATGAACTCGCAAATCCAACTTAGTTAGCTAACATTAGCTAGCCTGTAGCTAGCTAGCCTGCCTGCCTCGCTAACGTTATCAAATGATAACGTCACATAACCAGCAGTATGTAGACAATACATACGCTTGTATGAGCTACGACCTAACTAAGTAATGAGGTAGCGTTAACTATCCTGTTAGCTAACGTTAGCTAGCCTGTCTCGCTAGCTAATATTAGATAGCCTGCCTCGCTTTATCAAAAGATAGCTACCTATATAAACAGCAATTGCGTTATTTAACGTCATTAGCTAAGTCATACCAGAGAGATCTGGTCATTGCACACCAAGCTAGCATTACTGGTGCAGACTTGGGGACCGACAAACTCCAACCACTTATTCCGCATACTAGGGCCCTTCGGCAGGGCATGCAAACTATATATGGTCAACCCATATATGGTTTTTCAGCCAGCTGTCCTTTTAATGAGTTGGGGGGGTGATGAAACAATGGAGCCCTATTCAATGAAGGGAAGTGGGCGGAGTGGCAATTTGCACGTGGAGCTTGGAAGAAAGGGGGCAGGATTTATTGACATAATTTGAATCCAAACCCAACCTTCATTCACTCGTTGTGACGCACTAAGGTTGCAAAACTCAGTTTTAGACAAGACTGACTTCATTAACAAATTTATGCTATTAACACTTTGTAGTCAATTTTGACACTATGATAAATGTCTCTGACTCATATATTATCGACGCCACGTAGGCCATTTTCAAAGGGATCAGTTACTTTTTAATGGCAGTTGCTCTTTAATGATTAAGAACTTAAGAACTGGACTGGTTTGAAGCCCTATGCTATGTCCAGGCACTGGCTAATTACGTTTGATCTAAACGGAAATGTTGAAACCAGCAGTAATTGTGCATACTGACATTTTAAAGCTCTCACTCATGCTGTATTTAGCACCCTCTTCATTCAATAAGAGTTGGGCGTGAGAAAATCAGAAGTAGTTTGAAGGAGTTATGCCCACTAAAGAACTCCTAATACTTTAACTTGACACAAGAGTTCAAAACCTCAAACCTGAAATGTCTTCTCCATCGACTCCTAGTGCTGAGTGATGAGCATGGCCTTATGTAGGCACATATGTTTTTTTTGTCTGTCTGTTCCCAGGCATCTTGAACAACTAAGACGGTGTAATCAGCATCCATCAACCCTGGTCAAATAAACCAGAGAGAGAGCAAGGCTTCCACTGTTACAGGGCAAATGGCCAATTGATGCCATCTCCTGCGAACGTGGGACATGCAGGGTAAAACAATTATCAGGACCAGCTGTCCATGGTGTCCTGCAGCACTATCGTAGCATAGCCGCCATGCAGTATCCAGCTCTGCTCTCCCAGGTAGGGCCGTGCTGACTGGCTGAGAGACAGGGATCAGAGAGAGAGAGAGGCATGGGTAAAGGAGAGGGGGGAGACTAGAGATGAGGGAGGAAAGAAGGAAGAGGGACTGAGACCAGGAGACCGGGAACGGTGAGCCTCCTCCTGTGGCAGTGTTCCGCTGTGTTGTCGCCTCTGTGGTGGGGGACTTGTTTCCTCCGTCGTTTGTCGCCGCTCCGCTCTGTACCCACTGCCCTCTCCCCTCTTCCTTAATGAGTGTGGATGCCCCACTGCCTCGGAAACCTCAGCACCTGCCGTGGGTGGCGAGGGGTTAATCCTCGGTGGGTCTCTCCCTCTCCCTGATGCCCCTGGGCGGGCTGCGGAGGAGCAGGCAGGAAGAGCTGACAGCAGCAGTAGTGGCGGCGGAGAGGAGAGGGTGACAGGAGGCACAGATACCCTCGGGTTCCCCCCGTAGCACGCTAGAATGAGTTGTTTCAGACGCTGCTGGAAGCCTGACAACTGGCCTTCATAAATTACAAAATGAAGATTGATAATCGCTTCTCAGCCTCACCTCCTCCTCCACGTGGGTGCACACACAAAGTATGCACGCACACCTGCAAGTACACACACACAAGGAAGATTTATGTGAAAATCACTGTCATTTGCAGCATGCTTGTTTGTTGTCAGGCACCAGGTTAGCTGCTCTCCTCCTCTCTTCCCTTCTTCATGCTCTGCCAATTAGATAAAAGAGGTCCACAGGCTGAGAGGAGTGTGGAGAAGAAGTGTGTATTACAGGCTGTAAGGCCTGGGCGAGGACCGGGTGAATAGGAAAACTCATACATGTTTTATTTATATGGAGGAAAAACAACTCCTGAGGAGGCATCTCTTGCTTGTGCTGAGAGAGACAGTGAGAGAGAGAGAGGAGAGCACTTTGAAGCACCGTGGGGCACATGGAAGGACCATGGGTGGGGTGGTTGTTATGCGACAGAGTGTTGGGGCCTACACGGCGCTCCATTTTGAACTCTTTGGCTCCCAAACGAAGGGAAGGGATGCAGTGCTACCTAGATGGCACAATGAAGGTCAAACACAAGTTAGCTGGAACTTTGAAGAGACGTCACAACTTTTTATGAACAAAACTGGAGAGAAGGACTCTTACACAGAGACGGGGATAATAAAAAAAACGAAACAAATTCGATACAGGCTGCCGAGCTCATTCTCTTACAGACACAAGTCTCGATTTTTCTCCTCTACTCTCTCGATAAGGGTCTCTCTTATGTTGTGATTACATTGCACCTATCCTGGTTACTATGTCTGTGAGGAGTTGGAAAGAACTGTATGAAATATCATACTGACTGCCCTGTTATGGCATATGAAAAGGCTGGGAATCACTAAAGCCAGCAAATGAAATCAGGACTGGCTAAGAGAGGTGGGGTATGAATGTTTCCATATCCATTGTGTCCTTCCAACCCTCCCAAAAGGAATTGAGTGGGAAATAAATAAAGAACATTTAACCGCTCTCGTTTTCCTCGTTGCCTCCGGCCGTGTTAAATTCAGGGCACTTCACGAGAGATTGATGCTCCTCTATCTGATGCGTTACGAATGTCTGCAGGGATCCGGCGCCACCCACCCTCCTAAAACCGCCCAGCATCAGCATAACGAGCAGCCGAAGCAGCGGCCAGCAACACACTCCACTCTGAGAAGTTTATCGACTTGTGAAATCGCATTCAGAACATCCCTTTTTTTTTCTGAGACCAATAACCTTGGCTTGTAAGTTGCTTACTCAACAGACCTTATTACGGGTTTGGAGGGGGGGGGGGGCTGTTACTGTCACTTCTATTGAAAGGTCAGCATCGCTGTTAGCTGCCGCTCCCCGTTTCATTATGATCACGCCATTATTATAAGCTGATTCACAAATTGGCATGGTGGGAGGGCAGAGTGTGGGGGTTAACAGCAGGGATGACCAGGGGGCGGGGGGGGCAGGGTAGGGGAGTAGAAGGGGTGCAGACAACAAAAAACCTCCTCGCTCAGAGAGCAGAACGAGACTCGTCCGTCTCCCATCCTCTCCTTGTCACTGGTAAATTGGCAGCCGTCCAACGAATGACAGAGCGAGAGAGAGAGAACCCTTACATGCAGACACACTAGGATGTCTCCAGGGCCTGTCAGAGAGGAGAGGAGAGGAGGGGTAGAACACAGCACCAAAGAACAGGGAGAGAGAGAGAGAAAAGTCAAATAAAGCTGACTGATACTTTCTCCTTTCTCCGTCAGACGGTCTAAAATGCCAAACATGATGTAAATCATGGTCCCATGACCATCCATCCTGGTTCGTTGTCAGTTTCCTGCAGGCCGTCTCCTGTCTTCGCCGGGTGATTTGGACAATTGTCTCGAAGTGAGAGACAGTCCAGGATGGATGTTTATTCAAAAGCGTCCCCGCTTCAATAGCCTGATGGCTGACATATTTCAGTACCGGGGCACATCACCATCAAAAGGGGCACCTTCGAGCATTAGTCTCCCTGTACTGAACAATAAATAATTGAATATGCTATAGGGGTGATATGAGCGGAAGAAAGGTGTATAAGGGATATGTCCCCATTTATCTCAACACCTATCTAAAGCGTCACCTGGGTTCAAGAAACTAATGGCTCAACATGTCTTTATATTCTATTGCACCATTCAAGTATTAGTACTGTGCACATTAGATTTTCGCACAATCCTGTTTAATGTGCAATAAAGGGCACTCATTCAGACCATATGCGGCAAGCGAGCGTGTGTGTGTGTAGGTGGGAGGCCTATCTCGGGTAGACGCATAGCGGTGACAGTTATGACGGGGTAACAAATGTGCGGGGAGCGTTCTGGCGCAAAATCAGTGCTGCTGAAACAGCAACCAGGTGCTACAGAACACATTGGCTGCGCTGAATGAGCTTACCCCCATAACAAGAGCTGGCCTGAGACCACGCAACGAGAGGTGCAATGTAAATGCAAGCTATAATTACCACTATTATTACCACTATTAAACTAGCACGGTCTCGAGCAGAACCGAGGACTGGAGAGCAATGGATGGAGGGAACAGAAAGAGGGGGGGATACAGTACCCAAACAGAGTGAAAGAAAGAAAACAGCTAAAAGACTACATTTCATTTTGGCTCTGGTCCCAGTGTATATGTCCCCGCTGTGACCTGCCAGAGCATATTGACTTAACCCAGTCATCAAGGCTATGCAGCAATGTGTATATTTCTACAGGTGAGCAGTTAAAATGTTCCTAAAGCTAGGAGCCTGTCTGAGATGAACTACCTCCGGCCCTGTGGCCTCTCCAAAACATCCCCCTCAAACTTAATCAGGCGTCTGTCAGAAACAAAGAGCGCTAGCTCCCAGAAGACGCTCGACATCGGAAATAACTGCAAGTTTAAATAATTTTCAAAAACAGCAGGCCAATAAATTTCCACGAGCGGAGGTTAATTTAGTAAGGGGAAACCTCGGTGCAATTACCCTGTCCGATTCCGCTCTCCTCTGTCTCCATGCCCCCAGGGCGCCAGTCTCTGAAATGTCACACAGAGGAATTATTTTTCACCTGAAGAATGCAGCTCTGAAAAACAGTCTAATCTGGACAGGCCTCAGCTAATAACATACAGCAGCACCTGTCACTGTATATTAGTTCATTAGCTAACTCTTAGTCATTTGTTTTTTTCTTAATTCCTATCAAAATAGGAAAAGCCAAATTAGTACTTTTTAGTTCTTTCAACAAAGTTGGCAATGATGAGCGATCTGAGAGAAAGAGAGAGAGAGATTGTTCAGTGATTATATTAGACTGGCAGCTTGGTCTGACTTCGGCCAATTAGCTTGACTAAATGAAGTCTAAAAGTAATGGCGCTCGTACAGTTCAGTAATTAGTGAGGCTCATGTTTATCCAGGGCTCCTAAATGACTCCCACCCCATTACACGTGTTTTGGTGTCCTTAATATGACACGATGTGAGACGCATAACAGTCACACACAGGCTCTAGTACACTGACTGCCTCTGTCTACCCCACCCCCATCCCGCCCACCTATCTAAGCTCTCCTCCCATCATGCAGTTCTGTTTTGCGAGCGGCTGGATGGAAGGAGCTGCTATCTACAGTGACGCTCTACCATGTCTCTAATTACGACGGTATCTTCATCTAGTCAAATCATCCAGATCCCAATCAGATTTCCCCAGGCCCTGACGGGCTCCTACCGCCCAGGAAGAGAAGACTGAGCTGAGCTTCCATCCTATTTCCTTTTTTAATCAAAGTCTGACTCAAGCTGTTCCTGTGTGAAGGGAGAAACGATCATGCTGTGTCTTTTTGGAAACCAACGGGCAAACTATGCTGCCCAAAACACACTTGCCGGCTGGCACACTCAAAGACATCCAGGAACCAACAGTTGGGCTCTGGTCTGCATTGACGTGTGTGGGAAGTTGCTTAAATCAAACACGGCACAGTGTGGGCCTCTGGGGAAGTTTTTGCAGTTTTACCCCCATTGAATAGTGGTCTGTAGTTATAGTATTTAGTTTTGGTTTGGAGCAAGTTTCTAACTCATTAGCTAGTAGACTTGCAGTGCAGCGCTATAGGTCTCAGAGTTCACCACACAGCACAACAAACAATGAAAAGAACAGAGGTTTACAGTAATTTCATAACCCTCGCCGCTGTACCAAGAGGCCATCATTTCATCACTACACTAAATCAGTACAGTATGATAATCTTAGCCAAAATAAACATGTTTCCTCCACAATCCATTCATATTCAATGTTGTTGTTTTATAAAAACCTAATCGAGAGCCAAGCTCATTTGCACATCAGAGGTCTGAGTTAGCAATCTCTCCAGGCCTCTTGCTTATTCCCCATCACTTCCCCGCCCATCCCAGCAAAATACTAACAAACCCAAACGGCAGGAGTCCAAAGACCTCACATTAGAATTTATAAACAGTTTAAAGAGATAAGCAACACACTTACCATAAACACCCATGATGTTATAATATTCATAACAACTCCCCTCTGATATGGTAAATGGTAGCTGTAAATGCTAAATGTTGTTTTGAATAACTTGCTAGCTAATTGATTGTGACTCGTTCGTTAAGGGAGACGCACACAAGCGAGATGCGGATGGTTTCTGCTGCTTTTTTTCCCCCCTGCTAGAGAAAACTGCATGCAGCAGGGTTTTCATCATCTAGACAAACTATTTGATCAGTCCTCTGAGAACTCAAAGCTGCTAACATAAGATATTGCAGAAAAGATATTGCAGAATGTGACATTTTGTATAGTTTGTTTTCTCTGGATGGAAATGAATATTAGAGACAAATACTTCACACTACAGTAAGCCTTGATCAACTTGGCAAGCAGAGGGGTATACTAAAGCAGATTCAGTAAGTTAGCCAGCTAACTTTGATAAAACACCAGAAATAACTATTTTCTTTATGGTTCACAGAGAAAGCTAAACTTTGATCTGTGTTGTTGATTGCTGAGTCAATTAGCCCAGAATATGCACTGAAGTTATTTTAGAATATGTGGGCAAGTTAGCTGGCTTACAAGTGCAGTTAGTGAGTCGCTGATGTGAAGTCTGTTTGCCCGAAAAAACATGAGCTACTTAGAAATGAAAGCTGAGCATCGATTGGACACAAAGGAGAGCAAAAGCAAAACATGATGAATATGTGCCAAATCAATTACCAGCTGCTAACATAAACCCACTGGCTAATGAGGTGCACACAATTCAAAGGACATAATGTATGAGCGGGACCCAGGGAACAGGGGTGAGACTCTTGCTCTCTCTCAGTGTTAACGTACACGAAGCAGGCCCTCTCTCTCCTTCTCCCTCCCTCTCATTGATTTGGTTCTGAGAGCGTGGCGAGCACAGCATCCTGAAGGGGCCTTTTGAAGTGCACATTGTAGTGAGTCTCCTGTAACAAATCACCTCCTTAGCGCTCAAACAGAGAACCCATGATCAAACCGCCACATCTCCACACACACGGGCAGAGCCATGCAAAGGAGTGGAAAGTGAAATAACGAGGGGGAAGAGAGAGGGAGATGAGAAGGAATAATGGAGTGAGTGGGCATACACTCTGGCTCTGGCATGGTGGGGGGAAAACAAATCATCTGCTTTAGAAAAAACGCAATATGAAGAAAACAAGGTAAATACTGACAAAAGTATGGATGTAAGCTAGCAACACATCTGATTCGAGGTCTGTGTTGGTGTGTGTGTCTGTGTGTGTGTGTGTGTGTGTGTGTGCGTGTGTGCGTGTGTGCGTGTGTGCGTGTGTGTGTGTGTGTGTGTGTGTGTGTGTGTGTGTGTGTGTGTGTGTGTGTGTGTGTGTGTGTGTGTGTGTGTGTGTGTGTGTGTGTGTTAAAAGCCCAAGCTCCATCACATATCAATGCCTCCACAATGGAAACACTCTGCACACACATTACATTGCACAGGTGTTGTAATAAATGTTTTAAAAAACAGCCCTAAAATGTAAAAACTTCCCCTAATGTCCTCCACCTCTCCCTCCCATGTGTGTGTTCATTAACAGATTACAACAGCTGTGGCTAGAGTGCATTGAGAGGAGAGGGTGCTGCTGAAGCAAAAATCACAGATTGGATCTGAATGCACACACACACACACACACACACACACACACACACACACACACACACACACACACACACACACACACACACACACACACACACACACACACACACACACACACACACACACACACACACACACACACACACACAGGGGGTATCACTAGGCATCTGCGTGGAAGGAGCAGGTCTTAGAGGTGAGGGAGGAAAGCAGCTCTACAGTAACAGGCCCAGTGAGCCAAGCCTGTGTGGTTATGCTGCTCTCCAGAGGCCTGGAGTTGGGAGGAAACCCACAGACCCACACCTGAGAGAGAGAGAAGGAACCCGAGGGAGAGCCAGAAAGAAAGAGGGAGACAGAGAGGGAGTGAAGATGAAGAGGATGCAAAATGGTGGTGCAGATGACATCCAAAGAGAGAGAGAGAGAGAGAGAGAGAGAGAGAGAGAGAGAGAGAGAGAGAGAGAGAGAGAGAGAGAGAGAGAGAGAGAGAGAGAGAGAGAGAGAGAGAGAGAGAGAGAGAGAGAGAGAGAGAGAGAGAGAGAGAGAGAGAGAGAGAGAGAGAGAGAGAGAGAGAGAGAGAGAGAGAGAGAGAGAGAGAGAGAGGAGACGGAAAACGAAAGTCGCGAGACAGAGCCCCTCAGACCCTCCCGGACTCCCTCAGCCTGGATGCAGTCTCCCTGTCTCTTTTCAGTCACCTGACCTGCCACATTATGATAATGCAATAAACGCAGCAGAAAAGCAAATCCCAATACTTGTAATTTCCTCTCCCGCGCGGACTTCATGTAAATGCTTGTGTCCGTCGCCATAGGGGGGAGCGAACAGGCAGAGCTGCCACACCGAGATAATAGCAAACGTGTTCGCAGGGGATGCTATTTTTACGACCACGTTACCCAAATCCGATCCTTCAGCACATTTCTTCGGTAGACAAAGGTTCTCTTTTTTTTCTTCTTCATGTACCTATTTCAATTAATATTCAGTGGAGAGTGAAAGTACAGAAATCAATTTATCATGCTCCGGAATCAAAGTTGTTCTGTTTCTTTGATAATGGTGTAACAGACATTTACATACCGTGGAGCTCAATGTGATCCTTGTCCCAGACTATCTTGTCTGTTTTCCCTAGTTCCCATCCTCCTACAGCACAAAAGATGCACTCTTTCTTTCCCTGTCAGTCCTTTGACATCCAGTGTGTGTGTTTGTCCGTGATGTGAGTGCACTACACTTGTTATTCCCCAGGTTGTGATGTGACTCCAGACTTCTGCCTCTGTGTTTACAGCTCTGTGGGCTTGTTTCCTACTCAGGACGAACACTGACAATGATGATGAATAAGTGAAGAGTCTCTTTCTATCTCCCCCACTCTCTCTCTCTCTCTGTGGCCTGGTGCTTTCTTTTCTTTATCCCGACTGTTCCCCAGTCTCTCCTCTGGCAGGAGGACATACAGGCTTCCTGGAATGGGAATGCTCTCAGAGGGGTCTAGGGACAAACACATGGATAGAGGGGAAAAACACCTGTTTATCACAGACTTCAGTGGGAATATGCAGGATTGTGTGTGTGTGTGTGTGTGTCTGAGAGGAAATGATACACTCCGAGAGAAAAGGGAATGCATTAAACAGAGTTCTCTCCTGTGGCAATACACACACACGCACCCTCCCACCCAGCCTTTCTCTCCTCTCCCAAAGGACACCTTTATTAACCCCTACCCTACTAATTAAAGAGCTCCAACACTATAACACACTAACGAAATGGTATTTATTTATCTCCCGACTAGAGACAGGCTCCTCTGTAAATACCTAGTTACAGTGGGTTATAGGCCCAGCAAATACATCATTATATACCAGTCACTTAGGGTTAATGCCCGGCCTGACAAAGAGCGCATTAGAAAAGCTTTTTCCCGCTGAAATGTGTCGGGTAAAGGCCATAAACGAGCTCCTTTTTACAT
Source organism: Oncorhynchus gorbuscha (assembly GCF_021184085.1). NCBI lineage: Eukaryota > Metazoa > Chordata > Actinopteri > Salmoniformes > Salmonidae > Oncorhynchus > Oncorhynchus gorbuscha. Next base: position 15,499,308 of record NC_060197.1, read on the forward strand.
GTTTTGGCACTGGGAAGGATCCTCGTTCGTCTTGCTTACTGGGGCTGTTGTGGAATGTAAACAGGAAGACGTGGTTCGGGTTTTAATTCAGTCTCGTATTATGCAACATCAAGTGCCTCCTCGCCTCAATTAAAACAGACGATCACATTAGGCCTTAAATCTTTAACACAGCCGGCTGAAAGGAACCATGACTGGCTAATAGTGTGTAATGCCTTTTGTCTGTGAGATGTGGGGGGGGAATCCGTATCGTCAGTAAAAACAATGCATCAATTAAGCAATTAGCCGGAATGCCAGAAACGAACAGAACAAACTGGGCAGCTATCCAAGCCCTCCCTCCTCCATCCCCAATAAGGCAGGCAGGCACCATGCCAAGGGGCTTGTAGCGTTCATTATGAAACATCACAGAGCAGAGGGTTGCCTTTCATTCTGCCAGAGTGGAGGCATTTGTCTGCCAGCCAGAGGAGTGGAGGCGAGTGGAGGAGAGGAGATGTTTTGTTCCAGCAGATGTTGATGTTGTTAGCGGGGTGGAGGAGTAGCGAAGGGCACATGGCTCGGTCAGGCCTGATGCTTAGTTGGTGGGAAACTATGGGTTGGTGGAGGGGGGGGGGGCACAACAAAGCAACGTGCCATGGCCCTCTTCACTCAAACACAGATTAATTAAGCCATCAAAGCAGGCCTGCAGTGGCAGCCGGAGCTTAATTGTGGTAATTGGGGTTAATAAGGTGCTATTACACACTGATCACAAGTATTGTTTTATGGAGGTGGGTAAATTGAGCTGGGTTAAATACGGGCGGGGGTGGAGGGGAAGGGGGTAAGAGGGTTGGGGCAATGCCAAGTTTGTTGTTCTCCCCCCCCAACATAATGTTTGTTGTCCTTGATACACGGCTGGAGAGTGAGTGAGAGGCTGGTAAAACATGGCGGTTGCTGCCCAATTATCAATACACTAATCCATGAATGGATTGATCAACCATTCAATAAGTCAATGCATTTAACCAATTAAATGTAGCACCTGATCATAAGCATTGTTGATACGTCACTGTCATTAGCGAAAAGAACACATAACAGAACTATTAAGGTCACGCAGTCCTTCCAACCATACATGCAGTTACAGAACAGAACAGTACCATTTCAATAGGAAGTCATCAGTCCTTCAAAGCAGTGATAGTTTAGACGTGTCCTGGGTCCAACCCCAGTAACATCTTCTTAAAACGGAGACCGACGGTGAGAGATGGTGAAACAGGAAATCAATGTGACGAGGCTAGCTCTCTGATTAATGAATAGATTTCACGTCTGGCTAGCCTCAGCGACGAGCCTCTAATGTCTTTATATCAGCAATGGCTATATATATATATATATATATATATATATATATATATATATATATATATATATATATATATATATATATATATATATATATATTGTCAGAGGCTATAGCTGACAGACTGGACATAGTGGAGAAACATCACATGACTGAAAAAGGACAGAAAAAAACAGTCTGTAGTAATTATTAGTTGTAACTTTGTACAGCAATACTGATATGCTAAGTATGAAGCCCATTCTGTGATACAGGCTGTGACAGTTCTCCCTTTCCACTCCAATTCCATAGCAATTACACAGCTCTTATAGAACCACTATTAGCCTGTCTTTAGCCCCTACATTTGTCCTGCTCACTCCCACTGGCTACTGGCTGCAGAGAGCACTTCTCCAGTTTAAAGTGCAGAATTATCATTTGCACTAGATTCAAATGTGGTCGCTGTTACAGCTTTCTCTTTTGTATGACCCTTTTTAAACACTAACATAAACCAGGGGTCGCTTGATGTACAGTGCATTAAATTAGTGGTTTAAGTAGGATAGAATGCATAGAACACAGGCACATACAGGATGTGAAAGAATCCCTCTAACTCTCGGCCAGACAAGTGTATACTCTTGCCTCTGATGAATAAGACCTATCTGACTTCAGCACATTTACATGTCCCTGGCTACATCCGTTTGTACTTGAATGTGAACACGGTGTGAATGAACAGAGTGCTTAAACAGTCGGACCTAACTTGGCAAAGCTCTGCAGTGTGTGTGCATGCTATTTGTGTGTGTGTGTATGGTATGTGTGTGTGTGTGTGTGTATATGGTATGTGTGTGTGTGTGTATATGGTATGTGTGTGTGTGTGTATATGGTATGTGTGTGTGTGTGTATATGGTATGTGTGTGTGTGTGTATGGTGTGTGTGTATGGTATGTGTGTGTGTGTATGGTATGTGTGTGTGTGTATGGTATGTGTGTGTATGGTATGTGTATGGTGTGTGTGTATGGTATGTGTGTGTATGGTATGTGTGTGTGTGTGTGTGTGTGTGTGTGTGTGTGTGTGTGTGTGTGTGTGTGTGTGTGTGTGTGTGTGTGTGTGTGTGTGTGTGTGTGTGTGTGTGTGTGTGTGTGTGTGTGTGTGTGTGTGTGTGTGTGTGTGTGTGTGTGTGTGCGTGCGTGCGTGTGTGCGTGTGTGTGTGTGTGTGTGTGTGTGTGTGTGTGTGTGTGTGTGTGTATATATCTGTGTGAGTTAGCTTCAGCCCTGCAGGCTCTCCCCAGCTCTGAGTGGTATAGTTTTGGCAGACAGACAGACAGTGAGGGAGAACAGAGCTAGGTAGGGCAGGGATCAGCACTGACTCCAGGCATTCAGCCACATCTGACTTTGATTAATTGGCAAGCCGCTCCTCTGTCTCTCCACCCAGCACCCTGACAGAAAGGTAGAGCCCAGACGCACTGTGAGCCTTCAGCAGGAAAAGACACACTGCACACACACACCCATATAAAACACACACACGGTCCCTTGCTCACTCACTACATCAATGCAGAATCATCCAAGCTGGTGAGAGTTGTTGAATCTCTGCTTAAATGATTTAAAAACAGGAGTGTGTCTCCTTCCCTCACTCTCGAAATGCACAGATCATCCCCCATGGTTCTCCCTAAATTAGACAAAAGGGATTTTTTTAAATGCCATTTTTTTTGCCACCTTGGCTCCTGATGTCTTATCAGTTACAATGCTCACCTATGTACTTTTTCCTTTGACTTAGTGTATATCCTCCTCACGTCTGCAGATCGGACTCCAGGACATCTATTCTGTCTGTCTGCTCAGTGTGTGTCTGTGTACATATATTTTGTCTGTCTGCTGAGTGTAGCCCTCCACAGCTCCGCATCTCTCTGACCACCAGAACAACCCTGACAAACGAAGCTGCTCAAATGGATTTCTCGGTCTTTAAAAACGACCGACAGGCAATCGCTTTAAAAGCATCTTTAGCCACAACAACATAACTTCTCAATGTTTTCTAACAAAAGTGTTTATGCTAAAGAGGATTTCTTTCAATCTCCAAGAGAGAAAAGAGTGTCCCACTGTTTAATCTATATACGTATCTGCTTATATTTCCATTGGGAAAGAGTTGTTGAATTGCATAGTGCGTCATAGTTTATGTCTCTCCCTTCCACGGACAGAGACAGTAGCGTGATAAACCTTTCGAGGGGGCCTTTGGAGAGATACATTTATTGGTCCTAAACGCTGTTATATGGATTCAGCACAGATGCTCTTATTAATACAGCTTTAAGCAATCATTATCATCCCACTACATGAGTGCACTACACAGGCAATAGGGTGCCATAGTGTACTATAAAAAGGAATAGGGTGCCATTTTGGAAAAGCCTAGGACTAAACAGCAACACGGCAGCGCTAATTCTCCCTACCTGGCTTGCTATGTGGTACAGTAATTGCACTTGTAGCCATCAGAGTCAATACCATGATTACATTTATGATCTCAAGTATGTTGCATTGTTGCTGCCTGATGGAAGGTTCTTAAGGCTATTTACTGTACCTGACTGTCGGAGCAGAAGGTGTAATTATGTTGGATTCAAGAAGGTGCATTCACTGTACCGGACAACAGCTGACAGCAATTCATTTCATTTTTAACAGTAATGGGGGGGGGGGGGTTAAACAGCATTACCGTAAATAGATGTCATTTCACATTTATCCACAATTGCCTGACTTGGTGAAAGTGTCCCTGTTTGTGTGTAAATGGATGGCCCCAATCTCTCCTACAGAAGGCTGATAAAGACAAGAAAGTATGGTCGAAGTAGCCTAAACATGGAGCTCCAAGCTCAAATCATCAGTCCCAGCAACACAACACAGTGGCCTCCCGTCTCCCCTACTCTCTCTCTCTCCCCTCAACGCCGGTGGGAGTCAGATGATGGCTAATAGACCCTACAGGGACCCAGCACCACTTACCACTTCTGAAGCACCCACCAAACAGGTCCCTTCTGCTGCTCGTCACAATGGAGCGGAGGGCCATGCTACTGTTTGATACCCTCTCTCTGTCTCCCTTTCTTTCCAACAGCTTCATTGAGAGGAAGGGAAAAGGGAACACTCCATACTACTAGCTCCTAAAGCAGCTCCTCGCCCTTTTTTGATCTGTGGCAGTGTTGAACATGCTCCCCTTCTTTTGTAAGCCGCTCAGAGACAACTGATGTACAGATAACAGCCGGGGTGCTACTGGGATTATTTCCTTATGCAACCGGTGTAAAAGAAAAAAACCTTATTGGCTGTAATGGTGTTTTATGAACTGATTCTCCACAATAGGGGCCAGATATCGCCTCTTGTGGTTTGTAATCCACAGGCCAATATCAATATCACTAACTCCTGTACTGCCTGAAGGGGGTAAAACGCGCATACGTTTTACGTTTTACTTTTCGAACAGAAAGAATCGGTTTCAGAACAATAGATAGTGAATGTCTCACTGTGACCTACTCCAGATAGATTGGCCATGTATAACAGAAACTGACCTTTAAAAATACAATATGCTAATAAATAGCTGTGGCGAGAGCCAGGCACTCCATACAAATGGACCGGCGGGAAACGGCTGGCGTTTTAATCAGGTGGAGTTCTTTTTAAAAAGGGCCCTCGGCCACATAATTGATCCCTAAAGGTAAGTCCCACACAGGAACCTGGGGACACCGCTCTCTATTACTATAAAGAACTACACTACCCTTTGTTTTGGGCTCTGGGAGAAAGGGGATTTAAATATACAGTATATTCTAGTCATATAAAGGCCACAAATGGTAAGCATTTTAATGATGAAACTGTTTTGATGTCCTATTCCTACTGAATATGTAATAGGAACGGTGTGTGTTTTGCCCCCCTCCAGTGACAAAGCATAGGCAAACAGTGAGGTTCAGATGAAAAGAATGCGATAATAAAGTCACTGAATCAGTGTTATTAATGATATGCTGGAATAAATACTGCGTCTTAACTTTAAAGTCAAAAAGTGCCCTCCTCGGCTAAAAAGTGCTGCTTATGCTGCAGCCATTTGCCTGAGGTAAGTGGCTCCAGATCCTTCCCTGTTTGACTCCAATCAGCACTACTGCCTGTCACCACGCACACACACACAGACACACACAGACACACACAGACACACACACAACCAGAGCCAGCCAGCCAGCCAGCCAGCCAGCCAGCCAGCCAGCCAGACAGACAGACAGACAGACACACACAACCAGAGCAGCCACACACACACACACACAGACAGACAACAGACACACACACAGACACACACACAGACACAGACACAGACACACACACACACACACACACACACACACACACACACACACACACACACACACACACACACACACACACACACACACACACACACACACACACACACACACACACACACAGCTTCAGACATCCTCAGCATCTTGACTGGATCTTCTCTACGCCAGTTTGTTGGTTCAGAGTATTATCAATTTCTTGGAAATCAATGTGATAAGGAGGATTATTCCTAAAACAATTAGTCTACTTCTCTGCTTTCGAGTACCGCCATTGATCTGGTGATAAACAAGAGATTTATGAGTATATCGACCCCATTGGGGTTTCTGTGGCCTATAAGAGCATAAAAGCCCAAATACAATCAGTGAGACTTCTCTCTCTGCAACCACAGTGTAAAAACATGGGCTTTGGCAGGAGAAAACACATTCGCAGGGCGGCTTCCTGCGGTTAGCTGTGATTATAGGTCACAGACACTGTCAGAGACACTTCACCACAAGAAACATCCTGATACTTCCACGTTTCAGGTACAACCAGCTCTACTGGGACTATTTCTGGCATTTGTGCTTGTCTTCTCTATGCTCTGGTGGTAAAATGGAGCAATAAAACGAACTCTAGCTAAATGTTGCAGGTTCATGTAACCGAGAGTTAGCCCTGGAAAAATAATCCAGTAATTACGTTACTAAGTTAGGTGGTGCTATAGAGATGATCTTAGACCAGCTGGGTAAATATATGACACACAGCACAAACATGTGCTTAATGTGAAAATATTACACTGATTAAATCATGACACACCGATTCATTCCTCGCAAGTACAGCATAAACATTTGCCAAGACACGGCTATAGCAACGGAGTAGAAACTCTGTTCCAAAGAAGCCACTGAGGTTTTTGGAGTCAATTTAAGACAATTTATATCAATTTTAGGCTGACTTCTACAAGGCGGTACTGGGAAGTGAGAACTCAGGGGCTGAAAATGCACCCATATGTCTTTAAGGATGGGGCATGGTATGGCATAGTAAATTGTAGGTTCAGGAGACACAATACAATGTTTCTTCAATTTCTGTTAATCTTCAAGATAGGATTTTAGTGACCAACATATCATTGTTAAAACATTACACATTTAATTGTCAGATTCAAAATCCAAGGACAGTTCCTTTGTTTCCTCTACGTAACCAGCATGCACCGTGCCTCCAAAATATCCCATAAAATCCTAGCGCGGCACTTAATTGTTCAATATGAAGCCAAAGCATCTGAGGTAATTCCAATCTCTTTCTCCAATGAATATGTGCAATTGTCCTCTTTCCCTATTCTAATGTAATGCCATCTGCGCCGCGACGCGATTGGCTCGGTGTTGCCATTGCTGCCAACCGGGGTCAGCGCCACCATCAAGCGCTGTAATTGAGTAGTTAGTGGCAATTTTCTCCCTTAATTTCCATCTGCGAAAATCCGGTGCCTGGCATGGAAAATAGCACATTACACCAAGCAGCGATTGTGGTGAAGTGTAATAACATCGTTTCCACAGTTTGAAAACTTCCCCCGAACAAATGAGGATCATTGCTATACATGTCATATCAACCCAACCCCCACCAAACACATGAACTGGGGTGCTACAGAGGGAGACAGAGGAGACGTACCCATAAAGAATGGGAGATGTTCCATTAACATACAGATAATTACCTTCCTCTAACACGCCAGCCCTCCCTTCAACACTATAATCCCGTGACAAAGCCTTTGAGGCGGCGTATCACAAACACCATGTTGACACCGAGGACAGGCTTAAAGACGGTGGCCATTTTGTTTCTGCATATTTATCATGACACTCGTATCAAAGAGAAGGTTGATTCATGAGCGTGTAACAAATAACCAATGCCGTTCAGTGTGTGTTTTCTGACAGAAAAGGCCAGGGTGGAGTTATAAACTAATGGTCCAATAGGTTTGAGCAGGTGTGAACGTTGCGACTTGATACGTTTCTCTGGCAGATTTATGCAGATCATAAAGCGACATCGGGGACAAAGAAGAGTGGAAATATGAGTCTGACTTCTAATGGCTAGGTTATCACACAGAGGGTTTTAAACATTGTGACGCATGCACGAACACACACGCACAAGCACACACACGTACAGCCACACACACAAACAGGAAAGCATTAACACGCAGGCACGCACATATTCATATTCACACATACAAGGTCACATATTAAAGTTTTGCCATGTGGAAAATAAAGCCAAGCCTAATGATCTTCCTAAGGAATGTACAACAGGAATGTTTTCACAAAAAATGTATTTACAATAATACATAAAGCACCGTTGACTTGAGACACAATTTCCTTGTAAACATAAATTTCATTCCGTAACGATTCATGACGGAAAGAATCCTCTCTTCCTTGCTTTTTAATTTTTTTAAATTACTCTGATGCACTACATCAAAAAAGAGAAGTAATAATAGTAGTAATTCACACAAGTCTTTTTCATAAACTCCTGCCTCTCTGTTTAATGCATGCGACAGCCCTTTCATTCATTATTTATAATGCTCTGATGATGTGGTAATGACAACGGCATTGTTTTTTTTACACTTAGAGAGTCTGTGAATCAGAGAGGCTTTCATTACGGGCACACCGGGCTGGCGGATTATCAAGGGCAAACAAAAGATAATTAACAACAGGCAGGATCTGGGACAGCCCAACCTGCTCTGTGCTCTGGCAGGAGGCCCCCTAGTCTCAGGGTTCACTTAACGCATGCAGGTCCTTTCAGCACACAGACGCTGGCGCAGCCTTCGCAAAGACTCAAACAGCATAATTAGTGAGATCTCCTGTTAGGAAAGGGAATGCAATTTATTTTTCCTTCTCTCCTCCTCCTCCCTCCCACCACCTCCATCTCGCTTTTCTTTTTGAATAGATATTAATACTTTGAATTTTGGCGTGAGAGGCCCTCAGGTCGGCATTGTTTAAAGCCAGGTTGTAAATGAGGATAAAAGAACGATGGATGATAATGTGGTGCATGGATAATAAGGTACTGAATTGCTATACGTTATGCTGTACACTTACTCTTGGATTCTGGTCAACGAGAGTACCCAAATATCATCTTTACATTGAATTAAATGGATAACGTGGAAGAGAAAACAACAACATTACTTAATTACATTACATACTACATGGTTTCCAAGAGTCTGAGCTCTTGAGGCAGGAGGAAAGATACCTAAGTACCCCATCCCTGTCTCCTTGTCCTCTGATGAGCTCAATGTCAGAGACCAATCTCAACCCACGCCACACTGCCTAAAACTGGCTCTCTAACACTACAACTCTAACAGTACAACTCACTCTAACACTACAACTCACTCATAATGCACTGCATCAATAATTGTGTGAATGTCTAGTGTGTGTGTGTGTGTGTGTGCGCGCGCGCACGTGCATGCATGCGTGTCTGAACTTATAATGTGTGTATTCGTTATGCAGTATAGTATGTGCATGTATAAGTGAATCTAGCCATCTGAAGCAAACCCCTTGAAAGTATTTTCAAAAACACACACGTGTCTGTACGGGAGGCCAACTCAAGGAAAAAGCAAACAATGCTGGAACCGGGCTTTTAAAGACAATGCTTTGAGTATAGACACCATGGTAAAGAAATGGGCACCGAAGGACCTGTAACGGTCTTCCTTCACTGGCTCAGTCAGCACCAAAGAGAGTGAGAGAACCTTCAGTTTTCAGTCTGACTACTTAGAGTGAAGGCAAGGCAGGTTTTTTTTTATTAAGGAGTAGGGACAGCATTCATTTTTTAAACCTCCTCAATAAAATATCATACAGTCGTTCCATATTCCTCAGTATTATAATGATATGAATATTTAAATGTAAATGCATTCCGAGCACGGGCTTCTTCTTCAGTAAGGCATCAGATCTCATTTTCTACTTAAGCTCTTCCGTCATGTTTATGCATATCCACATGCATGATACATATCTCTTTTTAAAGCCTCCTAATGCAACCCTGATAATTTTCCTTGACTTTAATGGGCTGTGACTTCATTGGTGAGCTTCTCTCTTTAAGACAAAAATAAGAAAAATATGATCAAATGTCTCTTTCATGTGAAATGCGGCGAATGTTTTTTGAAACTTCTCCTTCTCTTCTGTTGCGTCGATGGAGTAAATACATCAAAAACAGAAAACCCACGTTATATTTCTAGTTGTGAGGCATTGTGTAATTGGGATAATGTGATTGATACAGTATCTTTCTTGTCGAAAATTATAATGCAACGAAATAAAAACGATGGTAGTAAAATTCTATTGAATTGATAACATAGGAATGAATGAGAAATCACACCTCAAACAGATTTTGTACATTATATTCTAACTTGAAAATTACAAGATAAATAGTCATTGAGAATATTATGCATCTCATTATCAATGTTCTATATGCCAGGGCTCTTGTAAGGTTCTGATGGACGCAAGCAATTTCCTCTCAGACCACAGGATAAGACCCAGAAACAGACAGTTCAAAGTAACAAACGTTTATTACAAAAACAGGGGTCAGGCCGAGGTCAGTAATCCAGAGCAGAGTCCGAAAAGTACAGAAAGGAAGGCAGGTGGGCTGATAACCCACGGAGCATTCGAAGGGCGAGAGCCCAGTGGCTGAGCAGTGAAGGATGTTCCGGGCATACTCCACCCACATGAGTTGCTGGCTCAAAGTGGTGGGGTTTGCCGAGACGAGGCACCAAAGAGTCGTTACCAGGTCCTGATTGGCATGCTCCAACTGGCCGTTGGATTGGGGATGAAACCCAGAGGACAGGCTGGCCGATGACCCAATGAGTGTGCAAAATGCCTTCCAGAACAGGGACGAGAACTGAGGACCACGGTCCACCAGAATACATGGATCCGGAAGTCCATGGATCCGGAAGACGTGATGCACCATGAGCAAGGCTGTCTCCTTGGCAGAAGGAATCGTGAGGAAGGGAATGAAATGGGTGACATTGGAAAACCTGTCCACCACCGTGAGGATAGTGGTGTTGCCATCCGACGGAGGGAGACCAGTGACGAACTCCAAGGATATATGTGACCAGGGACAGTGAGGGATTGGAAGAGGTTGAAGCAGGCCCTGCTGGAGCTTGCCGAGGAGTGCAAGTGACGACAAAGGTGGAGACATCCGGAAACATGGTGGGCCACCAAAAGCGTTGTCGCACAAAGGCCAGGGTTCGACGGGAGCCAGGGTGGCAGGCTAGCCTGGAAGAATGAGCCCCTTCCAAGACCGGGGAGCAGGCAGCGTCTGGGACAAACATCCAGTTAGCAGGTACGAGGTAGGAAGAATGGTTTCGGGGTCCGAGGATGTAGAGGCGGGGCAATAGCGGCGTGAAAGCGCGTCCTGCTTAATATTCTTTGACCCGGTGGTAGGAGACGGTGAAGTTGAACTGGGTGAACATCGAGATTGCTGGGAGTTGAGACAAAGTGGTGGGAGCTGTGGTGAAGTGGTGTGTAAGGTCCAGGAATGCCCGGCAGCTGGGAACCACGTGAACGGAACATTTCCATCTACACATTCCCAGCAGTGATGATGTATCCAAGGAAGGAGATGGTGGAGTGATGGAACTCGCATTTCTCGGCTTTGACAAACAGCTGGTTCTCCAGGAGAACGTGTTCTTGAGCCGGGCGGGAAAAGACGAGGATGTCATCGAGGTAGATTAACTGGTTCAACATATCCCGGGGAACGTAATTAACCAGGGCCTGGAAAACAGCAGGAGCATTGGTCAAACCGAATGGCATCACCAGGTATTCATAATGTCCGCTAGCAGTGTTGAAGGCTGTCTTCCACTCGTCACCTTTCCGTATCTGTACCAGGTGGTTGGTGTTCCGCAGGTCTAACTTAGAGAACATAGTGGCCCCTGGAGTGGCTCGAAAGCCGAGGCGAAGAGTGGTAGCGGTTCTTAACCGTGATGTCATGGAGGCCCCAGTAGTCGATGCAAAGGCGCAGGGTTTTGTCCTTCTCCACAAAGAGGAACCATGCACCGGTGAGGCAGGCAGAAGGATGGATACCCCCTGCAGCCAGGGAGTCCTTGATTTATGTCTCCATAGCCTTGGTCTCTGGACCCGACAGTGAATACAGCTGTCCCCGGGGTGGTGTAGTGCCCGGGTGAAGGTTAATCCCGCAGTCATAGGATGATGCGGAGGAAGTGAAGTGGTCCGGGCCTTGCTGAAAACCTGGTACTCCGCGGGAATGGCAGAGATGTATGACGCTTGTTCCGAGCCCACAGGAAGACGTCCCGGGCAGGCTGCGCAGGACTTCAGGCAATGGGCGTGGCAGAATGGGCCCCAGCCCACGATAATACCAGCAGTCCAGTTGATAAGGGGATTGTGGTGCTGGAACCAAGAAAACCCCAATACCATGGGAACCTGGGGAGACTTGATGAGCATAAACTGTATAGACTCACTGTGGTTCCCAGACACATGCAGGTGGATAGGAGTAGTATTGTGGGTGAGCCTGCCTATAGAGCGCCCATCCAGTGCTCTAACATTCAGGGGGCTGGAGAGGTGCTGAATTGGGATGCCCAGCTCAGACACCAGGGTGGCGTCCAAGAAACTCTTGTTGGCCCCAGAGTCAATGAGAACCCGGAGGGATACAGACTGGTCGCCCCACAGCAGGAGGGCATGGAGAGGGGTGCGAGTAAGGGGAGAATAAAAATGATCCTTTTGGCCCACCAGAGTACTCAAACATAACGATGGTCATTATGGCCAAACAGTTCTATTTTTGTTTCATCAGACCAGAGGACATTTCTCCAAAATAGTATGATTTTTGTCCCCATGTGCAGTTGCAATTCGTAGTCTGGCTTTTTTATGGAGGTTTTGGAGCAGTGGCTTCTTTCTTGCTGAGTGGACTTTCAGCTTATGTCAATAAGGACACATTTTTACTGTGGATATAGATACTTTGTACCTGTTTCCTCCAACATCTTCACAAGGTCCTTTGCTGTTGTTCTGGGATTGTTTCGCACTTTTTGCACCAAAGTACGTTCATCTCTAGGAGACAGAACGCATCTCCTTCCTGAGCGGTATGACGGCTGCGTGGTCCTATGGCGTTTATACTCGCGTACTATTGTTTGTACAGATGAACGTGGCACCTTCAGCCGTTTCTGAGGTCTTGACTGATTTCTTTTGATTTTCCCATGATGTCAAGCAAAGAGGCTCTGAGTTTGAAGGTAGGCCTTGAAATACATCTACAGGTACACCTCCAATTGATTCAAATGATGTCAATTAAATATCAGAAGCTTCTACAGCCATGACCTAATTTTCTGGAATTTTTCCAAGCTGTTTAAAGGCACAGTCAACTTAGTTTATGTAAACTTCTGACCCACTGGAATTGTGATACCGTGAATTATTAGTGAAATAATCGGTCTGTAAACAATTGCTGGAAAAGTTACTTGTGTTGTGCACAAAGTAGATGTCCTAACCGACATGCTAAAACTATAGATTGTTAACAAGACATTTTTGGAGCGGTTGAAAAACGAGTTAATGACTCCAACCTAAGTGTATGTAAACTTCCGACTTCAACTGTAGACACATAATGACCGGCGGTTCCGTAATACAGACAACTCTGGGTGTTAAGTCTGCGTAAGTGTTCGGCTGGAGACATCCTAGCTCTGCCGAGTTGCATTGCCCCTGAAAAAGGCCAGTCGGCAGATATCCTCTCCCTCCTACATTCCCGTAGCCGGCCATTGATTTGAATGGTCAAGGCGATGAGTGAATCGAGATTCGTAGGCAGCTGCCGGGCTGCGAGCTCGTCCTTAACCTCCTCTGATAATCCATGAAGGAATGTGTCGAACAGGGACTCCAGGTTCCAGGCACTCTCGTCATCCAACGTGCGGAAATCAACCGCATAGTCCACCAGACTGTGAGAGTCTTGGCATAGCTGGAGTAACTTCCAGGCAGCCACTCTCCCGGACAATCGAAAACCTTTTCACCTCAGCCAGGAACTCCTCCAGGCTGAAACACACGGCAGATTGTTGTTCCCACACCGCCGTAGCCCAGGCGAGAGCCCTACCGGACATTAGCATTATGCGATACGCTATCTTCAAGCGGTCCGAGGAAAGGGCTGAAGCTCGAAGATGAAGAACACTAGGAAAGAAACGCTCGACCGGTTCCTGACCCTCCAGCGAAGCGCTCCGGAGGAGGTAAGCGGTATTCTCGGGAAGCCGGAGTGGCCTGGAGCAACGCACTGCTGACAGAGGTGGACTGGGGTGCTGGAAGGCTACTGCCATGGCCAGCTGCCTTACAGATAATTCAAGGAATTGCTCTAGCAATGTATTCAAGGCACAGTCATAACGTCCTGCCAAGGTCTGGAATCCGTCCAGAAGACCTCGAAGTAACTCCTCATGTCTCCCAATGGTGACTCCTTGGGACAAGATGGCGTTGCGGAGTTGGTCCGAGTCTGCTGGGTCAGTCATGGCCAGTTCGCACCATCAGACCTCAGGATAAGACCCAGATGCAGACAGTTTGAAGTAACAAAAGTTTATTACAAAGACAGGGGGCAGGCCTGAGGTCAGTAATCCAGAGCAGAGTCCGAAAATTACAGAACAGAATGCAGGCTCAGGGTCAGGGTAGGCAGAATGGTCAAAACCAGTAAAACAAGAAAACAGGGATTAGAGAGAAAACAGGAGTATTGGAAAAACGCTCGTAGGCTTGACGAGACAAGACAAACTGGCAACAGACAAACAGAGAACACAGGTATAAATACTAAGAGGATAATGGGGCAAATGGGCGACACCTGGAGCGGGGTGGAGACAAGCACAAAGACAGGTGAAACAGATCAGGGTGTGACATCCTCTCTGAAAACCAAAGATCGTTTCTATTTCATGACAAGATGTTGTCATTTCACTTTCAGATTTATGAAAACTTAGCAGATATGCATCAGTATCTGACATATTGCACGACTAGATTTGAAGGGGATATGATTAATAAAGGAAACGTTAAACAGTCAATAGAATCAAATTTATTTCTCCATCTTGGCCATGTTCTGTTATAATCTCCACCGGCACAGCCAGAAGAGGACTGGCCACCCCTCATAGCCTGGTTCCTCTCTAGGTTTCTTCCTAGGTTCTGTCTTTTCTAGGGAGTTTTTTCTAGACACCGTGCTCCTACACCTGCATTGCTTGCATGTTTGGGGTTTTAGGCTGGGTCTCTGTACAGCACTTTGTGACTTTACATCAGCTGATGTAAGAAGGGCTTTATAAATACATTTGATTTGAATTGATTTGCCACAATGAGGTGAAGGCTGCCAATACAGAAGCAACCTGCTTTCACTAAACCTGCTCTACTTATAACCTCAAACATGTTTGATCCAACAGCAATGGGTAAATTGGTGATAAAAGATCATCAAATGATTACAACAAAAAATGTTTAGCTTCAAATCAATTTCATGAATCAATCATTCAAATGTATCAGCAGTTGTCACACAAGTGCTTTACCAATAAACAGCCAAAAACCCCAAAGAGCAAGCAATGCAGAGGCAGAAGTATAGTGAAATCAGCATCTCTACCAAACAACATATGGTATAGGGAAGTTAATTACTACCAAACTACAGGATCAGATATACTTGAACACAACAAATACTGTAATTCAACTGCATGTAAAATAAAGAAAATATTCTTGAGACGAAGAACCTGCAATCTCCTGTGATATCCAGTAAAGAACACCTTGGTGTCCTACTTGTTGAGAGGAGATTGTAGTTACGCAGTCAGGAGAGGGAGGGAGTGGCCTGCCTGTCTGGTGTCACCGTTAAGTGTGAGGAGGGAAGACAGAGGTGCAGGAGGATAAGATTTATAGAACCTCCTCCTCTGGTCTCAGTCATTATCACACACGACTCAGAGACACAGGAAAGAAGAGCCAAAATGTCAGAATGAATAACAGAGAGCATTATTTTTTATTTCTTTTAACCCTCATTTCATACAATGGAGCTTTTATTTTCTAAATCTACAACCCGCAATGGGAAATGAGAGAAAATGATCAAATTAACAACAACTGTACATAGAAAAAGGATTAATACAGTAAATACCACTCTCCTCTCCACTCCTCAGTAGGTGCAAACATGTGCTACAGCCTTTGAAAGGCTTTGAATACAAGGCGAAAGGGACAGAAAAGATGGAATCGATTTCAACCCTCTTGATCTTGTGACCCTGAGAGGAAGTGAGGAGGAGTGGAGAAGAGAGGAGAGGAAGAGGAGGCGGTGTTGAGGGCCCTGCCAGTGTGTGTTCCTTTGCCTTCCTCTGCTTTGATGCCGGAGGGAGGTCGGCAGGGCTGGAGGGGCGGTCTGGAGCACAGAGAGGGGAGAAAACAAGGTCCTCCTAAAATGGCGAAAACATGGTCCTCCTCAAACAAATAGAGAGATGCTGGCGTTAGGCAGGTAGGTAGGGGCACTTGGCATTTCCAGTGGCTGACAGGCCAGCTTGTTTGTGGGCTCTAATGAGCACTCGGACTCCATTAATGAGCGGAACTGAATCCATTATCATCATTATTTCAAAAGGAGGCCGGGCTGCTAAACAGCTCCCTGCATTAGCAGGAGTTGCCCTTGTTGTTCCATTTGATCAGTGATGGTGGCAGGGGGTTCACCACACCCATGTCTGCTACAGTCTGATTACTACAGTACAGGTACACAAGCTGATACACACTAACACATACATTGCATCATACAGTACATGTACACACACTAATTGGCCTCCCCCTCCCCTTTTCCTTTCAGCTGGGGAAATGAGTGACTGAAAATTAGTTTGAGAAGTTATGACCCTGCGAAGAGAAGCCATGATGCGAGCTAACAGTGTGGTGACATGCTGTAGCGAGGTTTGAAGAGGGATCAAGCGAACAGAAGAAAAAAACTCATACATTTTTCAAAAATAAACACTGGGAACCACTGGATGAAAGGAGAGATCCTCCAAATCCATCTCTCTACCACCTTTTCAAGGGACATCACATCAAAGGACCAATTAGCGTGTGTGTGAAATTGGGCGTTGTGGCTGCAGCAGCACTGTAAGGGGCTGTCAGGGCCGGGGCCAGCCAGCTCACTGAGCAGCTGTCTGCAGTATGGAGCCTAGCCTGCACCCCTACCTCCCCTCTGCTGCCTGGTGACAGGGCCCCTCCTGAACCTGCCTGGCCCCTGAATGTATGCCATTCTCTCTCTCCCCCTCTATCTCGTTTTGTTCTCTTCTCACTCCCTCTCTCTCCTTTTCTCCCCCTCTCTCTCCCCCCACCTCTCTCTTGCTCTCTCGTTGTTCTCTCCTCACTCCCTCTCCTCCTTTCTCCCCACTTCTCTCTCACACAGTCCGTTAAAGGATTTTAATTAGGCCTCAACTGTACAGCGCCACACAGCGCTTTTGTATCTCCTGAATGGTACAAAGGCTGTGAATCTGAACCAGTTCACAGCAAAGGCACTGATGTGAGGAGGGAGGGAAAGGCCTCTTTACTCTTTCTCCCTCGCTCTTTATTTTGATATGTGCTACTTCACACCCATTCGGTCTCTTCTTTCATTGTGCCCTTCTATCTCCTTCTGTGGTCGTGGAATTATTGAAATGTTAACGTTGCCTTTGATATTTAAGACAAAGGGTACAGCTCAGCAGACTACACAGCCGACTGTAAAAAACAGTATTTTTTTTTATTTCATCTCACTCTTTGTCATGCTCCGCCAATACTTTTTCCCTGTGTATATTTCTAAATCGCTGTTTCATCTTTCATCTTGCTCTGCCCTTTTCTCCACTGTAATGACATCCAGTACTATGTTTGACTAAAGAACGGACAATAAGTAATGAATGATTGTTTTCGATTCACTGCCCACATTGTGGATTCTCCCATAGATTTGGTTGTGAAACCAATCATAATAGTCTCCTTCCCATTTAAATTCTAACTATATTCTATGCATATACTGTAGTACAAGGGAAACAATATATACAGTCAATGAATGAAGTCTTATTATACAGTTATAGTCAATTGTCATACAAGGAATTATACATGGCACAAATCTATACAGTACACCATGACAACCTAATGAGCAATGTAAACTGACAAACATGATAACAATGGATTAAATATCTGTACGTTCTGATACTGTATCTGGTATCTGGTATTATTACACAAGCTGCTGAGTGTCACCCTGAGGAAAACACTGATACCAGGGATGGCACCGAGCCAGCAATGTCCAGACCCCCCCCCCCCATCTGTCCATCCTTCCCTCTCCCTCCCTCCTCTCCCCTTTTCTCCCCTCCCTATGGTATCTTTCCAGTGCAAGGGCCGTCGTTTACCAGTCGAACCCAAATTAGCTGGGCAGGTCTTATCCTCTTCATCACGCCATCACACCATTCAAGGCGCCGTGCGGGCCGGGCAGGCGCCGTTTCCTTTGGCTCTCTACTGACAGTCCTATCTGACAGCGTTTTACATCTCCCCTGCTCTGCCTACCCCTCCACTTCACCGCCAGACAAAGAAATGAATACCCCTAGTGACTGTTTTAATTAAGCAATTTCATGCAAATTACACATTTTAGATTGTCAAATAATATACTGCGCAAAATTGTAAGCAGGCTGATCAGATATGCATGGAGTGTTATTCTTCCAGGCGCTGTGCATACATGGAAAATGAACAAAAATGCTAATTTCTAATCTATTATGCAAACAGTGAGATACTTACATAGATTTGCACGCCTTTCTTGGCATGGCTGAACTGCACTGTTGAATTCTATGGATAGGATTGATGCCTGGATAGGATTTCTAAAGCGTTCTTTTTTGCTTTTATTTACTTTTTCAATCATACCTTTCCCGATTACCTCTAAGTACAAATATTATTCAAATTCCGGCAATTTGGTATTTCGACAGCAAGACAACATAAACAAACATTAATACTTAGATGTAAAATATGTCTGGTTACGGTTTTACATTATAAGGACTTTTAATTAACTTTACCTTAACAAGATTTGAACAACCAATGATATTTTTTAGAATGTAATCACAAAGACCATAATAATTCATGTTAGTGATCCTCCAATCCTCCATTTTCTCCCTTTTGTACATAGAACCTATTTTAAATTAATTATAATCCACCCAAGCCTTAGCACAGTGGAATCAGTAATGATGACAAAAGGAATATAACGTTATACTTTTTTATTATTATAGTTGGCTTGATTTCATCTCGGGGTCCTGCCTCGTGAGAGTCCTTAGAACAAGCGACGTCCTTAGAAAAAAACATCTCATGAAACCACATGCGCTGAAAGTCAGCGTGGTAGCACAGGTAGCTAGCACAATGAAGCCCTTCTTTAACAAAGGAAGAGGAGAGATCTTGCTGTTTCTTTGTGATTTAAATACATTTAATCAAAGGTTTGTTTCGATATGCTGCCACTTAATCGTGTACATTACCACATACAATAAAAGCGAATGATTTGCTGTCCTTCCAGTCCCCTTTTTTAATGGGGGACAAATAGCAGGATAAGAGCGGGGACGTTGACGTTAATGACAGGGTACAGAACACAGGCCTTGACGTGGGTTTTCCAGTCAGAACGTGGCAGTTCATTTTAATAATGTACCCTCATACAATAATCAAGGAGGGGTTCTTATAATGAGAACTAACGACAATACACATTTTAAAAAATCTAACCGAATAACGAAGAGCTTTTCAACAGCCAATGAAAAACCACACAGGGCCTGCTAATCCCAATGGTCTGGCTTCAGTCAGTCAGCAGGAGGCCTCTCTAGGCCCTTTCTACTGTACACCCCTGCAGGGAAGGCTCTTATATGATTCCTCTGATATCAATGAAGTCAACAAGAGCAAGGCAAGAATAACATCGGATATAGAGGGCCAGGAGTTCCCTGAGCACATGACATGGCCAGTAAAACACACTACGCAGTAACTAGGTCTAATATTGACTCTAACTAGGGCCTATACCATGTCCAAAAAAGCATTGTAGGTGTACGAAATGTTGTTTTATAGTATATGACATTTTACAAATGTTTTATGTTTTAAATGCTAGGATGTCATACTAATTTCAACTTTTCATGTAGTATAATTCACTTCACACTATTGAGGAAGAGAGTCGTCTTTCGAGACCTACGTGTGTTTGACAACAGCTGATAATCAGATATGGTGATGCGCTGTTCCAAAATGAACCAATGGCATGAATCAATGCAACTGCGCATTAGATAAGGCATTCTCATTACGGACGAGGATAGTATGTCGATATTCGTTGCTTACTCCACTTACTAAACAGTATGTTCTAAATAGTAAGCACAATTAGTACACAGTATGCAGTTTTAGTAAGAAGAAGGCAAGACAGTCTCCCAAAAAACTCCTGAACCTATAGACATACGTAGGACTTGAAGTTCAATTTGTTTCAGCCAAGGCACACAATATAGAATACCATCATATTATGGCCACATGGTTTTGAGTCTGAGGACAGAATGCTGCGGTACAGTAGAGACTTTTAGGCTGATTTTATAACAGACATACAGTTACTGTCTGGCCTCGTACAGAAGGAATTCTGAGGCGTCCCAGACCAGACCAGGGCTGTGTTGTTAACAAACAAGTCTGCTTCCAGTGGCACAGAACATCATCATTCATAAGGAACTATTCAATTCTTACTCAAGGCTCAGACTCTGTCCTGTGGTGAGGCCTGTGGTGGAGATAAAGACAACAGTGTGTAGCAGACTCCATGCCCCACTCAGTGTTATGGCCTTTGTTTCAGGACATCTTAGGGACTGACTTTTACACTGCCTCATCCCCTCCACCCCATTTCTCTCTCTCCTTTCCTTCCCTACTCTCCCCTCTTTCGCTCCCTCCCTCTCCCCTCCATCACAATCTAAACAGAAATATGAATCTGAATTCAAAGCCCCATCATCTCTCCGATGTACCATATGACTGCCGAGCGAACCCATTGCGTCATCCGGCCAGGGCTTGCGTCCTGTGCTGCGGTCAGTCAGTTTGTGTGGATGTAAACAAAGCTTGCATAACAGCGAGGCGAGCTGGGGGGAATCAGAAGCTGGCAGCCTGTCTACTCCACAGTGTTTTGGGTGATATTAAACGGTAATTACATGATCTGAAAGTGCATGGCAACAGTTGTTATTGATCCCGAGTGTAGGATCTGTGGCCTGGTGGATACATGGATACATGTTCATCATATGGCTCTGGCTTGACTGGGGAAACTGATTCAAACGCTCTTGTCAAACAGCGGGAAAACAAGCCAGCGATGAAGTGAGAGTTCAAGAGTCTTTCGCTAAGTTCAGTACCAATGGAAGTCCGATTTTTACCTTGTCAGCTCAGGGATTCGATTTAGCAACCTTTCGGTTACTGGCCCAATGCTCTAACCACTAGGCTATCTGCCGCTCCTTGAAATGGTCTAGGGAAACTAATACAATAATGAGTTATTTCACTAGCCACTAATCAAACATATCGCTTCAAAAAAGTACTTAGCCAACCTCAGCCATGGTATTCAGATCCAAAAACGCCGTAAAAGTAAAACAAAACCTCCCTAAATCATCAACACAAATCAGTGACTACTCATTATTCAACGATGCGACAACGGAACAGTTCCAAAAGCAGAGTGATGGAAATCCTTTTCCTGTTTCCAGGCCTCTATATCACGATGAATGGAAAGCACAACAGCTCCAGTGTTGTGGCGTCTCGTTAACTGTGCCTCTAGGTAATCCAATTGATCTGCAATTCATTTTCGCAAGCGTTAAATCAATGCACCAAGACATGAAAAGCCCCGGGTTTTACAACTTCAGTCAGAGATACCGACAACACTTTGTGACACAGATAATCACGATAATGCTCCTTGTTTGACTGTTTGTTTGTAACTCGGTTACAGTATGGTCAACCGTGTTGAATGATAAAAGCGCCAATACGTTTGGGGGGAGTGGATTTAGCATGAAGACAATGGAGAGTGAAATGTCTCTATACCTGTGGACCCGAGAAGACTAGCGGTCACCTAACGGGGATCCAAATAAAGAAAAAGGTGGGATTAAAAAGAAGAAAAAAATGCAATAAATCAAGAATAGCTTTTGCATGAAAATGGTATGTACTGTACTCATGTCCCTCTCCACTACCCACAGCCCTTAGCAGGCACAGTGGATCAGCGCCCCAGAGGCATCGATGGCTCTTTCCCGGTCACAGATCTTACACACCAAACACACTCTAACCTCCTCCCAGCACGACAACAATCCATTCTCACCTCCCCATCGCAAACAAGAAGAAGACATTGCCTGGACCCAACACAACACACAGTACACAAACATCGACTGGTATCTCATCATTCAAAGTACAGTAAATCTTGAACTAGAGCGATGCGATCCCTCATTCCATATTGATTGATAAAGCAGCAAAAAATGCAATTATAATTGATTCCAGATGAGCTTACCCGTAGTGCCTCGGAATACTACGCCGCTCGGAATCTGAATAGCAAGCTGGTAATTAGGTCATGCTGTTCCATTTTTAATGATCTCTGAAATCATATTCATGCTCACAGTGTGCCAGGTACAGCCGGCCCAGAGTGATACATCATCATTCTGTGACATGAACATAAGGCCTATCCGTTTAATTGTGTGACCTTTGCAGACCCGGAGCTGTACGCTGTGTTGAGGAGAACTATTCAGTGGGGAGTGCATGGGGAGGATAAGTGATGGTTATCGGGAAGGAGAGGTGCACAAGGCAAGCTCATCGTAAAAGAAAGCAGTGCAGATGTGGCATCGATCAATCTATCAATGTGTCTTGGGTTTTTTGTTGTTGTAAATACTTATTAGATGTGTTTTTGTTTTCTTGTGCATTTGCAGGTAGAAAGACAGCTAATATGCAGGTAATTAATCTACTTTAATCATGTCCACCAAGAGAAATTAAAGAAAAGCAATCAACAGTAGATGTTCTATCCAAATCATCTTCGTCCTCATCAACTCATTTTGTCCAATGATGACTGATTGATTTCTGATTTCCTCAATCAAGCATAAAGGCACACATAGCATTTGGAGAAACTAGGCGATCAGATCAACTATCAAGAGCTCTTGACCCAAAGGTCGGCCCATGGTTGGGGCATCTTTATTAGCCTGGTAAAGGCCAACGGATCATGCATAGCCGGCTCTCTTGACTTCCCTTGTCAGAGCTCCTAGGTAGGATAGTCCAAGCATACAATTATAATACAGTGTCACCGGGTCAACCACTGTGGGCAGACTGCTATTAGATTAATACTAAAGCGCAGGCTGAAGTATAGTATAGGGAGAGACAAAAGAGATGGTTTGCGGCAACACCTCATTCACCTTCCTCCATGTAAAATCCATCATTAGTGAGTGATTGCTCATCCCACGCCAGCTTTTCACAGTAACGTGCATTTGATCCTATAATTATCCTCCCGGTGAAATGATTACATCTGGAGTTTCCAAACTGACAACTCTATTTGGACATAAATAATCCCCTGTATCGGGGCTGCTGATACCTGAAACTAATCTACCCGCTCAAGCGTGCCTTCTCTAAGACCACGTATGCGTGGTGCATGGTGCTACTGGTGCCGGTAATTTAGCCATCCTGGTTTTGGCTTCTTAAAGCGTGCCGTTTTATCATTGTACGGGTTTGGCTGTTGCTGCGGTGCTGTAATTTAGTAAAGGATGTAAATGGGGTTAGATCTACAAGGGTGACAGCAGGCTGCAGATTCTGAGTGGGATCCTGAGATTACCACGCTTGCCAATAACCGGCCTGAGACGCTTTACTGCATCGGATACCATGGGTAGCACAGATCACTGCTAATACTCACCTCCTCAATACCTATCTACTCTATGTGAAGGTAGTTATCATTCAATGACTAACTGACTAATAGATTCCATGTACCAGCTACTAAAACAAATGCAATCTCACACTAACGAGCTTGTTTATGCGCTAATTTGAATATATAGATTCACAATTTTACAGTTTGACTTTGTTTATCATTCTGATAAACGGTTTTATTGAGGTTTCCAGTGGGACAGCTACGAATCACCCACAACTGGGGACTTCTGTCTTGGTCTATTCGTAGCAATTTTGATTTGAATCAAATCGCAACATTCTCACACTTACTAGGGTGTTAAATTAAAAGCAGCGAATTTGAAATACATTGAGGAAATTCTGTCTGTGGTAGACAACAACAAAAAAACACGAAAGCAACTGCTGCTGAAGAAAAGAGAAAATGTATGGAAATATCACCTTAAAGCAGTCTAAATAACTTGCGGCCTTCGTTTATTAACGGTACTCGTGTTAATACATCATTGTAAGAGGAGCGTGAAGGACAGGCTTTGATGGGATTACTACAGCTCGGCTATAATGGCACATTTCTGTTCAATTAAAATTCAGAAAGAAGACGATGCATCAAGAGAAAGGGAGAGGCGACTGGAGTGTGAGAGATAATAAAGCAAGGCGACATACTTATTATTAGGCCAATAATAAATAACAGGGCTGAAATGACACTCATAAATAGAGCCACAGTCAGCAGGCCCATTAGCGTTGCCAGGCCGACATGACAAGGCAATGATGCTGGGTAAATACATGCTGTTTATTCATTTGGACCCGTTTGGATTTAAATAGCGCTTAGCCTAGCCGGGCGAGGTAGAGATGATGAACAACTTCCCGGCGTATAAAATGATAAAGGGCAAATAACATGCACGATAAAAAACATTTTATGTCACTCATTTGGTAGAGAGAGAGAGAGAGAAGGGGTGAAATAGCATTGGATTTGACACATTAGCTGTAGCAGGCAGCAAAGCTGATTTTCAGCTTCACTATTAAATCAGATGGGACTACAAAGAACGACGCTGCCAGCTTTGCATGGTCCGTTTATGTATTTATCTATTTACATTACCGTGGGAAGCTTTGGTGAGTAGTGCAGTGCATCCTCATCATGCTGGTGGGAATCCCCCTACTAATAACACTAAGCTGTGAAGAAGGCACAGTGATGCCGAAACGTTGGTGGTTTACCCAATAAATTACTGGAAGCTTGTATATAGAGTGTGCAACTCTATTTTTATAGCCTACTGTTAGAAGCTTTGAGTCTCACACACACAGTCTATAAAAAACACAGTCTATAAAGAACACACACACCCATTTGTAACAGTTTTGCTTCCTTCCCTCTCCCCAATCTAGTCCTGAACTAGGGAACCTCTGAACACATCGACAGCAGTTACCCTCGAAGCACTGTTACCTATTGCTCCGAAAAAGCCATCTTCATGGTCTCAGAATGAGTGACGTCACCAATTGAAACGCTACCTAGCTAGCCATTTCTCTCTCTATCTTTCTCACACACACACACACACACACACACACACACACACACACACACACACACACACACACACACACACACACACACACACACACACACACACACACACACACACACACACACACACACACACACACACACACACACACACACTAGCATTGAAATCGTGATGTAGAGCCACCTTGAGAATGTCATCTCAAGGGAGGGGTTCAGTATGAAATACACTTCCTTCCAGATATGCTGAGTGGTACCACCTCACTATAAAAAGCAGGGGACAGTGCAGCTTATTTGGAAATGGTCTTGGTATGTGGAGTACAGTTGAAGTCGGAAGTTTACATACACCTTAGCCAAATACATTTAAACTCAGTTTTTCACAATTCCTGACATTTAATCTGAGTAAAAATTCCCTGTCTTAGGTCAGTTAGGATCACCACTTTATTTTAAGAATGTGAAATGTCAGAATAATAGTAGAGAGAATGATTAATTTCAGCTTTTACTTCTTTCATCACATTCCCAGTGGGTCAGAAGTTTACATATACTCAATTAGTATTTGGCAGCATTGCCTTTAAATTGTTTAACTTGGGTCAAACGTTTCAGGTAGCCGTCCACAAGCTTCCCACAATAAGTTGGGTGAATTTTGGCTCATTCCTCTTGACAGAGCTGGTGTAACGGAGTCAGGTTTTTTAGGCCTCCTTGCTCGCACACAATTTTTCAGTTCTGCCCACAAATTTTATCGATGATTAAGGTCAGGGCATTGTGATGGACACTCCAATACCTTGACTTTGTTGTCTTTAACCCATTTTGCCACAACTATGGAAATATTCTTGGAGTCATTGTCCATTTGGAAGACCCATTTGCGACCAAGGTAAAATATTAAGATGGGCAAAAGAACACTGGAGAGAGGAGAGAGGACACTGGAACACTGGAGAGAGGAACTATGCCTAGAAGGCCAGCATCCCAGAGTCTAACTAAAACCACACTCAATGAGATGTACTCAAACAGGAAAACGCTCATCCAGAGGCATTGGCCAGGGACTTTAATGCAGGAAAACAGATTAAGCTAATTTCTATTAGCATGTTTAGTGTGCAACCAGAGGGGGAAAAAATTCGAGACCACATTTACTCCATACACAAAGACGCGTACAAAGCTCTCCCTCGCCCTCCATTTGACAAATCTGACCATAACTCTATCCTCCTGATTCCTGCTTACAAGCAAAAATTAAAGCAGGAAGCACCGGTGACTCGGTCTACAAAAAAAGTGGTCAGATAAAGCAGATGCTAAACTACAGGACTGTTTTGCTAGCACAGACTGGAAAATGTTCCGGGATTCTTCAAATTGCATTGAGTACACCACTTCAGTCATTGGCTTTATCAGTAAGTGCATCGAGAACGTCATCCCCACAGTGACTGTACGTACATACTCCAACCAGAAGCATTGGATTACTGGCAACATTCGCACTGAGCTAAAGGGTAGAGCTGCCACTTTCAAGGAGCGGGACTCTAACCTGGAAGCTTATAAGAAATCCGGCTATGCCCTCTGACGAACCATCAAACAGGCAAAGCATCAATACAAGACGAAGATCAAATCATACTACACCGGCTCCGACGCTCATCGGATGTGGCAGGGCTTGCAAACTATTACAGACTACAAAGGGAGGCACAGCCGAGAGCTGCCCAGTGGCACGAGCCTACCAGACGAGCTAAATAACTTCTATACTCGCTTCAAGACAAGTAACACTGAAACATGCATGAGAGCATCAGCTGTTCCGGACGCCTGTGTGATCCCACTCTCTGTAGCCAATGTGAGTAAGACCTTTAAACAAGTCAACATTCACAAGGCCACTGGGCCAGACAGATTACCAGGATGTGTACTCCGAGCATGCGCTGACCAACTGGCAAGTGTCTTCACTGACATCCCTGTCCGAGTCTGTAATACCAACATGTTTCAAGCACACCACCATAGTCCCTGTACCCAAGAACACTAAGGTAACCTGCCTAAATGACTACCGACCCGTAGCACTCACGTCTGTAGCCATGAAATGCTTTGAAAGGCTGGTCATGGCTCTCATCAACACCATTATCCCAGAAACCCTAGACCCACTCCAATTTGCATACCGCCCCAACAGATCCACAGATGATGCAATCTCTATTGCACTCCACCCTGCCCAGTCACACCTGGACAAAAGGAACACCTATGTGAGAATGGTATTCATTGACTACAGCTCAGCGTTCAACACCATAGTGCCCTCAAAACTCATCACTAAGCTAAGGACCCTGGGACAAACACCTCCCTCTGCAACTGGATCCTGGACTTCCTGACGGGCCGTCCCCAGGTTATAAGGATAGGTAACAACACGGGGGCCCCTCAGGGGTGCGTGCTAAGTCACCTCTTGAACTCCCTGTTCACTCATGACTGCACGGCCAGGTACAACTCTAACACCAGCATTAAGTTTGCAGATGATACAATAGTGGTAGGCCTGATCACCGTCAACGATGAGACACCCTAAAGGGAGGAGGTCAGAGACCTGACCGTGTGGTGCAAGTACAACAACCTCTCCCTCAATGTGATCAAGACAAAGGAGATGATTATGGACTACAGGAAAAGGAGGACCGAGCACGCCCCTATTCTCATCGACGGGTTGTAGTGGAGCAGGTTGAGAGCTTCAAATTCCTTGGCGTCCACATCACCAACAAACTAACATGGTCCAAGCACACCAAGACAGACGTGAAGAGGGCACAACAAAACCTATTCCCCATCAGGAGACTGAAAAGATTTGCAATTGGTCCTCAGATCCATAAAAGGTTCTACAGATGCACCATCGAGAGCATCACTGCCTGGTATGGCAACTGCTCGGCCTCCGACCGCAAGACACTAGAGAGGGTAGTGCGTGCGGCCTAGTACATCACCGGGCCAAGCTTCCTGCCATCCAGGACCTCTATACCAGGCAGTGTCAGAGGAAGGCCCTAAAAATTGTCAAAGACTCCAGCCACCCTAGTCATAGACTGTTCTCTCTGCTATCGCATAGCAGGCTATACCGGAGCGCCAAATCTAGGTCCAAGAGGCTTCTAAACAGCTTATAACCCATTTTTAAGGGTTTTGTTAAAACTGCATTGTTGTTTAAGGGCTTGTTAGTAACCATTTCACTGTAAGGTCTACACCTGTTGTATTCCGCACATATGATAAATAACATTTGATTTGATTGCTTGGGCCAAGAAACACGAACAATGTACATTAGACCGGTGGGAATCTGTCCAAATTTGCGATTTTGGGTTTCAACCACCGGGTCTCAGTGAGACAGAGTAGGTGAACGGATGACCTCCACATGTGTGGTTCCCACCGTGAAGCATGGAGGTGGTGTGATGGTGTGGGGGTGCTTTGCTGGTCACACTGTCTGTGACACACTTAACCAGCATGGCTACCACAGCATTCTGCAGCGACACGCCATCCCATCTGGTTTGTGCTTAGTGGGACTATCATTTGTTTTTCAACAGGACAATGACCCCAAACACACCTCAGATGACCTAGCCTTCACAATCACCTGACCTCAACCCATTTGAGATGGAATAGGATGAGTTGGACCGCAGAGTGAAGGAAAAGCAGTCAGCCACCAATTGTGCAAGTTCTCCCACTTAAAAAGATGAGAGAGGCCTGTAATTTTCATCATAGGTACACTTCAACTATGGCAGACAAAATGCGAAAAAAATCCAGAAAATCACATTGTAGGATTTTTAATGAATTTATTTGCAAATTATGGTGGAAAATAAGTATTTGGTCACCTACAAACAAGCAAGATTTCTGACTCTCACAGACCTATAACTTTTTCTTTAAGAGGCTCCTCTGTCCTCCACTCGTTACCTGTATTAATGGCACCTGTTTGAACTTGTTATCACTATAAAAGACAGGTGTCCACAACCTCAAACAGTCACACTCCAAACTCCACTATGGCCAAGACCAAAGAGCTGTCAAAGGACACCAAAAACAAAATTGTAGACCTGCACCATGCTGGGAAGAGTGAATCTGCAAGTAAGCAGCTTGGTTTGAAGAAATCAACTGTGGGAGCAATTATTAGGAAATGGAAGACATACAAGACCACTGATAATCTCCCTCGATCTGGGGCTCCACGCAAGATCTCACCCCGTGGGGTCAAAATGATCACAAGAACGGTGAGCAAAAATCCCAGAACCACACGGGGGGACCTAGTGAATGACCTGCAGAGAGCTGGGACCAAAGTAACAAAGCCTACCATCAGTAACACACTACGCCGCCAGGGACTCTAAAAATGTCCTTGGATTTCAAACAATCAATACTGAAACTTTAAGTTTCTTCTTAAGTATAAAAGTTAAAGATGCACTACGCAGAAATCACTCTGCCATTTCCTGATTGCTAAAATTCTAATAGTTCACCTAATTTCAGTTTGTGTGACAAAACAAGCAAGTAGAGTGTAGAGAATCATTGTACCATCTAAAATGTTGTGAAACATATTTTCCATAACCAAAAATATAGTATTTCCAGCTTGTGTACAAAATCGAAAGTAAAAGAAGCAAAAATGAAACTTAAGAACGGGAAGCATAGAAATAACACATATAGAACAGATATACCGCTTCTTAGACTTGCTTTCAATGACAGATCTATAACTCACATTCCTATGTGAATTTGGTTGGGTCGCCCAAAAAGCTAGTTTAAGGAAAAAATTGCACTTAAGAAGAAATGTCTTAAGAAGGTTTTGTGAATTGGGCTCTGGTCTTTACAGGTTGAGGGGTCAGGCTGTAATGGTGTTATGGACACCTGAATGGGGCTGAGAGCTGTCTGTGTTGGAGGATAAAGCCAGAGGGCATAACGCCAAAGCCTTTCACTCTAGACTCTCTGTGACAAGTCCAAATCACTGGGGATAAGCTCTCGACTCTTGTACAAGGGACAAAAGTTGTTTCTTCATGCAAGGGCTGCAATATTGTTAGTGTGAGAGAGAAAGCTAGAAGTCCCCGTCTCTGTCTGTGTGAGACTTAGGTTTTTATTTCCCAGGGCATACAGGGTCACTAATAAGGACGTGTTTATGCAGAATGTGGCAGAGTTTGTATTTTTTCTCTCTTTCTACACCCTCTTGCCTATTCGCTCTGTTTTCAATTATTTACAGTTTTTGAAAAAATCGAAAAATAAGTAGTCAAGCTTTTGGACATTCCTGATTTCGTGCTGCAGCACTTTCCTCTGAAACATCATGCATATTTAAAGTTAATAAAGCATATTCCTTACCTTTTATCCAGGCTTTTTAATGTGAGATACAGAGAAAGGAACATCAGAGAAGCATGCAGATAGATCTCTGTGTGTCCCTGGGTTCATCAATGCAGTAACAGCCACTCTGGTCCCACAGAAGAGCTGCAGCCATCACCACCACAGTAATCACTATTGTAAAAAAGGCAAATTACAACAAATATTTGTATCAATAATTTGACAACCGCTGCATACCTACAGGTAACTGCCAAAATAAAGGAAACACTTGAGTAAATGAGGGATACAAAGTATCATGAAAGCAGGTACTTCCACACAGGATGTGCATCACTCGCCGTCGGCGCCATCTCATGAAAAACACTCACACATACTTACAATGAAACACTCACACACACACACAAAACACATATACACATGCATATTGACGCCCCACACACACACACACTTTCACACTCTCCACATACGCTGCTACTCTGGTAATTATCTATCCTGATTGCCTAGTCACTTTTACCCCTACCTACATATTACATAGTACCCCAACTAACTCGTACCCCTGCACATTGACTCGGTACCGGTACTCCTTGTATATAGCTTCATTATTGTTATTTTGTGTTAATATTGTGTTAATACAATATTATTGTATTTGCAAATGTTCTTACATTTTAGCTGCATTGTTGAGAAAGGGCTCGGAAGTAAGCATTTCACGCTAACATCTACTCCTGTTGTATTCGGCGCATGTGAGAAATACATTTTGATTTGATTTGTAGTTCCCGACTTAATTAAGCAATTAACATCCCATCATGCTTAAACTCATGTATAACAATGACCAGTTGCCCCAAATTCTGGCTACCATGCCTAGAAGAGATCTTAGTGACTTTGAAAAGGGGTCTCATATGAGTATAGTGGGTTTAAAGGGTGTGTGTGTGTGTGTCTGTGTCTCAGTCACCAGATCTCAACCCAACTGAACACATGGGAGATTCTGGAAGAATGGTGTCGCATCCCTCCAATAGAGTTCCAAACACTTGTAGAATCTATGCCAAGGTGCATTGAAGCTGTTGTGGCGGCTCATGGGGGCCCTATTAAATGCCCTATTAAAAGAAAAAATCCACCCAAAACCACTCTTTCCTTTAATTTACAGTTTTAAAAAACTAACTAATATGTGAGAACAATATTTTTTGTGAACACAATTTTCATTTTAGCGTTAATATAATTTTAGTAGCAACATGGACAATTGTATTGGAAATCTGTTGCAGCTCAAGTCGACTACTAAATCCACAATGCAATGAATGCTCTCTCTGTGGGCTGTCTGATCAGGTAGCTGGCTAGGTAGCTAAATCAAATCCAAAAATCAAATCAAATGTTATTGGTCACATACACATGGTTAGCATATGTTACTGCGAGTGTAGTGAAATGCTTATGCTTCTAGATCCAACAGTGCAGCAGTATCTAACAGATAATATCTAATAAGTCCACAACAAAACCTAATATCTAATAAAATCCACAACAAACCTTAATACACACAAGTAAAGGAATGGGATAAGAATATATAAGTATAAAATATATGAATGAGTAGTGACAGAGCGGCTAAGATGCAATAGATAGTAAAGAATAGATAGTGAAGGATACAGTATACAGTATATACATATGAGATGACTAATGCAAGATATGTAAACATTCTTAAAGTGCCATTATTAAAGTGAATAGTGTACCATGTATTAAAGTGGCCAATGATATCAAGTCTGTAGGTAGGCAGCCACCACCTGCACAGAGAGGTGGCTGCCTACCTACAGACTTGATATCATTGGCCCCTTTCCTTTACTAGATTGTGTGTATTAGGTTTTGTTGTGCATTTGAGTAGATATTAGGTTTTGTTGTGGACTTGTTAGATATTATCTTTTAGATACTGCTGTTTAACAATGTGATGGCCTTGAGATAGAAGCTGTTTTTCAATCTCTCTGTCCCAGCTCTCTGGATGGAAGGGGGTGAACAGGCAGTGGCTCCGGTGGTTAGTGTCCTTGATTATATATTTTGCTGTCCTGTGACATTGGGTGTTGTAGGTGTCCTGGAGGGCAAGTAGTTTGCCCCCGGTAATGCGTAGGACAGACCGCAACACCCTCTGGAGTGCCCTGCGGATGTGGGAGGTGCAGTTGCCGTACCGGGCGGTGATACAGCCCGACAGGATGCTCTCAATTATGCACCTGTAAAAGTTATTTTGGGTTTTCGGTGACAAGACACATTTTTTCAGCCTCCTGAGGCTGAAGAGACTGTTGCGCCTTCTTCACCACACTGTCTGTGTGCGTAGACCATTTGAGTTTGTCGGTGATATGTACACCGAGGAACTTAAAACTTTCCACCTTCTCCACTGCTGTCCCATCGATGTGGATAGGGGGGGTGCTCCCTTTGCTGAAGTCCACGATCATCTCTTTTGTTTTGCTGACATTGAGTGAGAGGTTATTTTCCTGACACCACACTCCGAGGGCCCTCACCTCCTCCCTGTAGGCCATCTCATCATTGTTGGTAATCAAGTCTACTACTGTTGTGTCGTCTGCAAACTTGCCCATGCCCATGCAGTCGTCGGTGAACAGGGAGTACAGGAGGGGGCTGAGAATGGTGGGACCCCAGTGTTGAGGATCTGCGGAGTGGAGATGTTGTTTCCAATCCTTCACCACCCAGGGGTGGCCCGTCAGGAAGTCCAGGACCCAGTTGCACAGGGCGGGGTTGAGACCCAGGGTCTCAAGCTTAATGATGAGTTTGGAAGGTACTATGGTGTTGAATGCTGAGCTGTAGTCAATTAACAGCATTCTTACATAGGTATTCCTCTTGTCCAGATGGGATAGGGCAGTGTGATGGCGATTGCATCGTCTGTGGACCTATTGGGGCGGTAAGCAAATTGGAGTGGGTCTACGGTGACAGGTGGGGTGGAGGTGATATGATCCTTGACTAGTCTCTCAAAGCACATCATGATGACAGAAGTGAGTGCTACGGGGCGATAGTCATTTAGTTCAGTTACCTTAGCTTGAAGCATGTGGGGACAGCAGACTGGGATAGGGATAGACTGAATATGTCCGTAAACACACCAGCCAGCTGGTCTGCGCATGCTCTGAGGACGCGGCTAGGGATGCTGTTTACTCATGTCAGCAACAGAGAAGGAAACCTCAAAGTATTTGGTAGCGGGCCGAGTCGGTGACACTGTATTGTCCTCAAAGCGTGCAAAGAAGTTTCATTTGTCTGGAAGCAACAGGGCTGGTTTTCTTTTTGTAATCCATGATTGTCTGTAGACCCTGCCACATACGTCTCGTGTTTGAGCTGTTGAATTGCGACTCCACTTTGTCTCTATACTGACGCTTTGCTTATTTGATTGCCTTACGGAGGGAATAACTACACTGTTCATATTCTGCCATATTTCAAGTCGCCTTGCCATGATTAAATGTGGTGGTACGTGCTTTCAGTTTTGCGCGAATGCTGCTATCAATCCACGGTTTCTGGTTAGGGAAGGTTTTAATAGTCACAGCGGGTACAACATCTCCTATACACTTCCTTACAAACTAGCTCACCGAGTGAGCGCATATGTCAATGTTATTCTTTAAGGCTACCCGGAACATATCCTATTCCACGTGATCGAATCAATCTTGAAGCATGGAATCCGATTGGTCAGACCAGCGTTGGATAGACCTAAGCACAGGTGCTTTCTGTTTTAGTTTCTGCCTATAGGAGGGGAGCAACAAGATGGGAGTCATGGTCAGATTTGCCAAAATCCCGTTGGCTGTACGGACTCCGACAGCATGTCTGCCGGTTAGCCATGTCTCCGTGAAACAGAGTATGTTACAATCCCGGATATCTCTTTGGAAAGCAACTCTTGCCCTGATTTCGTTGACTTTGCTAACTAGGGACTGGACATTAGCGAGTAATATACTCGGAAGTGGTGGGTGGTGTGAGCACATCCGAAGCATCACTAGAAGACCGCTCCCCGCACCCTCTCCTCCGTCTGCATTGTTTTGGGTCGGTCTCTGGAATCAGTTCAAATGCCCTGGGAGGTACATACAAAGGACCGCTTTGGAAAAGTTGTATTCCTGGTCGTAGTGCTGGTTGTGCTGGTAAGTTGACGTCTCAATGATATCCAATAGTTCTTCCCGGCTATATGTAATAACACTCCAGGTTATCTGGGCTAACAATGTAAAAAATAATATATAAAAAACAAAATACACCACAGTTTCCTAAGGACTAGAAGTGAAGCTGCCATCTCTATCAGAGTCATCTTGTATTAACAAACGTAGCTACACACAATTATACCAAAGACAATATGTAATGTAGCTAGTTAGCTGTAAAATCACCAAAACAAACTGCACTATCAATTTAGGAGTCTACAATCTCACCATGTTTAACCTGCATATTGATGTGCCTCACAGAGTGGAGTCTAACATTTGCAACGGCAGATATACTTTTGAAGAGATGGGAAAAGTTGCCCGTGCTACGGCAATGGGCCGCATGGTGCATTCTGGGCGATTCTGGGACAAGGAGCATTCTCCTTCAAGGTGTGAATGGGAGTCTATTGGGCGCTAGCTCAAAAACCCAACATAAGCCCAAATTTCAACAACAAGAAGTACAACATTGCAGATATTTTCCGAGATGTGAGATAATTAACTTGCTAACTGTAGTATCGTATAGCTTTGGAATCATAATATCACATACTTTCGAGGAAAATAGGCACATTCCTCGACATATACACCTTAGCAACGGCGTGAAGCAGCATGACAACGTGACCGCGATTTGTCAACAGTCTGCTGGGTGGAGCGTTATTCGTTCCTTCATTCATTGGATTCCTATCTCCTTTCTATAATATCTCTGGCAACGGCACCATGCAATGCACCCTGGACAAAAAAGGCAGACAAATAGTAAAAATGTGCTAGACCCTCCATTAAATGACCAATATCTCAAGGTAGGAATAAAACATGAAATTACCCAGGGAGTCGATAGAACATCACTCAGAGATGCACAAAACATTATACAATTCATTATAAAACTCATTTAAGGAACATTATGTTGGTGTTTACTTTATTTTGTCAGTTACCTGTAGGTCTCTACAGATAGCCTCACAGTTTATCATTCAGCTCTTTGAAAGTCGAGTCTGGTTGCCATAGACCAAGGGAGGCCAAAAAAATTATGTGTGAGAAAGACATAATCATATACAGTAGGGCCCCAGCAGGACATCACAGAGGATATCACAGACCAAAAACAACAGACAGTGTCCAATCCAGACATTCAACAACTTGACACATTTGTCACTTTCGTTTGTACCCATTCCTTCTTATTGTCTGATGGCTGTGTGTGTTCTCATCTGTTGTTCATCATCTAGTGTGTGTGTGTGCTATAGTGTGTATCCGTGTGTCTCGAACTGTGTGTTCTCATCTGCTGTGTATTGTCTCCTGCCTGACAGTAAGACCCAAATGAGGGGACAGCCTGGCTTGCCTAATATTGTTTTGTCAGGTTATTGTGTGTGTGTGTGTGTATCTGTGTGTAAGTGCACTGGTCAAACAGGGCCATCTCCACTGTGAACAAAAGGCTAGTAGTGGATTTGGTGGGAAGCTTCAGTGGGATGGTCATAAATCACTAGACAAGCTGCTGGATTCTGACAGGATTGTACAGCTTTATCTGAGGCACAGCTCTCGGCCTGTCTAGTGTTTATGCATATCCGCTGGATATCCCACCTCTCAAACAGGGGGCTAGCTGCTGCATCTCTTCTCAAGGCCTTGTGTTTCTTCAGCGTTGCTTAATTGATTCTACTGGGGTAGAGGGGGAAAAAATAAATATATCTCTCATCGTTTATTTACGGACCCTTTGATGTGTGATGTTTAAAAAGGGTTAATATGTATAGGGTTAATCTCTCAGGTGATTTTAACATTTCACTGACCAAAAAATAAAAACATGAAGTTGTAGAGGACGGAGTTCTTCAGAAGTGTGTTGTGGAAGCTCGCATACCAGCACATGAAAAAATGACAGAATAAAATAACATAAAATCAAAACTTTCATGGGAACTTATTCACTTTTCAGGGTTGACCGACACTACTACTGTATATTCACATGTAGTTGTTTTTGTGTGTCTATTTCCTTACCAATCCAATGCTTGAAGCAATTACTTATTACTGTTAATGGCAATACCTGACTACAACGTTAAGACGAAAGTTCAGAGGGTTAGGATACAACATCAGACAGCTCCATTTCCTGTCAGACCAAGACCCATATCTCTCTGCATTTCTTCCCTCCATCTCAGCTCTCGTGTGTGTGTGCATGAACACTCCTCTACATACACCTCTTCATGGACATGTGTGTGTGAGGGGTGCTGGTGGTGGAGTAGCCAGCCAGCTAGCCAGGAGCAAGACCAGGGGAGCCAGTGAGGCATGAGTGGAGTGGGTCTCCATGCAGTCCCAGGCAGCTCCGAGCAGCTCCACAGCACCCAGCATATTCATAAATCAGCCCTTTCAGCAGCTGTCAGAGGCTCCATAATGAGGGTCATTATTCAGGCAGGGTGTCAAAGCTACTATCAGAGGGACCGTCCCTGGAAATCACACTCACTCTGCTCCTTGTTAAATAAACAGTGCAGTATACAAAATGGCAAACAAGCCGAGGGTCAATCTGATACAGTGCAAGGGCACACTAGGCCTCCAGAGTAATTTACCCTCAGGGAATACCCCATGGCTGGGGAGATGGATTGTATTTGGCCCTCAAAAAAGATTAATGGAAATCAAAGACAAAAAGGAACAGAGAGAAGCAGAGAGAGAGAGAGAAAGAGACAGACTAACTGATACAAATAAAGAGCGTTGTTGAGGATAGAAGGGGGCTTTGGCCGGATGGAATTATTGTACTATATGTACATTACAATAATAATATATGAACAAAATTGTATAGAATTCAATAAATAACAACATGTCTACTTACAGTAAGAGATGAGAGAAATCTACATGAGATTAACTTTTGTTCTGGGATATTTCATTCAAAACCGGACTGAAATCCAATATCGTCAGATACTGTCTGTAGGCCTAGAATACTGAGAAATGACAAAGTGACACCAAACTTTGGCCCTAACCTCAAACACTAGCTGATGTAATGGTCTAATAATATCAGTGTTTGAATATACCTGATCAAATATTCATCCTTTTATTGCTTTGATAATACCCGACAAGGACCTCACAAGCTGTTTTATTAATTCTGGGTGATGGTGGAGTGGTATGGTGTGTAAAGGAAAGGCACCGTGTTAGAAGGCAGTCAGATAGATCACTACCATGGACATGGTACACTAGATGTGGGGGCACACTGGGCTTTAGCTATAGGCCCTTTGAAAATGAACAGAACTTAAAACTTAAAACTTGAAATGTCTCTAATATATAACAATTATATAATTTCCAACAGCCATTACGCTGTACAATGGATAGTCTATTGGACTCCAGAGTGTTCGGTATATTTCACTTTCACTGTAAATATGTAGCCCATTGCACTTTTAAAATGCGTTTGATTGTGTATTATTCTGTTTTTATGTACTCTGTCTTTTTAAGCACATTACCAAATTAATTTCCCCCTGGAGGGATAATAAAGTTATAATCTTTATATATATAATAAGATCTAATCTTTATACATTTGCCATATCTTTAGTTTGTGCATCTGATCGCAGAGGGAATTGTACCCTCAATCTTGATTTTTCTAGGGGCGCAATCTTACCAACTGAGACACAGGACCCTACCCACAGATCAGTGAAAACAGAGTAGTAACTACTATATTAAGAGGTCTAGTACAGGCTTAATTCAATCTAGTACAGGCTTAATTGAATTAACAATAAAGACGGAATGCAATATGATACTTTATTAAATCGTTTGGGGAATGGCCTCGTCTCCGAGGGAAGATCCTCAGAACCCAGATGACGTGATGGGAGGTAGCCCTATGTGGGGCCGCTGGCATCGAAACACCCTACTGGTTGGAAAGGAGTTCCAATGACGGGCCTTAAAGTTATTATAGCTGGTGGTGGTGAGGAGGTGGATGGTTGTCGAAAACTATTGCTGAAAAACAGCAAGTGAGAGAATGAGGTTAAGTTGACATGTAAATACATCCCAAGATTTACGTCCATTTGTTGAGAGAGATGAAGATGATAATTACAAGAACGAGCCCATAGGTTAAACAGCAAGCGTGAGGAATGTGCATTATTGTCTATAAGGTAAATAGTTGAATGACATTCCACACATGGCTATTTGGAAAGAAGAAAAAAGATGCTATGCAGATGATAATATGTTTGTATTCAATCCCACTATGCCCGTAGAATAAGAAACAAAAGTGAATTATGTAATGCTGCTTGATTAAGTTAAACAAGCATTACTGATTGAACTTGCCTTAACTACATCACATATCTTTGTCTCATATCTCTCTATGACCTGACATACCTGCCAAATACCTGCTTCAGGCTGTCCCAGTTCACCTAAATACTTTCAGCCCATGTGTTATAGAAGGGGGGGGTTGGGGCTATAGGCCTAGTACAAGAAACATGAGA
Source organism: Oncorhynchus gorbuscha (assembly GCF_021184085.1). Lineage (NCBI taxonomy): Eukaryota > Metazoa > Chordata > Actinopteri > Salmoniformes > Salmonidae > Oncorhynchus > Oncorhynchus gorbuscha. The sequence continues at coordinate 15,537,871 of NC_060197.1, forward strand.
GAAATGCAATATACATACCTCAAAAGTAGTGATGTACCCCAATATTGATAAGTCACAAGCGGATTCTCTTCTAAGATTAAGGTACAGTATCATGGTCACACTGGGAACGTTCAAGGACAAAACATGTCCCGAGGAAGGGAAACAAGGATGTTCCACCTCTCCTTTATTTTCTGGTTAACCAAACAGCTAGGAGTACTTTCTCTCTTCCCACCATTGATTTTCATCTCACCTACCTGAAGGCAACAGATTAATCTTTTACAACTGAGTTTTCGACAGCCGCTCACGCTGGGTGAGACGCTCCTGAGCACCATGCAGCTTATGCACAACGCCAATTAATGATTTTGTCATTTCAACAGTGGGTGGGTGGCGCCGTGCTGTATATTCGTCAAAGTACTTTTGAGGCATAACTGCGACTCGTAATTTGCCCCATCTGTTTTAGTGGGAGAGAGAGGAGAGAAAAGAGATGGAGGAGAAAAAAAAGAGAGAGACCGAAGCCCGGGCAGCAATGCATAACGTTTGGTTTGTGTGACTAGTGATGCCGCCATGTCTTGAGGACATTGAAGAGGGAACATATGTTGTCGTCGGAGCCCCGCGGGCTGACATTGAAGATGAGGAAAGACAGTACTTCAAGGCAAATGTTGTCCCTGAAGAAACACTGCCACAACCTATATGGCTCAGAGTATTGACATGTCTCCTGTGGACCACAGAGCTGTTACATTGAGATTTACACATAGTAGTAATGGGCAGCTAGGTCCCCTTGACTGTTCAGGGAAGAAGGACAAAAGTCCCCCAAAACTGGATCACTCAACAGGATTAGCCTGGAGGAAAGCTGCATAATCAGAAGCATTGCTACTGTAGTGTCCCAGACTGGGAATGCAGGGAAGACATTACTGGGAATGCATGTAAATGCAGGGGTGACAGGAGAGTCTTACAGTAGGCCCCACATACTGTACCGTAGTGTAGTATCTCTACAGGATATTTACCTCCTTACACTTGTGGGAATTGGCCTATATGGATGAGGCTAAATTGAAAGGTTTCTTACAGAAGAAATATGAAATACATAATCATGGTAGCAATTGAAAGTGAAAAGTTCGGAGATAATGGGGAAATTATGAGACCAAAGGTGAGTACACAACAGTTCACTTGACACAAGACAACTTTACACTGTTGATTTTGTGCATTTTACATGTACTGTACTTTGCCCCATTTGTTGAAAAACGAAATCTGAAAATATTCTGGATACATTCAGTAACCTAAGACTATTCCTAAAAATGCGGGGTAAGTGCAAAGTAAGACAACAAAATTACAAGGATTCGAGTGAGAGAATTAACTGGTGGCTCCAAGTGGCCACACACCTCTCCGAAGTGTGCACAGTTCCTAAGCAATTTCAATGCACTTTTATGACTCAAAGAAGAGTTTGCATAAGACTATGCATAAGGTACTGTTTCTTTAGCTCTCCTAGCTCCTAGCGGTGCTGTTGAGGAACTAAAGCAAGCCCGCTTGTAGTTGTTTAATTTGGAACACAATCCTGCATCCCCACCATCACACAATTACTGTTGTAATATATAATATATATCGCAATCTGCGTCAGGTGGCCATCAGTTGAAAGCTTGTTCTATTGCCAACATGACGAGCTAAGTTATAAAATATGATCTTATAGAGTTACACTTCACAAGGCAATTCAGGAGACAGATGATAATTTGTGTGCGCATACAGTAGAAACGAGTCATGAGTGCATTCAGGTGCAAGTGCCGCAGCAAATTTTCTTCACAATAAACAAACATAGTGTGGGCTCATTCTGTTCAGACATATACAATGTATATCAAATCAAATCAAATTTTATTAGTCACATGCACCGATTACAACAGTAGACCTTAGTGAAATGCTTACTTACAAGCTCCGAACCAACAATGCAGTTTTAAAAAATCAGAATAAGAAATAAAAGGAACAAGTAATTAAAGAGCAGCAGTAAAATAACAATAGAGACTATATACAGGGGGTATGTAGTCAATGTCCGGCAGCACCGGTTAGTCGAGGTAATTGAGATAACATGTACATGTAGGTAGAGTTATTAAAGTGACTATGCATAGATAATAACAGAGAGGAGCAGTGGTGTAAAAGAGGGGGTGGGGGGGGCAATGCAAATAGTCTGGGTAGCCAATTGATTAGATGTTCAGGAGTCTTATGGCTTGGAGGTTGAAGCTGTTAAGAAGCCTCTTGGACCTAGACTTGGTGGTCCGGTACCGCTTGCCGTGCGGTAGCAGAGAGAACAGTCTATGGCAAGGGTGGCTGGAGTATTTGACAATTTTTAGGGCCTTCCTCTGACACCGCCTGGTATAGAGGTCCTGGATGGCAGGGAGCTTGGCCCCGGTGATGTACTGGGCTGTACGCACTACCCTCTGTAGTGCCTTGCGGTAGGAGGCCGATCAGTTGCCATATAAGACAGTAATGCAACCTGTCAGGTTCTCGATGGTGCAGCTGTAGAACCTTTTGAGGATCTGAGGACCCATGCCAAATCTTTTCAGTCTCCTGAATAAGTTTTGTTGTGCCCTCTTCATGACTGTCTTGGTGTGCTTGGACCACGTTAGTTTGTTGGTGATGTGGACACCAAGAAACTTGAAGCTCTCAACCTGCTCCACAAAAGCCCAGTCGATTAAATGTTTCAGTGTTATTTGCCTCCAACTGAACATAGAAGTTGTTTAGCTCGTCTGGGAGGCTCGTGCCACTGGACAGCTCTCGGCTGTGCTTCCCTTTGTAGTCTGTAATAGTTTGCAAGCCCTGCCACATCCGACGAGCTCTGGTGCCGGTGTGGTACGATTCAATCTTAGTCCTGTATTGACACGTTGCCTGTTTGCCGATTCGTCGGGGGGCATAGCGGGATTCTTATAAGCTCCCGGGTAATTTCCCGCTCCTTGAAAGTGGCAGCTCTGACTTTTATCTCAGTGCGGATGTTGCCTGTAATCCATGGCTTCTGGTTGGGGTATGTACGTATGATCACTGTGGGGATGATGTCCTCGATGCACTTATTGATGAAGCCAATGACTGTTGTGGTGTACTCCACAATGCCATCGGAAGAATCCTGGAACATATTCCAGTCTGTGCTAGCAAAACAGTCCTGTAGTTTAGCATCTGCTTCATCTAACCAATTTTTTATTGACCGAGTCACTGGTGCTTCCTGCTTTAATTTTTTGCTTGTAAGCAGGAATCAGGAGGATAGAATTATTGTCAGATTTGCCAAATGGAGGGCGAGGGAGAGCTTTGTATGCGTCTCTGTGTGTGGAGTAAAGATGGTCTAGAGTTTTTTCCCATTGGTTGCACAATTAACATGCTGATAGAAATTTGGTAAAACAAATGTAAGTTTCCCTGCATTATAGTCCCCAGCCACTAGGAGCGGCGCCTTCGGATGAGCATTTTCCTGTTTGCTTATGGCGGAATACAGCTCATTGAGTGCGGTCTTAGTGCCAGCATCGGTATGTGGTGGTATGTAGACAGCTACGAAAAATACAGATTAAAATGCTCTAGGTAGATAGAGTATCTAATGATAAACTGTAGACCACACTATCTCAGGCGAGCAAAACCTTGAGACTTCCTTAGATATCGTGCACCAGCTGTTGTTTACAAATATACATAGTCTGCGCTGTTCTATCCTGTCGATACAGCGTATAATCAGTCAGCTGTATGTTGATAATGTCGTCGTTCAGCCACGGCTCCGTGGAGCATAAGATATTACAGTTTTTAATGTCCCGCTGGTAGTTTAATCTTCCTCGTAGGTCGTTGATTTTATTTTCCAAAGATTGCATGTTAGCTAGTAGACTGGAAGGCAGTGAGGGTTTATTCGATTGCCTACAAATTCTCAGGAGGCAGCACGACCTCTTTTTCTCCGTCTTCTCTTCACGCAAATGACGGGGATTTGGGCCTATTCCCAGGAAAGCAGTACGTCCTTCATTTCGGGCTCATTAAAAAAAGCTTCTGCCAGTTCGTGGTGAGTAATCGCTGTTCTGATGTCCAGAAGTTATTTTTGGTCATAAGAGACGGTAGCAGCAACATTATGTACAGAATACATTTTTTTTTAAAGAAGTTAAATAAGTTACAAACGACACAAAAAAAACGGACAAAAAAAACACATTTGTTAGGAGCACGTAAAACATCAGCCATCTTCTTTAGTGCCATGATACATGAGTTTTATGATTTGGACATGTGAAGTGCACATTTGGACTAACATGTGTTTTGTATGACATCAAAGCGCTATTTACTATAATCCTCAATGTCTCATCTTTCAAAATACATAGAGTCATCTTAAATTTACAGCATTTCCCTCACTCAGACAACAAAAAAGTTCCCCAATTACCGGGAGGGATGAGGGGAGTTCTTGTCATGCGCGGTGCTCAAGTTCAGGATGTCTGTCAGTCAAAACTCGTACAGCGCTGTGAAGCACAGAGCCAGAGCTCTGACGTCATGTATAGCATGTTACTGTACAGCCACTACATTCCATTTTAGGCGCTTATTAGTGCCCAAACCTACTATTTTCAACCCATTAATATATGCCATTTAAGAGACACATTTGACCAATGCGACTTAATCATGCATGCATCCATATTTTTTGTATTTTTATATATAACAAATTCAGACATCATCATCATTAATTATATCTTTAAATTACAATTTGAATCCTCAAAATGAAAAGCTACTATAAAGGTAACTGTTTCAGACAATGGAATAGTACGGAAACTGTAACCTTGAAATATTATCAACGTGTTGACGTCTCACTATAAAGCCCTCATAATTGACCCTGGTTAATAATGATATCATTGAGATGTTTATCAGAGCCCAGCCATAGGGCCTTCATTACATCTCTGTAGCAGAGGGTTAGAGAGGAGCTCCCTACTCAGCCCTGTTTGGACACATGATGAATGAGCCTGAGACAGACTGCTGCCATTGGAGACTGGAGAGCAGAGAGAGCTAGAGGATGATGAATAATGGCTCTGTAGTCTCTTTCCCCACAGGAAGCTCCTATTCCAGTACAAAGGGAGAGAGTTGACAACACAGAACCAAACCTATCGACAACCAGTGACAGAACCATGCCTTTCTACCCACAGCCAGGGACAGACAGAGGTAAACATCACCTGCTTTAGACAAGACTCAAAGTTTCCCAAACCACCTTAGTTGTGCAATGAGTGAAACTGCATCATAAAAGTCAAACTCTTTCTCCCTCTCCGTCTCTCTCTCATTTTCTGAATAAGGATAAAAACTCTCGGCGGAAAGACAAGCGCTCCACAAGGATGCTGAAAAATTAAGGCTTTCAGTAAGAAACGCAGAGAAAAAAACAAAAGGCACGTTTGCAAATTAACTTTGACTGCTCAACAAGGAGTGCGTGTTGACAAGGGAGAGCACTGATCTGATTTACTGACATAGGCAAAGGGAGAGAGAGACAAAACAAATTTAATAATCTTTTCCATCAAGAGGAAATCTTCGCCCTTTTCCTCCACAAAGACCCCCCTGGCTTAAATCAATTGCAAACAAACCTGATTCTGCAGCAGAGAGCGAGAGAAACAGGAGGGAATAAACAGTAGCTTTCAATTTAATTCAGCGCTGGGCTCGGGGAAAGCAAAACTTTCATCCATCACTTTCATGTTGCTCAGAAGGCAGCAGTAACTGAACACACACCTGGAGTGACACCGACTGTAGTACATTTTTCCACCTGCAATACACTTTGACATCTCCTTATGTATTTATGATCACGTTTCACCTTTCGTTGCTTACTGTTCATCTACGATTCTGAAGTGTTGCTCATGCAAGCGAGTGAGGAATGAGAGTGAAAGAGAGGAGGGAGAACCCTTGAGGGTTATTTACTTTCTCAATCTCAATCACAACCTGTCTCTAATCATCAGGCCCTCAGCAAATAAATTCAGTACAACACAGCCACTACCACAGGAGCTGTCGAGCCACACTGGGGCTGCCTACCACAACAAGAGAATTCCTTTTCTAGTCTTTTAGGAACAGTGGATCATCAACCCTGGTCATAGAGACCCGCATTTTTGCTCTAGCCCAGAACTAACACCAGATTGAATTAATCAAGAGCTGGTAAATTGATGAGTCCCCTAAAATGTGGCAACACTATAGTCTACCAGGACGTGGGATTCTGTAACGAACAGTATTATGCCAGTCTGCCTATTGTGCCCTGCTGAGTGAGTCAGACAGGACATGAATATGCCACCAGTGATGAAGGACATAGTCTAGCCAGTGATGCCCATGGCTTCTCTCTCTCTCCCTCTTTCTCTCTCTCTCTCCTCACCACTCAGGCCACATCCCTCCTTCCCACATCCTGTCATTAAGACTCTCTCTACGCTTCCTTCCCTTCCTTAAAAATAATCTCAGCAGTTTTTTGTCCATCCACTAATAATTCAATTTAGCAGGCCCAGCGCTGCGGCTGCCATTAGTTTGAGGACGTGATTTAAGATTGATGACTTGTGTCCCCCCGGGAGTCTGTTTCGAGGTGGGGGGGACCTGGCGATGGCCGGGTGGCAGCGCTGGAACAGGCGTGGGAGTCAAGAGAATTAAAGTTCCGAATTGATTTTCTCAAAATTTGAGCTGACTAATGTGACAAGTCGCAGCTGTGAGCGACTCAGTGCCGGAGCCATGCCCGTCTCCTCCAGGCTCCTCAGTGTGACATGGTGCCGACGGGAGGAAAGAGGGCTGGGGCCCCCCTTCTTACACACACACACACACACACACACACACACACACACACACACACACACACACACACACACACACACACACACACACACACACACACACACACACACACACACACACACACACACACACACACACACACACACACACACACACACACACACACACACACACACACGCTCTCTCGCACAAACGGTCGCACATACACAGCCGCCGCCACCCCCTGTGACACAGTGCAGCACAGAGCTGCTCACCCATCAAACTCCAGTCAGTGACACAAATTACAGCGGAGGACTGAGTGAGGGAAGCGAGGCTGGGCCTGGCACCTCACACGCACCGCTCAGCTCAGCTCCTACAGTACACCGGGCCACTGCTATACCGCTGACAAGGAACGGGTCACTACGGTGGCATTGGTGAATAATTCAACAGAAGACAGACAGACAGAGAGAGAGAGAGAGCGAGGCAGAAAGAGAGAGAGGAGAGAGGGAGGGTGGGTGGTAAAGGAAGAGAGGGGGGGTAGAGAGAGCGAGAGCACACGTAATGCATATACAGAGAGAGAGAGGAGGGAATACACATCAATCTGAAAATGCACACCTTGTCAGGCTACTATCAAAAACATGATGAACCGTCTAAAGGTTGCTGTATGTTGTAAAGCACCATGGACATCATTAAACTTGTCTACTTTTGTAACATGTTGATACTGTACATTGTTATTGCTTTAAATGACAGAAATTCTATTGAGTAACAGACAGAGATTTGAAATCTTTGTTCTCAACACTGAAATTAAACCGTCTACATTTGTTTCTCAGAAACAAAATATCCGACCATTCTAGTAGACTGAATGACTCTTCTAATCAAGTGTTTTGCATCTCAACGTCCCAACTGGTGAAAAGTCACAAAAGGGGCCATTATAAAAACGATCTTGCAATTCATTTACAGATGACTTAAAGAAACGGTAAGCAAAAACAGGGGTGTTTTGACGAGGGAACTTTGGAATTGAGTTTCACGCTCGAACGCAGCCTTTAAGACAAAGCACCTCAGGAGATAATTACAGTGTCAAGCATCCGTCGTGCAAGCCTGTGACGATTGGCCAATATTTAGCTTTAATTAAATCAAAGGCAGAAATGTAATTTCTCCTGAGTGATCTTTACACAGAGGCCGATTAAAAAAAGAAAAACACAACAAAAAAAACATAGCTGTAGGTTGGTTAATGCATTTTCTTTGTTTGTTTTGCCCTCGATGTCCATGAGGTAGACGAAGCACATGCAGAGAGATAGACCACTCGTATACACCACAAGAGGAACAGCAGGATTCTAACTGTTGTGGTGTGTTTCCGTGTGTGGAAAATGAACTTAAATTAGCTGTAAACTATTTAAAATGATGGCTAGCAGCAGTTCAAGTGAATGTTGTAATAGGCTAAACACTGGGGGAAAGTAATTGACCGTGTGCAGGGGCAGACTTTGAGAAAACAATGTACAGTAAAGCACACCTGTTACAGTGTCCCATCATTTTGAACTGACCATTTACAGTCAGAGTACTGGATAGGACTGAAGCCTACACACAGTACATCAGCCACATGTTAAAGGTTGTGAGATGGAGTGGTTATGGCATCGCTTTGACAACTCTTAATTTTAAATATGTTATTACTGCAGGTCATTTAAGTGCTCTTATATCCCAACAAGAATTTGGTGGAAAGATAATTTTGGTAACTTCGTAACTCCTTTTATCTAGACTTCCACAAGAATGGCATTCTCATATGAACACATCAATTTGTTCTCACTAGTCAACTCTTGTTGATCCCGGAGGGCCATTTTCAAATAATTAAATAATAGAGTAAAATAAAGTTTCCAAGGAAGAAAATAATATTGTAAGCTGTAAAGTCTTTTAACAGATGAATGAACACACTATGATGTGGATTTTAAGTCCACATATGTGTTAATGTTTGAGCTTGGTCATAAAGTTCAGGTAGGTATTGATGGTTTGGAGCGTAACTCGGAGGTAGTGATTTAATATGTTGTGTAAGTAAGCTTCTTGGGGTTTGGTCTGTTTTCATTACCCAGCAGCCACTAGGCTCTGGCTCCCTAGCTGTGTCTCTCTCCAGACCAGGGAATTAAAATAGGCCTCTCTCTGTGTTTGGACTGCAGAATGGAGAATGGGCGGGGAAAGGTCAATACAAAATTAATATGAGCATTAATATTCCTAATGCAAACTCACAATGTTGGAGCGTGTCATAGTTTTGATGGAGGTCTGCACAAAGTTTAATAATAAAATCCTGCTAGTGCCTCCATCTGATCTATGTGGATCTTAGAGCTGAGACACCTGGGAAAGTTCAACACGCTGTAATTGTGACGATGTGTTGGGTAAATTTCTAAAATGTCTATGATGCTGTTGATGAGCAAAGTGCAGTGTTTCGTCTCAGAGCTCAGTCTCTCTCGGTTTAATTGATTGTAAAACAGTTTAAAAACTGCCTGAACTGCCGAAAGACTCAAAGGTTGCCAGAGTGTTCAGAGATTTAATTACATTTATGATATGAGGAGGATTTGACTATACAAATTCCTTTAAACTGAAGAATGTTGTGTATGTAAACACGAAGTCTTGAGTTCCTCCGTTTCCTGAAAATACGTACACAGAACTGTCAAAAAAGAGTATTAATTGAATTCCTTACACAGCTTACTTTATACTAACTGTAAGTCGCTCTGCTAAATAACAAAAATGTACATGTAAAAATGTAAGCTTCACAAACATTACCTAAATTGTACAGCAGCAGTAGCTATATTTAATTATGACAAAACAACAACTACAAGGAATAGATTAATGTAAAATTCAATAAAAAATTAAGTATTTCCCTGTCACAAGAGACGGAATGGGTGTGTTTTGCAGTAATTATTCATGATGACAACACACAGAAAAAAGTTAAGGCCCCCAAATTTACATTTTAGAAAAAAAAGTGTAGCATGGTTGTTGTCGTCGTGTTTTATTTATGATAAACTGATCGCTTGGCTAGAAAAAAAACATCTGCCGTGGACGTACCTGTTATGTGCTATTATTTATGAGGGTGCTTGTTTAGGAATGCACACCGCCACATGTGCACACGTAATTAATCCAGCAGACAATTAGATATTGTTTCAATTCGCAGCTGAGTGCAATTAGCATCATGGGTAGTTCACATATGTTGGCAGTGCAACGAACGGCTTAGATTAGGCACTGAAAGTGCTTGTTAAAATCTCTAACCTAAGGCCCCTTGAGCAGAACTCTCCCCCTAATGATCATCATAATGTTGTTGATGGAGAAATAATCCATTTTCCCTTTGTAAGTAGTGGGTTCCGAGTTTGAAAACCTGATTAACCCAATCAGAGACTACTTCATTACCAATGCTCCGATTACCTCACCACTCTCACAATGACTCAATTACCAGGACAGGTGATTTAAAGAAGAAAAAAACTCAAATAAACAAAGAATCTCTCAAAGCAGACGCAGTATTCAGTTCATTTCAGTTTCCCCATGACTGAACACTCAGTAAAAGTCTGCTACTTTTCTGAAAGTGATTTGACAAGCTGAGGGAACTGGCCCTCGTCCAATATCCTCATCCTCTAATTTCCCATGTTTTCCAACAGGCTCTCATGCTATTCAGTAGTGAGCGGAGTCCCATTATTTTCTCCTCACCGAGAGGTTTTCCTCACCCAGTGACATTCATTGGAGGCCCTATTTGTGTTAGTTGGGGTAGTGGGCTAAAGGCTCGGAGAGAGAGCGCTAACTTGCTAAGCAGCAGTCCAGCTCCCATGTCTGGCTCTGCTGGGCTGTTTTGCCACAGTGGTTGCCGGGGTGATGCTTCACGGACTGCACTGACCTCTGCAATTTCGAACCGTCAATCTGAGAGTCCGGAGTAGCTCTCTCCCGCTTGCCCCTTTGTAGATGTGCACATCTTTTTATTCTAAATCCAGTCTCATTATTGTTCCTCTCCACTAGCCAGCAGGAAAAGCCCTGCTGAAGTTGGAGAGTTAATTGAGCGAGTCTTTCACACTGTTTGGTCTGAGAGAGTGAGCTGGCTGGCTGCCGGGCCGGCCGGAGCTCTTATTTGCCTAGATTCAGGATTTAGGGCCGATCGGTCGGCCGAGGTTGTCTGCTGCCGGACTTCACTTGAGCATTCATGTCTGGGCACTTGGTGCATTCGCTCATTACCAAGCAGAGAAATGTCAGGAGGAGAACCAGGGCTGTAATGTAATCTGGACATTGAACTGCTTCCTCTTTAATGATAGGTAGACTTACTTGGCTCCTCCACACTGTGTCATGTTTAACAGCGTCCTATAGCTGGAGAAAGAAAGGAAGGCCACAAGGCCTGCTGCATAATATCAACTTGATCTAGACTAGAGCTCTGGGCAATATATGTGGCCAGACATGCCATACTGTTCACCAAAAATGATGTAAAATGTAAACAATTACAAAATAAACTTGTAATTAACATACTATTTAAGTAATCACCCAACACAGTCCTATATACAGTGGGGCAAAAAAGTATTTAGTCAGCCGCCAATTGTGCAAGTTCTCCCACTTAAAAAGATGAGAGGCCTGTAATTTTCATCATAGGCACACTTCAACTATGACAGACAAAATGAGAGAAATACATCCAGATAATCACATTGTAGGAATTTTAATGAATTTATTTGCAAATTATGGTGGAAAATAAGTATTTGGTCACCTACAAACAAGCAAGATTTCAGGCTCTCACAGATCTTCTTCCTTAAGAGGCTTCTCTGTCCTCCACTCGTTACCTGTATTAATGGCACCCGTTTGAACTTGTTATCAGTATAAAAGACACCTGTCCACAACCTCAAACAGTCACACTCCAAACTCCACTATGGCCAAGACCAAAGAGCTGTCAAAGGACACCAGAAACAAAATTGTAGACCTGCACCAGGCTGGGAAGACTGAAGAACCACACGGGGGGACCTAGTGAATGACCTGCAGAAAACTGGGACCAAAGTAACAAAGCCTACCATCAGTAACACACTACGCAGTCAGGGACTCAAATCCTGCAGTGCCAGACGTGTCCCCCTGCTTAAGCCAGTACATGTCCAGGCCCGTCTGAAGTTTGCTAGAGAGCATTTGGATGATCAACATAGAACTTTTTGGTAAAAACTCAACTCGTCGTGTTTGGAGGACAAAGAATGCTGAGTTGCATCCAAAGAACTCCATACCTACTGTGAAGCATGGGGGTGGAAACATCATGTTTTGGGGCTGTTTTTCTGCAAAAGGACCAGGACGACTGATCTGTGTAAAGTAAAGAATGAATGGGGCCATGTATCGTGAGATTGAGTGAAAACCTCATTCCATCAGCAAGGGCATTGAAGATGAAACGTGGCTGGGTCTTTCAGCATGACAATGATCCCAAACACACCGCCCGGGCAACGAAGGAGTGGCTTCGAAAGAAGCATTTCAAAGTCCTGGAGTGGCCAAGCTAGTCTCCAGATCTCAACCTCATAGAAAATCTTTGGATGGTAGTTAAAAGTCTGTGTTGCCCAGCAACAGCCCTAAAACATCACTGCTCTTGAGGAGATCTGCATGGAGGAATGGGCCAAAATACCAGCAACAGTGTGTGAAAACCTTGTGAAGACTTACAGAAAACGTTTGACCTCTATCATTGCCAACAAAGGGTATATAACAAAGTATTGAGATAAACTTTTGTTATTGACCAAATACTTATTTTCCACCATAATTTGCAAATAAATTCATTAAAAATCCTACAATGTGATTTTGTGGATTTTTTTTCCTTATTTTGTCTGTCATGGTTGAAGTGTACCTATGATGAAAATTACAGGCCTCTCTCATCTTTTTAAGTGGGAGAACTTGCACAATTGGTGGCTGACTAAATACTTTTTTACCTACTTCATTAGCAAGGCCTAATTCCCTTTCGGTCGGTCACAACCTACCACCAAATGAAAAATCCGATCCGCCCTGGGCATATCCCTATTTTCCATCTTCCTTCAGGGAACCAGAGATTAGAGTTCGTGAGTATTTGGTTAACAGTCTCACTTACCAACATTCCACCTTAGTATTTGATTCACTTTGAGTCTATCTATTTATTGCTCTAAACTTGGAATGGAGCGGTGGTTCTGCTGTAGCCCGAGGCAGAGGAAGCAATAATGTGAACCCCGGAGAGTTTATTCACAGGGAAGAGCAAGCCTACCGACCAGAGAGAGATATTCTCCTCCACTGTTCTCCGCTAGGGCGTTGGGGAGGCTAAACGGCGGCGGATATCACTTATTAAACCATCTGCCTGATGCTAATTAGATAATCGGAGATAAAGAAAAGGAGTTTTCTTTGTACATTTTAATGAGATGATGTGTCAGGCAATTGGAGAGAGAGAAGTCCTGAAGATGGATGTCATTTCGTTTTGGGGCGGAAGATTTGGTTTGAGACTGAGGATTTTCAGGTGAAAGTGTAAAAATGAACAGATGTGGAGGAGTGATTAATAGTGGAAACATCTTGGCCACAAGAACAAAGAAAGATGGTAGTGGCTCCTTTTACTGCATGGGCATAAAAAGACTACCCTCCGTTTGCTATTGAGATGTTTGACACAATCATTTAAGCAGTTTTACTTATGCCCCTCTCATCAAGGCTGAATATTTTGAAGCATCCAACCTAATCAAGAAATTGATTTTGAAAGCATTAATGACAGGATTCTAAATTAAGAGCGTAACATTGGAATCTTAGCCCAATCTCTGTCTGCATCTGAACCTGTACCATTTTCCCTATAGAGGCCTGGTCAAATGTAGTGCACTACATAGGGAATAGGGTACCATTTGGAACGCATTGGTCTCTGGCCTGATTCTAACTGGCAGATAGAGTTCAGTGGTAAGGATATTCTTCGCGGGCCCCACAACTAATGAGAGAGAGACTATTGATTAGGGGCTGTCACCAGAGAAGAACATAAAAGTACACATTCAATAAACAGACTTCATATCCCGTTCAACTAGTGTAAAGGTTAAGTGCTGAGGAATATTGCAAGGATCAATAATTGACTGCAACTTCATGTATGGTTGGTGTGGATAGCCTATATCATCCTCTCATCTCCAAGCCAAATGCCACATCTGCTCTGAAGGCCACTTGGTGCAATCTGTTTGATGCATACGTTTAAGGCAAACCCAAATAGCATGGTTTACATTTGCGGTTCATATGATTTATACCGAACACTCCACAGCGCGCTATAATAAACAAATAAAGTCATCACCAGCCATCAACGTGGCTTGGGTATAAATAGGAGCTTATTAAAAGTTAATAACCACATACATAACCACATATTCTCCTTTTACAGTAAATAACAAACTCAATTTCCTCACCGTTAATGGCGAGCGAGCGGCTCCTTAAGCAAGACAAATGAAGGGTTTGCAGCGCACAGTAACAACATTAACTGGCTAATTAAGCATCAATAGAGGGATGCTGCCACTTCTCACAATAATTATGCAATGTGGTTTAATGAAAAGGTTAACTATGTGGAAGGAATAGGACGTCTGAGATGTCTGTGTCTTTGTGCAAGGCGGGGACGGTTTGGTTCCCAACAAACACCTTTCCCTATTTGTCTCCCTGTTAACCAGGCCCAGTAAGAGTTATATTATCCAGTATTTCTCCTATTGTATCTTTCTTAATGGATATTATATCCAATATCCACTTCACAGATGAGTGCACTATTACAATGGAGAGAGAAATAGAGTCGCTCTTACAGTATGTGTCCCCTAGCAGAGAAACTGGCCATAGGGAAATTCTTGCAAATTCCAGATGGGCTGGTCCATCTTTAGCCCAGTGGGCCTGACAAAATTGTGCAAAATGATCATTAATCAGTCCGGGCCATGAGAGGAAAAAAATTGGCCGCTGTGGGGGTCTCTAGGAAAAATATGGGCCGGTGTCTTAGACAGATTTCTGGTTTCAGTCTGTCCCAGGCCCCTAGTATCACTGAGACGTCTGGGATATTCATAGAAGCTAAACTAACATATAAGCTTGAACTCCAGTAAAACTCGAGCATCATATTATTCATACAATAACTCCAAAACCACAATATTACATACAGTGCTGAGCAACACGATTTCCCTCTTTTAGTTGGTGAGAAAGCCTTCCTATGAATTCTCAGTTTGACTACCTAACTCTTAGAAACACACCAGAAACAGCACCCTTGATCTCTAGTCTAGACTAAAGTAACACGAGGTCTCTTGCTTCTAGTAACATCTATGTCCATAGGCTCCTCAGGCAATACCCTACTGGTCTTGACTCAATGTCATCCTCATAAATTATGACTTTATTACCCCAGGTAGACCAAAAGAACCCGGGGCGACACATCACACCAAACCACACATACCCATTACATATGACCTGTTGATCAGCTTATACATTCCGAATATACATCTTCTAGATCTGAATACTCATTGAGGGACTCATCTTAAAGCGAGAGTGAATGAGCTCTCAGTTCACCTCCTGTGTAACTGTGAGAGAGGCGTGTCAGCGCTGGACCAGAGAGTGGACATACACAGGGAACACAGACCGTTATAGTACTGTAGTAGCAACTCCTGCTGCTCTATGAAAATACCGATTAACTATAGGAACCATGCTGTGAGGTGTAGATGGATATCCTGTATGAGAACATTTGCATATACTAAGGCCTCAACTATTCCATTAATTGATCATGCAAATACCCTTGAGGATGCCAAATCGCAGACATAATCTGGCAGAGTTGCTAGCTAGCTGCACTACCCTAGCGTTGTCCTTTCATATGTGACAGAGGAGACACAGAAACCTTACATCCATTCTGTTTCCTCACCCCGCGACCCCCAGAATGTGAGTGTACACATTTTGGGGTTTCATATGAAACCTCTTTTCTACATTTTCTCATGTTGCATCTGTGACATGCTCGTGAACAGGGTTTATATGACCAGAGGTCACCCTCCCACTAGGTTATATGCTTCCCCCAACCCCATTGGTCCCATGAAAGCTGGGGAATATGGTGAATATGGGACGGCGCACAGGTGGGTGGATGGTGATATAATCGAAAGAGGACAGGGAGACAGTGTGGTTGACCATCTGCCAATGTCCTATAAGCTAGTCAGTGTATCTCATCTTTATGAATCCCCAGCAATCAAAAGTACCATAACCGTTGTGAACGACATCAACAGTGGTAGTCGATTTCAGGGGCAGTGTAACCTGTCTGTGTTCTAATTCTGAACTCCCATTTCTGACGCTCTTCTAATTGGAAATGTCTTGAGATTTGAAGAATGAAAAACGACATACATCTGAGATTACCTTCAGACTAAAGAAGTGTCAAATCCACAAATGCAATTAGAAACAGACATTTATTTAAGAAACAAAGAGTATACCTGCCAACGGCAGATTTCAAAGACCTTCCTACATACACCCACTGTATGTGCCACAGTGTGCCAGGGCCACATTTTATTTATTTAAGAAACACTGCTACTGAAGAAGATCAAGACATGGAAAAACAAATCATAGTTTAATAATGCAACTCTTTGCATTTGTACATAGTTGTATAAGACTTAATTATTTAGTAAACGAACTGACAAAAAAGTCCATTAGTGTTTTTCAACAAGAAACAAGAAATTACTCCGAGCATATGGGTTAGCTTAGGGGTGATATTTTATTGGTGACGAGTTAAAAAATGTATGAAACAAAAATATTTATATTTTTTTCAAAGTCAGGGAGAATGCAAATCTTTGATGATGAGGCCTAAATGGATGGTGTCTTTTTAAAAATGGATGTGCTGCACAAAGCATTCCCTTAGCAAGCCTTTGAGAGCTTTTTGTCATGAATTTGTTATGAAAATGTTGGTTGACAAATAGGAAAACATAAATATTAAAAGCATTTACAACATTTTACTTTATGAGTTGACACATTTAATATGCTGACTAAAAGCTTGCCACGATTCTCAATTACTCTCCCTCCCTCGCTGTGTGTTAGCTAGAATCTTAAAGATGCATTCCGCGTGCACAGACTCACTCACTTTGAAAAACATTCTTGTAGCTTAAGGGTTCATAAATACGCTTGCATTACGTAGATAAGATGCTGCTGCTTTGCATAGAATACAGACTCCAAACATGCACTCACTGCGTTCATCAAACTGCACGGCTTATTAGCATGGAAGTAGCATTAAGCTTTAATACAGAAAACCCCTAAGAGGCCTAAACACAAACCAACGTCTAATTCCTCACAAACAGGCACAAAGCAAGACAGCACACAAAAGGCAGCCGACACACAAGATTACCATTCATATGCTCTCAAATGCTACACGCACACACACATGCTACGCTTCTAACGGAAGAATAAGAAGAAATAAAGAAACTAAGCAGATGTTGACTGAAAATATTGATATGCAAATGTTGGTCTATTATTCTTCTGTATGTGCAATAACAAAAGAAAAACAGACTGAATCTAGAACATTGTACAGTAAAATATGACAAAAATGTGTTATTTTCTAAGTGTGTACACAAAATTGCTGGGAAGTTCAGCATTATTGTATTATGTCTGAATTAAAATGTTCACTACGTTGCTCGTGTTATACTGGGAATACAGGAGCTTACATCTGAAACAGCAGGGAATTCCACCACCTGACTTTACTCTTTTACATTCTCGACACACTCAAAAACAAGCTACCACTTTACAGAAACAGAGGGCTTGTCAAAAAAGAGAACGGGAACGATAAATAGCGGTGCGACCGCGGTGATTGAACATTGTTTTCTGAAGATCATAGTCCCAAAATCACACCTGACATTTCAAACACTGAAAGCTACCCACATATAGTCAGTCTCTCTCTCTCCTCCATCTCTCTCTCTCCAGGGTGCTGGGTTATTAATGAGTCAGGCACATAAAAAGCATCTGTGTGACTGGGAGTGTCAGCCATCAAAAAGTCTGTTTTGAACCATCTCTGTGCATGTTAGAGAATTATTCTCTTTTATAAGGACAAGAGACAATCAGTGATTGCCAGGGCTTTCAAATGACCAGACCTTGAAGCCTCATTCGCAGACACACTGTATGAATATTGTATGCAAAGTGTAGGAAGTTTGGTTGTCTACAGGGAGAGGCATGAAGACTGGAAGACGTTGGTGCTCGTAATGACTGTTTGCTAAGAAAAGAGTGTGTGTTTTGTGGTACAGAGTGTGTGTGTGTGGCATATTTCCTGTAATTAATTGGATAGACCGATACAACAGCCACAGGTGAATTCTTTTTTTACGGTTGTTATCATGTTTACCACCAGATTATACAGTTAAGGAGCTATCCTTTTCAACGGAGGCCCACACAACAGTAACAGAACCTTACCACAACAGGTGAGACATTCCCTGCCACCGACACAAACAGAGACACACATTACATTATACACAGAGACCTCTCGCTATGTGATCTTCCCAGTGCCTCCCTGGACTGGTAACAAATAATTGGGGAACTCTGAAAAGGGTTTTGATGCACCTCTCCTGTCAGAGCAACAGTGACAGTGGCAGCCCAGCATCATCTCCCCTCCACCAAACACACAGACCTTTTCACCTCCAACACTCTAAAACAGCATACAGGACACCCTTTGAATAAGTAATACTCCAGAGTTTCACACAACTTCCAGCAAGGTGTGCCAGCGGAAAAACCCATTGAGCAAACAATGTTGATGTGGGAGAGGATAGACACTATATGTGGAGGATGCCTTAGTGAATAACAGATGGAGCACATTGGCTTCAAGAAGAGAATATGCTGAGGCCTGCAACTCTTGCAGGTCAAATCTGTGTACAGTACTGTCAAGAGGGGTGTCTGCCTATTACACAAACAGTGTGAGATGTTCAGGCGGTGGTACAAGTGCCTCAAATTAAATCCAACACCATTTAGTTTCTGTCTTTCCCACTGAACCAAAGATAAATCCTCTGTAAGGCCATGCTATCATCTCTAGTCTGCGATGACAAAGTAGATCCCACCTTGTCTCGATATATGCATGTTGCCAGAAATCCTCTTTCCCATCGTTAACATTATACCCTCCTGGAGGATGACCAATGACCAGAATGCGCCAAAAGTACACGAGACGTAGCGCAGGGGAGCAGATATTTCACTCCACTCCGAGACAGCTGTGGGCTTGATGGGCGCCGGGAATGGGGCCATTTTAGTAGTTGATGTGTCCATCTCTGTCCGATATGTAATCCTCGGCTACAGTCGGGGCCCGAACATGACAGAAAATCATTAGCCTCTATAGGCTGTTAACTGTCACATGAATGATTGAAGAAGCAACGAGGCATCCAGTTTTGTGTGGCAGTTAAACGTCTGTCCTTCCAAAGGGGACCCCGCCGAGACCTATGACGAAGCAGCTTGGAGGAGGGCCACTCTCACCTTCAGACAGGGAAACCTGGTCTGCCATACTGCATGGTGATCAGGGGGATCGAGAGGGTCAAGTAGAGCATATGGCATCTGGTTTATACATGAGCTTGAGTCTCTTTAAATACAAGCTGATGGGTAAAGCAAAAGGCCAGCCTGACACAGTGAGACCAGACACCAGTGTCTGTTCAGTGATCAGAAAGCCTGGCCGGGTTGGTTTCTGTGTACCATAACTGACATACATAGAACAGTGATTCACCAAACAAACATTTGACTCGATCTGATACCAACTGAACTGTAAAAAACATATTATAATAAAAAAAGGGTCCCTCAACAGGAAAAACAGAATGTCTCATTTTCCACCTGGAAGGAGATAATAGGTTTGAATCAACGCTAAAAAGCAGAGCCTGTTTTTCTGCACTTGTCTCTATGTCTGAGATGGCAGGGCCAGGTTCCTGGGGTTCCAACCAGATTAAAATCTCCTCTGACATTGAGCACAGCCAGCTATCATTTTAATGCAGTCTCGGCCCTCAGTCCAGATGAGCTCCTCTGCTCTCAATGGTTTTATAAACCCCTTCAACTGAGATGACATTCATCACCTTGTTTAGCCACTATGTAACATATACTGTGGCGGACTGGCGGTGGGGCTATTTTCCACAGAGCAGAGTGAAGCACAATCTCCATTGGATTCCCTAGTGTCCTCTCAGCTCTCTGTGAGAAGGGCCTAGCTGCTTCTCAGACATGCAGACTGAGGGTCTCTTGGGGAGGCCCAGCCTGTCAAAGAGGACTGACTACAGAGACCATTATTTAAGATAACTCTGCCTTTCCCTTTTCACCAGGCTCTCTCCATTCATTAAGGTCGTTACTGTTAAATGTTTTTTTTTCTCATCCAAAGACTAAGAAATACAAGGAAGGGGAAAAGGTAGGAAATTGTCAAATTAAAATTAAGCCTCTGCTGCTTCAATTATTTGCTTCATTTCATAATAACATGTGGTTAATTATTCAAGGAGGTTAATTATAACTAGGTTAATGACATTCTAATAAAACGGACTGAGACATTTTGCTCTAGTTTATATTACACTTAGATAAATTAACTAAATATTTTCTGCAATTAAATCTTTAATAGTTATAAATATCTTACAACCGTGAAACTTGACAGCATGCATGCTGAAGCCACATGCCTGAAGCCATTTGAAATGCCAATTTAAAAAAAAAGATGTCTCTCAGACATCTTTTAAAAGCCAACAACAATAGTAACAACAAATGCCTCTCTGGGAGTACAGTATACTCAGTCCCGCTCCCTCTGGTGTGTGGCCAATTCATTTCTAGAAGTGGATCTGAAATTACACACAATGCACTTGGGGTGGGTGTGTGTATGTATCTCTGTCTGTGTTACAAACAAGCGCTCGTTCGATCAGTGTATCCGCTTGGCACTGCAGCCCTACGGGGCATGATTACCAGACCCAGAGTGATCCTTCAGCTCTCTGCCTGACACACTCCTGCCACCCCCCTTCCTTCACAGTTTTTTTTTATTTTATATTGCCAGTATGTTTTATTTACTCCTAGTGGCGCGTCCGTCTCTGTAATATATCTGCCTGCCAGGCAGATAAATAAAGCTGTTTTTCTTTTTACAGTGCCCGTGCCGTTTACAGCTAATGTGTCTTCATCCCCACTGCTATTTATCAGCATCTCTAGACGTCCGCTGACTGGATGAGAGGAGGCCCAACGCTCTATTTCATCACAACTATTTCTGCACTGAGAATATAGTGGATGTAGTGTTGTAGTGTCAGGGCAGTTTCCACTCTAGATCAGTACCTTCACAACAACGGACCAGGTTTGGAGCATTGGCTGTCAAAGCTTCGGTGGCAAAAAGTTTGGCTTCTCCGCTGTGATAGTGGCTGAAGTTATGAACCAACTTGCTAAATTGAAATGTCTGTCTAAGTCGTATTACGTTATACTGTAAAGTCTAACTTCGTTTCCCCTGATAGAGGCACAGGAGACTAACCACACTGGGTAGAATATTCATAATACATCCCCTCCTGCTGGAGTTCACGCAGACCTGGTTTCAACCACCTTATTAAAACAAAAAATGAGAGGGAGAAAACGTTACGTTGTAATTCATGACACTTGTGCGCGTCCTCGAATTCCTTCTTCAAACACTTGTCTTTCCTTGCCATAATGGATGTCAGATCCTCTGATGTAGCTCGAGTAGGAGCCTCTCACACCGAATAAGGTCTCACTCTTTCCCGCATTTGAAGCTATCACTCAATGTGATTCTGTGTTGTTCGACATCAAAAGGGGGAAGGAAGACACAGTCATCACCTGCCGAGAGCTCCAAACGGTTGAAGCTAAAATATCTTCAAATCACTTGTCCAAGACATTTCCCCCCTATTAAAGCTGACTCCATGCAGGCTTAAAGACTGAGACAGGCCCTTTAGATGAGCTAACCAAGACGCAGTGTTACAGATGGGAGATCATACAGTAGGCCAGGCAATGCTTTAGAACAGCCTGCAGTGGCATGATGCCATTTAAAGAGAAACAGTTACAATGTCAAGAAGAGGACCTGATGCTGTCGATACACAAGATGACAACAGAGCTCCTTATAAAATCCCCCATCACTGGAAAGCTGGGAGATGTCAAACTTAAAGTCAGGGAAATCACTGGCAATCAGGCTAAACCTGGGATAGACAATTCCTGCTGTGAAATCCCACTCTGTCAACCAAAGAGTGTAGATTGTTTGAGAACACAGGCAGATTGAAATATGTTATTGATGTCCAGTACATGGACATTGTGTGATAAGATTAAACAAAATTGTTCTTGGTTTTATCAAGTAGTTCCACAGGAGAGATCAGAGAGATACTGTAGCACCACATACATACACGTACCAGTATTATATCATGTATCACACAGCTCCCAGTAAAAGGATGTGAACGATGATAACCAAGAGAACTCCTGTATATTTTAGTCTTTGTCTCATCTCTTCCCTGAGGTTCCCTCACCACCGTCTACCATGGGACACTGCCTGCTCTGCTCTGTCTCTAGCTCTCCTAATGGAAGAATTAACACTTCTTGTTAAGATTGGCTGTTAACATAACCAGCCGAGGTATTGTCGTCTTGTTCCCGAATTAGAGTCAGACAGAAATGCTTCAACATCCCGGCACTCTGAAGAGAGAGAGTGTGTATCTGTGTGTGTGTTTGTGTGTGTTATTCCTAACGATGCGGCTGTGGGACCCGGCAGGGGGATGCTGGAGTGCTTGCTAGGTGTTTTTTGGGGGTGAGTTTGTAATCTCGGCAGATCATGTTTTCCACCCCTCAGATGAAGCAAAGCATCTTTGGCAGCCGCGCGTTTCATCTCAGACACTGGGGTCCAAAACAAAGAGAAAGTGATTGATTGGATGATGAATTATTTAGAGACAGAGGGCTGTGGAATGAACAGGCAGGAGTGTAGAGCAGGCAGACAGACCGGTTCATCTCTCCTTAAAGATTGGATTACAACCAAAAGTTGGCCCTAATTGTACTAATGTGTGTCACCCCAAATTTGCAGAAATCAAATATTGATGTGGACGTGGGGACACAGCTGTGGCTGTGCGGCACTGGGCTGTGACAGGACTAGAGAAGCGTTGTCATAAGGATATGCTGTACCACAGAAATAGCGACACGCATGCACACGCACACACCATCTTCTACTAGATATGCACACCTGCCTTCCCTCACTATCACAACAGCACATAGATACACATATAAACACATATTTGCCTGTAAACTTTTAGAAAGTGGAACGGAATATAAACCTCAACATTGTTGATGTGGTTTGATAACAGTAGAAAACAACTGACATCAAGCAAACATGAGAAAAGTACCATATCCCCACCACTGTTAATTCCTCGTTCAACCACAGGGGGCGCTGATGTAATGTGTTTGCTAAAAGAGAGAGGGAACAAGGACTATGAGGCATGGCTACTGAGATGAGCACAGCTTCCTTTTTTTTCAATATCCCCTCCTCATGAAATTTCATTTTGGATTGTAAATGTACAGTAATTTACTATCATAAATGTGTAATGGGCCCCTGAATCCAATGACATTGTGCTGGCTAATCAACTCATTTGAAAATGAATATAGATCTATTAAGTGGGAAGCTCAGCATTTCTGCGTAGTTAGAGAGAGTGGCGTGCCGTCAAACATGGGCACATTTTTAACTCTAATCTGTGGCCCCAATTCCATTCCTACAGATTTTTTTATACAGATGATGAATGAGATTAAATGTATTTTAAATACTGATTTGTTTTGTCATTCCGATCTGATCTGTAATTGACTTTAAGAATAGAGGAATTAGATGAGAGTGTAGATGAGGCTCATTTCAGCTCATTTCCACAATATGAATGCAAGGGAAGTTAATGACACTTTTAGGAAAATTCATGTAGAAACAAGCAAGGGGAGGAAATAAATTAAATTGCGCCATGAAATTCAAACAATCTGAACCCGCTGAGCTTCTGAAATCCACAAAAACATACAACACATCACGATGTCTGCGTTTTATCTGTAAGAGACAGGGCCTGAGGCGCTACCTACAAACACTTAATCAAAGTTCAACTCATGTCAGAAAGTGACTCTAAGGGTGGGAAATGGATAGAATACAGCATGCAAATGACAAATGCTGACACTGACTGTGTGTGCTCGCACTTGCCTATGTGCGTATGTGTGTGTGTGTGCTGTGTGTGCACCTGTACTGTCTCCACCTTCTAGATGGCAGCGGAGTGAACATGCCGTGGCTCGGGTGGCTGAGGTCCTTGATGATCTTCTTGGCCCTTGATTATCTTCTTGCCTTCCAGTGACACCGGGTGCTGCAGATGTCCTGGAGGGCAGACAGTGTGGCCCCGGTGATGCGTTCGGCTGACTGCACCACCCTGTGGAGAACCCTACGGTTGTGGACGGTGCAATTGCCCTACCAGGTGGTGATGCAGCCCAACAGGATGCTCTCAATGGTGCATCTGTAGAAATTTCTGAGGGTCTTAGGGGCCAAGTTGAATTTCTTTAACCTCTTGAGGTAGAAGAGTCGCTGTTGTACCTCCACACTGTCTGTGACTACTATCTGGGACTATTTCATGTTTCGATGTGGATGGACGCATGCTCTCTCTGCTGTCTCCTGTAGTCCACGATCAGCTCCTTCGTTTTGAGGATGTTGAGGGAGAGGTTATTTTCCTGGCACCACTCCGCCAGGGCCCTCACCTCCTCCCTGTAGGGTGTCTCGTCTCTGTTGGTAATCAGGCCTACCACTGTTGCGTCGTCAGCTAACTTGATTGAGTTGGAGACGTGTCTGGCCACGCAGTCATGGGTGAACAGGGAGTACAGAAGGGGGCTGACCTCACACCACACACACAGTGGCCTGAGCAGCGTGCTTCGGCTCTGAGAATCACAAGTTCGCACCCAGTGCTGGACAATCGCTTTATTTCTTCTCTTCTCTACTTCTGCTGCATTCCCTTTTACACTCCCCTACATATGCATTTGGACAGTGGAGCTAAAACTTTTAATTTGGCTCTATACTCACGGCATTTTGGATTTGAGATCAAATGTTTTATATGAGGCGACAGTACAGAATGTGACCTTTTATTTGAGGGGGTTTCCATACATATGTTTTACTGTTTAGAAATGAATGCACTTTATGTATCTAGTCCACCCATTTGAAGGTGTCTTGAGTACTGTATCATTACATTTTGTCAAAAGTTTAGTATTTCGTCCCATATTCGTAGCACACCATTAGGTAACAGTATTTACATGTGAATGTTCTAAAATTCGCATAAAGAAAATATGCGCATTTTCCAACCAGTGGTGTGTTTCCACACGGATAAAACTGTCAAGAATATTACCGAAGGTGACGCCCCTTCTTGTTCGGGTGGCGCTCGGCGGTCGTCGTCGCCGGTCTACTAGCTATCACCGATCCGTTGTTCTGTGTTCCTTTGGTTTTGTCTGATTGGTATCACCTGTTTCTTGTTTGGTTGTTAGGGTGGGGTCATATAAGGTTGTTCAGCCCGCTTCTATTTCGTGCAGGCTTGTTCGTCTGTTTTTGTGTTAGAGTGAATGTTGTTTGTATTCCGGGTTTTCGCGCTGTCCGTTATTATTTCTGTTCTTGTTTGTTTTACTACTTTTGTTCATGTATTTTTTCCTGGACATTAAAGCGTGTTTTTCCCACATCCTTTTGCTCTCTGCGCCTGACTCCACACCTCTTCACATATTTTACGTAACAAAAACAAAATCAGTGAATGATGAAGTAGTGCACACAACATTTCCTTTTCCATTGCATTTTCTACTCTACCGATAGTTTTGTCACAAAAATTGTTGAGTTAAATAGCAAATGTGCCTACACGTGCGCTTTAGCCAACAGCTCAGCTTAGGATGCGTGGGTAGGCTAGTTTACATGATGAGCCTATTGTGGGTAAGAGTGAGTATATTTGTATTTGTTAAACGGCAGTCAAGCATCGATCACCATGTCACCAGAATAAGACCCTCAATATTTATTGGAAAGGAGCATCAAGATCACTGTGCACTTTCACCACCCTGTAATGTTCATCATAAAGTGCCTTAAGAAAGTATTCACACACCTTGACTTTTACCACATTTTGTTGTGTTACAGGCTGAATTTAAAATTGATTCAATTGAGATTGTGTGTAGGCCAGTGACAATACCCCATAATCCAAAAGTCAAATTGTTTTAAGATTATTTTCTTAGAAATGAATCAAATGAAAAGTCACATAATAAATTGCATGGACTCACTCTGCACAACATGATTTTTGAATGACAACTTCATCTCTGTACCCCACACATACAATTACCTGTAAGGTCCCTCAGTTGAGCAGCAAATTTCAAACACAGATTCAAGCACAAAGACCAGGGAGATTCAAAGGGCTCCTATTGGTAGATGAAAAAAATAAATAAGCAGACATTGAATATCCCTTTGTACGTGGTGAAGTTATTAATTACACTTTGGATGGTGTATCAATACACCAGGTCTCTACAAAGATACAAGTGTCCTTCCTAACTCGTTGCCTGACAGGAAGGAATCCCATCAGGGATTTCACCATGAGGCTAATGGTGACTTTAAAACAGTTACATAGTTTAATGGCTGTGATAGGAGAAAACTGAGAATGAATCAACAACATTGTAATTACTCCACAATACTAACCTAAAAGAAGGAAGCCTGTACAGAATCTAAATATTTCAAAACATGCATCCTGTTTGCAATAAGGCACTAAAGTGAAACTGAAACAAATGTGTCAAACTTTACATCCTGAATACAAAGCGTTATGTTTGGGGCAAAACCAGTACCACTCTTCATAATTTCAAGCATGGTGGTGGCTGTATCATAATAATTGTATGCTTTCATCGGCAACAACTAGGACGTTTTTTTAGTAGGTGCCAGGCGTACAGGTATGAGTGTGTCAAGAACTGCAACGCTGCAGGGTTTTTCACGCTCAACAGTTTCCTGTGTGTATAAAGAATGGTCTATGACCCAAAAAACATCCAGCCACAAACACCCACTCAAACTACTCTGCACCTAGAACACCACCAACCCCAGCCCCTAGAACCGGAACACGCACTGCTTCAGGCTTTGGAGGGACCAAGAGAAGATAGATGTTGAAGATGGCCAGGAAGCCATTGGCAGCTTTCCACAACCCAAAGAACATCCAGCCAACTTGACACAACTGTGGGAAGCATTGGAGTAAACATGGGCCAGCATCCCTGTGGAATGCTTCAACACCTGTAGAGTCCATGCCTCGACAAATTGAGGCTGTTCTGAGGGAAAAGAGGAAGGTGTTCCTAATATTTTGTACCCTCAGTGTACACTGGAGATGCTTACCAAGACGACATTGAATGATCCCGAGTGGCCTATTACAGTTTTGACTGAAAATCGGCTTGAAAATCTAGGGCAAGACTTGAAAATGGCTGTCTAGCAATGATCAACAACCAATTTGACAGAGCTTGAAGAATTTAAAAAACTAATCATGTGCAAATATTGTACAATCCAGGTGTGCAATGCTCTTAAGAGACCTCCCCAGAAAGACTCACAGCTGTAATCGATGCCAAATGTGATTCCAAACATATATTGACTCAGGGGTGTGAATACTTATTTAAAATTTTTTTTTCTGTATTTAATTTTAAATAAATTTGCTAAAATGGTAATGGTAAATAATGCATCGTATCATTTTGGAGTCACTTCTATTGTAAATAAAAATCGAATATGTTTCTGAACCCTTCTACATTAGCCTAATGTGGATGCTACCATGATTACGGATAATCATACACGAATCATGAATAATGATGAGTGGGAAAGATGCACAAAGATCACGCCCCCAAAACATGTTAACCGCTCACCATTACCAATAACAGGGAGATTAGGATTTTCTTGGGGTGATGATATTTATGCATCTGTAACTTTCTCACGCATCATTATTCACGATTCATTCAGTATTATCCGTAATCATGGTAGCTTCCAAATGAATGTAGACGTGTTCAGAAAATCTTATTTAAAATAAAAGTGACTCTAAAATGACATAGTACATTCTTTACCATTCATTTCTATTGGGCACAACATAATCCGAAACACAACCAAAGCAAACTGCAAATGCCTCCAACACCAGTTTGTAGAGTCACAAGCTTTATGTAGACATTGCATGCTAGGAATATGGCACTAAATACAAAAAACTTTTGACTAAATTGAATAAACTATAAGTCCATTTTTCCAAACACTTGTGATGCCTTCAAATGGGAAAACGAGATACATAAAGTGCTTTCATGTATAAACGGTACAGTCTGTACTGTCGCCTAATCAAACATTAGATTTCAAATCCAAAACGCTGGAGTATAGAGCAAAATGAAAGGGTTTAGCTTCACTGTCCACATAAATACGTAGGGGAGTGTATGTCATGTGCAGTTGCATGCAGTGGTGGCACTATACATGTCTCTATCTGTCCATCTCTCTCTCTCATCTGTCCAAGCTGGATGTTGTAAAGTCATTGTAATTTAGCCCAAGCTCCAAGACAAACGTGCCTTTAAGGTTAGAATGTCTTTCCCCACTTTCTTCAAAAGTCCTTTTCAACTTGATTTGCTTGTGAAATCACATTCTACACCAAATATTAGCCTATAACTATGAATATGGATTTAACAGTAGACTTAGACATCGGGCAAAGTGTGCTTGCTTCCTGTATAATCTGATCAGTTAAATTCCTTTACGCAAACAAAAAAAAGCAATACATTCATAATTGAAGTCCCATCATTTTCGCTCTCTCTCTTCCTCCGTCCCTCCCGATCTCCCACATGGTATTCCTCTCTGGCCATGATATGAGGTTGAGGTGTTGCGATAGCCTCCACATCGGCCCTTCCACAGAGCTGGAGCAGGCTGGAGGCCCCTCCTCATGGAAACTCTGTCCAGCGCAGGGCGGCCTGGCTTCTGTTGTGTGCGTCATTGTGCTGAGCATTCCCAGGTGTGTGGGGAATTTATACATCTCAACCCTGCCGTGCCCCATCTCTAATGTTCCCCTGCACCTTGTTTCACACACATGTATTTATTTCTTTATGTTTAATTAGATAGGGACATAACGTCCAACACATTGACACATCGAATAAACAATCATCTGATGTGTTGAGCTTGCACCATAGTGCATAATCCCCGTGGGTGGAGTTTTTCCTGACCACACTATAGTCACTCAAGTTCTAGGGCCTGTCCTTTCTCCTGGTCTGGTGATGTGTTCAGGAAAAACTCTAGGCTTTATCCATAAGAAGTGATGTATAGCAGGGAAAGAAACAAAGCGTAGGCACCAGTGAAAATGAACTACATGGAGTTAACCTTCCACTGCAGTGTGAATGACATGTCATCTACTCACCCAGACTGGAATGCCGCTGGCCAGATGCGGCAGGGTAGATAGAGTCTTCCATGATCACGCTTGTTAGGAAGTCACTGGTCCCACAGGGAACAAAGACCAACAGATGATACTTGAGGGGTGGAAAGCAGCAACCTCTGGGAACGTGTATGGTTGGACAAGCCAGTTGGTAATGGCTAAAGACAGTTTATGTACATGTCACTTAGCCAACATGTTTATGTAATGTTGAATCAATAAAGCTCCTGTTTGAAATGCACATTGCATTGTTTGTTCTCATGACCAGATGTTGATGTTCTCACTGTAGTTATGTGTGCCCTTTGGGTGGCCAGGACTCCTATTGTTTATTAGCTGGTCCAAGTGGAAGGAAACACAAGTAAATGATTAGATGGAAGTGTGTGTGTGTGTGTGTGTGTGTGTGTGTGTGTGTGTGTGTGTGTGTGTGTGTGTGTGTGTGTGTGTGTGTGTGTGTGTGTGTGTGTGTGTGTGTGTGTGTGTGTGTGTGTGTGTGTGTGTGTGTGTGTGTGTGTGTGTGTGTGTGTGTGTGTGTGTGTGTGTGTGTGTGTGTGTGTGTGTGAGTGAGTGTGAGTGAGTGTGTGTGTGAGTGAGTGAGTGAGTGAGTGAGTGAGTGAGTGAGTGAGTGAGTGAGTGAGTGAGTGAGTGAGTGAGTGAGTGAGTGAGTGAGTGAGTGAGTGAGTGTTCAGTGAATGAGTGGAGTGAGTGAGTGATTTGAGTGTTCAGTGAATGAGTGGAGTGAGTGAGTGATTTGAGTGTTCAGTAAATGAGTGGAGTGAGTGAGTGATTTGAGTGTTCAGTGAATGAGTGGAGTGAGTGAGTGAGTGTCTCCGTGTGAGAGAGAGCACGTACAGCTATGTTACAAATGAAAACATTTCAGATATGCCTGTATATCATAAATATAGTAAACATAGCCAGCCTATAAATATGCTTACATAAGGCTAAACCATAGATTTATTTTTGCTTCAAAATGTTCCTCACAATTGTTACAGCGAAGACTGCATTTCAACTAGGAGGGTACTGTACCATATCTTTGAACAACCAAACAAGTCAAGTGAAGTGCCTGCAGTATTTTAAGTACTTTATCCTTAGAGCTTCATTGGCCTCGAATACAAAAAATGCCCTGACGAGAATGCAAATGAACTCTTCAACATGCCATTCAAATCACCTCAGAAAAGCAAAATACATTTAGCGGCCTTTTCAAAATGCCAGTCTGGCAGCTGGTGGTTTATAACACTGTTAAAAGATGAAAAAATAATCATAATTTAAAGACAGATGAGATGTATTTTTTAAGCTCCTTGCTAAGGCACCACGTTGGGATTCCGTGCGCACATCATATTGTTTAGAGTGCATTAGCAGCCAGTGACACAGCCTCCTCGCTCTAGTTTTCTTGTTGTCGGGTGGAGTGTCCTGAGGCGATAACAGCAGCGATCCCTCCACTCCTCTTCATTCAGAGATACGCGGGGGCCTAATTTTCCATCAGCAAAGCATGAAATCAGGGGAGAATGCCACACACACACACACACACACACACACACACACACACACACACACACACACACACACACACACACACACACACACACACACACACACACACACACACACACACCAAGCCGCCTTTCGCAAGAGCCACTTCGCCTTCCTGAAACGCACGCACACGCCATACTCTCTAAATAAACTTGAATTCTTACGTGTGGAAGTCAAGTGGGTGCGCGGCTGACAATCACAGTCTTACTACTGAAGAGCCATGTGTCGGGTCATGAAACAGGCTCTCCAGACTTTCTGTGTAATAGGCAATGCTGTCTCTACTGTATGTCTGTCTGTCGCTAGGTCTAAACAGACACAGTGAAACTACTGTACAACTATAGCATGAAACCTGTGAGTAGATATGATAAGGCCTCATCTGGGGTTTTGAAGATGATAATGTCAGTCAAACAGACGGAATCTGAGGGACTAGCATCTATGGCTTTAATGCATAAACACGCACGCACGCACACACACACACACTTCTCTTCAATCTAATGACAAACAAGACCTCGAGGACAGTTACTCATAACCGACAAACACTGCTGCATAGAGTGTGGCAAGCGCACACACACACAGATCTTACTGCATTGACTGACAAAGACACTCTGCAATATGGATGACAAGAACAAAGCACACATAACAAAACTCACGCCATGGTAAGACGATTTCCTGTTCAATAATGAATCGCCATCAGCATCAACACTCACTGCTGTGTGAAAAAAGAACCACCACGCTCTCTCCGAGAACAAAACTTCTATATTTAATCTGCACTGCGAACAGCACGCATGCAAAGTCAAAACAAAATGGTTGGCCAAGTTCTGTGGCATGCAAATCATCCAGCATCCGGACGACAGATACAAAAAGCTTATCCTCCTCGTCTTTCGTTTTATGATTGACAGGATTTTTAAAATGTGTAGATTATAAATATTTATAATTGAGTTGATATCTGCTGTATTTCTTCTTTTTTGTATTTCTTGTTTGATTGAACATGGAAGAAAAGGCATAGGAAAGCGCTTTAATTTATGGAGCACAATACTGATGCATGCAGTCTGTACTGTCCATCAGCACATAAATAAAACCATCCCTGAGTGCAGCCGTAGCTTAGTTCTTCACCACAGCTAATAAGGGATAGTTTATTTTTAGTTGGTGGAGTTTGGAGTCTCCCCCCCCCTCCTCCTCCTCTCTCTCTCCATCCCTCCCAACAGCCTCCCTCTGTGGTAGTGTCCTGTACACTGAGGAGGTCACAGTGAAGTCACCAGGGGCTCTCAAAGTCCCTTTTATGGAAGGAGACAGTTGGGAACACTGGCCGGATCTCAGAGAATTACCCAGGAACACCAGTGAACCCAATCATGTTTGGGACTGCGGCCCAGATACTAAATGGCCAACATGGACAGGACTGTAAAGTAATGTACGGTGAGCTAACTTAGCTATTCGCTACCACACACACAGCGAGGCATATTAAACCACCAAGCTGTCCCCTTGGCCAGACGTGTTGCATAACTGGTGTGATTTAACAAGAAAACACACACACACACCATCCAACAACCATTTCCAGTATGAGCCCCTACGTCCTCTCGCGCTCTACTTCCATTACAGGGGCGTTATTCCCCAACAGTGGGCTCCATTCGTCTGAGAATGCTGCTGTGGGGGTGAGGAATTTGGACGTGACCACAATGGCTTCATTATTCTGCTGCTGTGCATTTGGAGGTAGGAGAGGAGAGGCAGGAGTAGAGAGTTAAGAGAGTTGAGGGAGGAGAGGCATGAGCAGGTCTCATGTCAGCTGCTCTGTCTTGTTATACACACCAAGACAGACCTCCAGATTGGGGATAAAATGGTGCCGCATGTCAGATGGAGAGCGTATGTGTGTGTTCGGGGGTGAGAGAGACACATCCTTGTCTCTTTGCTCAGATGAACAAATGTCACCACAATAGTGCCCTCTACTTCTAAAAGCCACTACTTTGGGAAATGTCACATTTTGCAGTTATTGGCTTTATTCTGACTACCAGGTAACTATAGAAACTATAGAAATGAAAATAGCACTAACAAAAGACAAAACTATGGTATACTGTTGACTTTTGCTTTTGATCAATCTGTAAGGCTGTGGAGACTGCCATACTGAGACTGTCATACTGAGAGTGCCATACTGAGAGTGCCATACTGAGACTGCCATACTGAGATTGCCATACTGAGACTGTCATACTGAGAGTGCCATACTGAGGCTGCCATACTGAGACTGCCATACTGAGAGTGCCATACTGAGAGTGCCATACTGAGAGTGCCATACTAAGAGTGCCATACTGAGACTGCCATACTGAGACTGCCATACTGAGACTGTCATACTGAGACTGCCATACTGAGACTGTCATACTGAGACTGCCATACTGAGGCTGCCATACTGAGACCGTCATACTGAGACTGCCATACTGAGACTGTCATACTGAGACTGCCATACTGAGGCTGTCATACTGAGACTGTCATACTGAGGCTGCCATACTGAGGCTGCCATACTGAGGCTGCCATACTGAGACTGTCATACTGTTGCTGCCATACTGAGGCTGTTTAAGAGACCGTGTGTAGAGTCTAGGACCAACTGGAACCTCTCAGAATGTGAAATAACTTTATTTGGCCTTTGATTGCATTGCAACACATGAGCTCACCTCATTCTGTATCAATGCTGTCCCGTAACCTTCACATCAAAAAGGCCATCTAGAAAGATCAAGCCAGGCGGGCAACATACCATGTGATGCCTTCTAACTCCAAAAAGTCCCCAAAACCTAACCCAGACCAGACCTCCAACACCATCTCATCAATTTTACTCTTTGATATTTCATCGCGGGGCAAAACAAAAAGACTTACAATTGATTGAAGTTCAGTCAGGCATTGTCAACATCATAAACTGCACTCTGATAGTAAAACAAAACAATAAAACAGATCTAGCTTGTGATGCCGACAAGAAGAATAAGAAATACCGTATGATAAACCATGGAAATATAGCACTGCAGGATTTATTTCATAGCCATACTGTAAACTCAATGCAATCCCACAGAGCATTAGAATTTAAAGCAAGCATGAAATACAAACCCTTCAAGCTGATGAAATTCTACAATCAAGCAGGCCAAGTAAATGATGTGGCGACAGGGGGCCCACAGCAATTAGCATGCAGGCTAGTGTTAGTGCAATTATGGAAAACAGACGGTTGGATCACAAGGGCCAGGGACAGGAAGGAAAGGACCACTATTTCCATATTATTCCAGGGGCCACAGTATGTGTAGGGATGTGTGTGTGTGTGTGTGTGTGTGTGTGTGTGTGTGTGTGTGTGTGTGTGTGTGTGTGTGTGTGTGTGTGTGTGTGTGTGTGTGTGTGTGTGTGTGTGTATACGAGGTGGTGGTCATGGAGGTGTCTAGGTGTGCTTTTTACATTCATTTGTATGTGGGCTTCATGGGATTTCAAGGTTAATAAGAACTCAACTTTGTATTTTGAGAGTGA
Organism: Oncorhynchus gorbuscha; assembly: GCF_021184085.1. Taxonomy (NCBI): domain Eukaryota; kingdom Metazoa; phylum Chordata; class Actinopteri; order Salmoniformes; family Salmonidae; genus Oncorhynchus; species Oncorhynchus gorbuscha. The sequence goes on from NC_060197.1 coordinate 15,571,809, forward strand.
GCCGTGGTGAGAAGGCTGGTGAGCTAGCCAAACCATTGAGAAGAAAAGAAAAAGAAAAAATGCAATGTTCCTCATAAAAACACTCGAGTTGCTTGGGGGAATCACAAAACATTTACGGGTAAACAACCCCAGAGCGAAAACACTTCTGGGAAAATATGAGACGAGACACATTTGGGCAAATCTCTCAGGTGTAGCCAAGCCATCAAAGCCTCCATGCCTGTATGTATGTTAGACATGGCAGAAGGACCACCTGGAGACGAGAAATGACACTCATTTGAGAGTAAATTACCCAAACAAGCATGCCAGGGACTGGCATTAAGTCTCTTGATGTTTCCCAAGGGGGTTAAATGTGAACGCCTCTAATTCAAAACAGGGAGGGAGGCAATACCAACACAGCACAACACAAACACATCAGCAGTACACACCAAGACAAGAAGAGAGGCCTATTGGGATACAGCAGAGAGAACAGCCTTGACTGTCAACTGGCTGCATGCCACACTGCCCTTATATAAAACAGGTATTTTGACATTACACTACAGTAGCTCTATATGAAGCCTAATCCACTTGTCCAGTATGAGTCTCTCCATTTGTACAAAGCTGACAAGGCTTGGGTGACTTCCCCAGTAGTAGTACACAACAGCCTACAACCCCGGCACTGTTCATACTCATTGTGTCCAGCACATTAAGGTGGACAGGTGGCATATCTAAACCCTACACCCCCCCCCGTTTGCCTGTTACTTGTGCCTTTGTCAGATCTCCCATCTGGCCGTGTGGGTTTAGACCTAGGGCTTCACACACTGTTCGTGTTTCAGCATCCAGCAGCAGCTGGTAGATAGAGGTCTTGTACACTCACACACACTGGCTTTAATGGCATAAGCTGTTACAGAGAAAGGGCCCTACGCATCTAATGTCTAATCTTGTCACTCCTACTGTAGGAAGCCACTCATTTATCAGCTCTCTCACACACACGACAAGACTAGCTCATTGTTATAAAAAGGAAATCATAGAAGGCAGAGCAACAGAGAGGAGGCAAAGCAGGAGTGACACCTTGGCATTTTGTCACAGGATCAAATAGAGGAGAGAGATGTGACTGAGTCAGTGGCTCTGTCTGCTTTGAAAAGCTCCCATCAGACACACACAAACACAAGACTATAGTAGATCATTGTTATAAACAGATACCCTGGCAGGGCCACAAAGAAGAGACAGGGGCAAAGCAGGAGTGACACCTTGGTATTCTGTCATAAGATCAAATGGAGGAGAAGGATGGGACTGTGCCTCTTTGAAGATCTCCCATCAGTATGTGAGCACGCATTCAAGCACGCACGCACACACACACACAGGTGCGTGCGGACAAACACATAGACACTGGAACAGCTTAAGGTGTGTCATCTCGCCTGAACCTCTCCTATTGTCTCCGTTCACAAAAAAAGCAGCAGGTTCTCTGTGTGGAGAACAAACCCAGACAGATGCTTCTCTGTTAGGGTGGATGAGCAATGGTGTCAAGTGGAAGAGAAGGGGAGATTCAGAGACGTGTAAAAAATAGATGCAGATGCATCATAAATGTACACTCAGGTACAGTGCAGAAATAAATACATTACTGTTTTAAAAGCAATTTATTGTCATATGAATGGATTTGCATATCCCCGTCAGATTTGCTAATTGTATCCATTTACATGTATTTCTGGTTTGAGCAACACCTTGTTAAATTGCTCACTTATCAATATTCTGAACACTGAAATCACTGAATTACTGGGTTCAAATTCCAAATCACCATATCAAATGCCTGTATTGGTATGTAATGGTACATACGGACACACCATCACATCACCTCCTCCATGCTTCACGGTGGGAACTACACATGTGGAGATCATCCATTGACCTACTCTGCGTTTCACAAAGATATGCCGGTTGGAACCAAAAAAAACTCACATTTGGACTCATCAGACCAAAGGAAAGATTTCCACCGGTCTAATATCCATTGCTCGTGTTTCTGGTCCAAGCAAATCTCTTCTTATTATTGGTTCTCCTTTAGTAGTGGTTTCTTTGCAGCAATTCGACCATGAAGGCCTGATTCAAGTAGTCTATTCTGAACAGTTGATGTTGAGATGTGTCTGTTGCTTGAACTCTGTGAAGCATTTATTTGGGCTGCAATCTGAGGTGCAGTTATTTCTAATGAATGTATTCTCTGCAGCAGAGGTAACTCTGGGTCTTCATTTCCTGTGGTGGTCCTCATTAGAGATAGTTTCATCATAGTGCTTGATGATTTTTGCAACTGCACTTGAAGAAACTTTCAAAGTTCTTAAAATGTTCCGCATTGACCTTCATGTCTTAAAGTAATGATGGACTATTGTTTCTCTTTGCTTATTTGAGCTGTTCTTGACATAATATGGACGTGGTCTTTTGCAAAATAGGGCAATCTTCTGTATACAACCCATACCTTGTCACAACAACTGATTGGCTCAAACGCATTAAGAAATAAATAAATTCCCTAAAATGAACTTTTAACAAGGCTCAAATGCATTCCAGGTGGCTACCTCATGAAGCTGGTTGAGAGAATGCTAAGAGTATGCAAAGCTGTCAAGGCAAAGGGTGGCTACTTTGAAGAATCTCAAATAGAAAATCAATTTAGAATTGTTTAACACTTTTTTGGTTACTACATGATTCCATATGTGTTACTTCATAGTTTTGATGTTCACTATTATTCTACAAAGTAGAAAATAGTAAAAATGAGTGAGTAGGTGTGTCAAAACTTTTGACTGGTACTGTATATACACACAGAGACAGAGACACACAGAGACAGAGACACAGAGAGTGAAAAGAGAGAGAGGAGAGAGAAGGGGGGAATGGGAGGGTTATTGAGGAAGGACAGGAGGTTCATTAGCCGTAACCTCTCAGAGCCCCTCAGACAGAGATAAGGAAGGAGAGAACAGATGAAGTGTCACAAGATGAAAGAGCCTCCATGTCTCCTCTGACTGAAATAACACTCTTCAAAGTGACACGTTCCAGGGAGAGAGAGCGTGAGTGAGAGAGATGAGCTACAGTTACCCACCCCACTGTTCTATTGAGCAATACAATTAAATTAAATTCAAAGGGCTTTATTGGTATGGGAAACATATGTTTACATTGCCAAAGCAAGTGAAATAGATAAACAAAAGTGAAATAAACAATAAACATTACACTCACAAAATTCTCAAAGGAATAGAGACATTTAAAATGTCATTATGTCTATATACAGCGCTGTAACGATGTGCAAATAGTTAAAGTACTGTACAAAAGGGAAAATAAATAAACAAATATGGGTTGTATTTACAATGTTTGTTCTTCACTGGTTGCCCTTTTCTTGTGGCAACAGGTCAGAAATCTTGCTGCTGTGATGGCACACTGTGGTGTTTCACTAAATAGATATGGGAGTTTAGCAAAATTGGATTTGTTTTCAAATTTCTTGTGGGTCTGTGTAATCTGAGGGAAATATGTGTCTCTAATATAGTCATACATTTGGCAGGAGGTTAGGAAGTGCAGCTCAGCTTTCACCTCATTTTGTGGGCAGTGTGCACAGCCGGTCTTCTCTTGGGAGCCAGGTCTGCCTACGGCGGCCTCTCTCAATAGCGCACTGAGTCTGTACATAGACAAAGCTTTCCTTAATTTTGGGTCCGTCACAGTGGTCAGCTATTACGCCACTGTGTACTGTTTAGGGCCAAATAGCATTCCAGTTTGCTCTGTTTTTTGGTAATTTCTTTCCAATTTGTCAAATAATTATCTTTTTGTTTTCTCATGATTGTTGGGTCTAATTCTGTTGCTGTCCTGGGCTCTGTGGTGTCTGTGTGTTTGTGACAGAGCACCAGGACCAGCTTGGTTAGGGGACTCTTCCCCAGGTTCATGTCGGTAATGGCATTGTTATGGAAGGTTTGTAAATCACTTCCTTTTAGGTGGTTGCGAATTTAACTGCTCTTTTCTGGATTTTAATTATTTAGCCAGCAGCATACCACCCTGCATACCACTGCTGGCTTGCTACTGAAGCTAAGCAGGGTTGGTCCTGGTCAGTCCCTGGATGGGAGACCAGATGGTGTTGGAGGGCCAGTAGGAGGCACTCTTTCTTCTGGTCTAAAAAATGACCCTGGCCAGTGATTGGGGACACTGCCCTGTGTAGGGTGCTGTCTTTCAGATGGGATGTTAAATGGGTGTCCTGACTCTCTGCAGTCATTAAAGAGCCCAGTGCCATCCAGGCACTTATCGTAAGAGTAGGGGTGTTAACCCCGGTGTCCTGGCTAAATTCTCAATCTGGCCATCAAACCATCATGGTCATCTAATAATCCCCAGTTTACAATTGGCTCATTTGCCCCCTGTAACTATTCCCCAGGTTGTTGCTGCAAATGAGGATGTGTTCTCAGTCAACTTACCTGGTAAAATAATGGATAAATAAAGTGGGTGTTGGCCTAATTCTGCTCCGCATTATTTTGTGTTTTATTGACCATATTGGGGCGGCAGGTAGCCTAGTGGTTAGAGCTTTGGGTCAGTAACCGAAAGGTTGCTAGATTGAATCCCCGAGCTGACAAGGTAAAAATCTGTCGTTCTGCTCCTGAACAAGGCAGTTAAGCCATGGTCCTAGGCCGTCTTTGTAAATAAGAATTTGTTCTTAACTGACTTGCCAAGTTGAATAAAGGTTCAATTTAAAAAATACAATTTTAGCAGTCTCAATTTGGTGTTCGTCCCATTTTGTGAATTCTTGGTTGGTGAGCGTACCCCAGACCTCACAACCATAAAGGACAATGGGTTCTATAACTGATTCAATGTATTTTTTTGCCAGATCCTATTTGGTATGTCAAATTTGATGTTCCTTTTGATGGCGTAGAAGGCCCTTCTTGCCTTGTCTCTCAGATAGTTCAGAGGAAGTTACCTGTGGCACTGATATGTAGGCATTTGGCAAGTATTCAGACCCCTTGACATTTTCCACATTTTGTTACGTTACAGACTTATAAAATGGATTAAATCATTCCCCCCCCCCTCATCCATCTACACACAAGAACCCATAATGACAAAGCAAGCAGGTTGGTAGAAATATTAGCAAATGTATAAAAAACAAAAAACTGAAATAGCACATTTAAATAAGTACAGACCCTTTACTCAGTACTTTGTTTGAAGTAACTTTGGCAGAGATTACAGCCTTGAGTCTTGGGTATGACACTACAAGCTCGGCACACCTGTATTTGGGGAGTTTCTTACATTCTTCTCTGCAGATCCCCTCAAGCTCTGTCAGGTATTTTCAGGTCTCTGCAGAGATGTTCGATCAGGTTCAAGTCCGGGCTCTGGCTGGGCCACTGAAGGACATTGAGACTTGTTCCGAAGCCACTCCTGCGTTCTCATGGCTGTGTGTTTAGGGTTGTTGTCCTGTTGGAAGGTGAACCTACGCCTCAGTCTGAGTCCTGAGCACGCTGGAGCAGGTTTTTATCAAGGATCTCTCTGTATTTGCTCCGTTCATCTTTCCCTCGATCCTGCCGCTGAAAAACATCCCCACAGCATGATGCTGCCCTCACTATGCAACACCATAGGGATGGTGCCAGGTTTACTCCAGATGTGACGCTTGGCATTCAGGTCAAAGAGTTCAATCTTGGTTTTATCAGACCAGAGAATCTTGTTTCTCATGGTCAGAGTCCTTTAGCTGCCTATTGGGAAACTCTTTTACTGAGGAGTGCCTTCCATCTGGCCACTCTACCATAAAGGCATGATTGGTGGAGTGCTGCAAAGATGGTTTTCATTCAGGAAGGTTCTCCCATCTCCACAGAGGAACTCTGGAGCTCTGTCAGCGTGACCACTGGGTTCTTGGTCACCCCCTGACTAAGACCCTTCTCCCCCGATTGCTCAGTTTGCCAGGGCGGCCAGCTCTAAGAAGAGTCTTGGTGGTTCCACATTTCTTCAATTTAAGAATAATTGAGGCCTCTATGTTCTTGGGGACCTTTAATTTAACACAGGCGGACTCCAATCAAGTTGTAGAAACATCTCAAGGATGATCAATGGAAACAAGATGCAATTGAGCTCAATTTCAATTCTCATAGCAAAGGGTCTGAATACTTATGTAAATAAGGAATCTTTTTTTTGCTAACATTTCTAAAAACCTGGTTTGCTTTGTCATTATGTGGAATGAGGAATGTGGAATGAGGAAAAACTATTATTTAATACATTTTAGAATAAGGCTGTGTCGTGTCTTTACTATCATTAACTGAAGACTTTTTATCAAAGATTCTATGTAATTAAGTATTACGCGATTAGACTGCTTAATCATGTAACTGTAATTACTAGGAAGTCAGGGCACCAAGGAAAAATATTCAGATTACAAAGTTATCATTTCCTAAAATAACTTTTCAGATATTTTATCTGATCAATTAGTCTTCGAATAATGAATTATTTACTTTACCTCACGTTAGTCTCATTCCAAACGTCGTAAATTGTTGGATTTGGATACAAAACGATTTCCCAAGCTTTAAACATCCCAAGGAGCACGTGCAAGCGATAATATTGAAATGGAAGGAATATCCGACCACTGCAAATCTACCAAGACCTGGCCGTCCCTCTAAACTTTCAGCTCATACAAGGAGAAGACTGATCAGAGATGCAGCCAAGAGGCCCATGATCACTCTGGATGAACTGCAGAGATCTACAGCTGAGGTGGGAGACTCTGTCCATAGGACAACAATCAGTCGTATATTGCACAAATCTGGCCTTTCTGGAAGAGTGGCAAGAAGAAAGCCATTTCTTAAAGATATCCATAAAAAGTGTCGTTTAAAGTTTGCCACAAGCCACCTGGGAGACACACCAAACATGTGGAAGAAGGTGCTCTGGTCAGATTAAACAAAAATTGAACTTTTTGGCAACAATGCAAAACGTTATGTTTGGCGTAAAAGCAACACAGCTCATCACTCTGAACACACCATCCCCACTGTCAAACATGGTGGTGGCAGCATCATGGTTTGGGCCTGCTTTTCTTCAGCAGGGACAGGGAAGATGGTTAAAATTGATGGGAAGATGGATGGAGCCAAATACAGGACCATTCTGGAAGAAAACCAGATGGAGTCTGCAAAAGACCTGAGACTGGGACGGAGATTTGTCTTCCAACAAGACAATGATCCAAAACATAAAGCAAAATCTACAATGGAATGGTTCAAAAATAAACATATCCAGGTGTTAGAATGGCCAAGTCAAAGTCCAGACCTGAATCCAATCGAGAATCTGTGGAAAGAACTGAAAACTGTTGTTCACAAATGCTCTCCATCCAACCTCACTGAGCTCGAGCTGTTTTGCAAGGAGGAATGTGAAAACATTTCAGTCTCTCGATGTGCAACTGATAGAGACATACCCCAAGCGACTTACAGCTGTAATCACAGCAAATGGTGGAGCTACAAAGTATTAACTTAAGGGGGCTGAATAATTTTGCACGCCCAATTTTTCAGTTTTTGATTTGTTAAAAAAGTTTGAAATATCCAATAAATGTCATTCCACTTCATGATTGTGTCCCACTTGTTGTTGATTCTTCACAAATAAATACAGTTTTATATCTTTATGTTTGAAGCCTGAAATGTGGCAAAAGGTCGCAAAGTTCAAGGGGGCCGAATACTTTCGCAAGGCACTGTAAGTATTCAGGCACTACATGCTAGTTTTTTATGTGCTCTCCGGCAACGGTGGAATTTGTATTTGCGGTCCGGGCAAATGGACCTTTTTGTGGAACACCATAGGTTTTGTCTTCCTGAGATTTACTTGGGAGCTTCCGAGTGGTGCAGCGGTCTAAGGCACTGCATCTCAGTGCAAGAGGCGTCACTACCGTCCCTGGTTTGAATCTAGGCTGAATCACATCCGGCCGTGATTGGGAGTCCCATAGGACGGCGCACGTCCGGGTTTGGCCAGGGTAGGCCGTCATTGTAAATAAGAATTTGTTCTTAACCAACTTTCCTCGTTAAATAAATAAATACATTTACTGTCAGGGCCCAGGTCTGATATAATCTGTGCAGAAGACCCCACGGGAAAGATTACATTGACCATAAGACTCATCATCACAGAGATAGTCAGTGACCGGGCACAGGGCCTGCTGTTGTAGCATGTATCAAGCAGTCTATTCTCCACTAAAGGAAAGACAACATGTGCAGTACTGTTGGCAGGCAAGGTCTTTGTATCTGGGCTGTATCATACTGTATTGAGGATCTTATTGTTTCAAATGTTACGTAATATCATTGACAACTCTGTACTGCTTTTTCCAAAATAGGAAACAATTCCCCATGTACACGCATGGGGAAAAACAAAAAAGTTGGTTAGGAGTCGACAACGCCACATGGCTGGTGTATGGATTATTTTGGAGAAATTCAATTGTACTTTGAGCATGAGAAATCCTATGAAGGTTGTAAACATTAGCGCTTTGGGACGGAAAAGTACATGAGTGTAAACAGATGACCAACTGAAAAGCTCATAGGGATTATTTTGTGCCTTGTATCACTGCGTAACTACATGAACTTCCCTTCTTAAAAATGACTTTTTCCGAACTGCTCTCGCACATATTCTTCTCCCAGCTAGGATGAAGAAAGCAGCCCATTCACCCACACAGTATTTTAATTAGAGTGCATGTGAACTGGAAAACGTCTAAGGTTACACCACAAACACAATAAAGCGGGGTAAACAAGGAGACAGGGCCGGACCACTGGGTGCTATTGTCAAATATAATTTGTATGAAATTAAACTATAATCAATATTGGATCAGGTACAGTGGGGTAGACTACTAGACAGTCATAATATGGCTATGTCCTTGAGTCCACATAACAACCCTTGTTTTCTTCCATCCAGACCAGCGTATCATAAACAACGCATGGGCATAGAAACAAAGGGTTTTCCACTAACAAATCTTTCCACCGAGACCTGACACTAGTGTTAGTAGCTATTTACATACTGAGAAAGCACTGGCGGAGATTTGCATAATGTTTTTTGTAGCCGGGTGCTCAGGGGAGCAGCATTGTAACATATTGGTGCTTAATGAACTCTGATTTTTTTTTTTCCACAGAGTAAATTAAGAAATGCATTATAGCTGTTAAAGCAATCTGGAGGGAAATCGGAAGCCTTCCACTGCTAAACTACGCTTGATCAGTAATAAATTACATTACACTTATTTGCTTTAATTCATGCTAATTTCACCCAATTAATGTATCACAGTGGTTCTGAGAGAAGGCCGCCACAAGAGGTTTAATTATTTATCCGATTTCTGTATGTTCATGTGTGTGTTTTCCTGTTTGCATATCTGTGTGTGTCTGTATGGCGGCTTCTTTCACTGAGTTTATGCATGACTGTCAGTGTGCTATTATGAATGTATATGTAGAAGTGAGTTTTATCTGTGCACAGGGCGTTTCTAGGATCAGAAGACATTGGGGATTTAGCCTAAAGCCAGTAGGGGGGTCGTGGGGCATTCTCCCACAGTATTTCTACTGCATGAATTTGGTGCACTTTGAGATGAACATTGAGAGACAATATCTACAAAGTTATTTTTTGGTGACCAACTTATTTTGTTTGTCAGTTTTACAATGGGGGGCTAATACAGCTACAGGTATAATATTCAGACAAATATCAAATCATATCTTCAGTTATCATATTTCCACAAATATTATAATACAATACATTCAGGTCACTTACACCTTCCACAGCAGACACTACCTGTATGTAATTACAGTAGCTACTGTGGGATACCTAGTCAGTTGTCAACTGAATGTATTCAACTGAAATGTGTCTTCCGCATTTACCCCAACCCCTCTGAATCAGAGAGGTGAGGGGCTGCCTTAAATCGACATCCACATCTACGGCACCCGGGGAACAGTGGGTTAACTGCCTTGCTCAGAGGCAGAATGACAGATTTTTATCTTGTCAGCTCTGGGATTTGATCCAGCAACCTTCCGGTTTCCGGCCCAACGCTCTAACCACTAGGATACCTACCAGGGTCTCTACTCTAAAACACTCCATACTTCTGGAACACATAAATGCAGCAGAAAAAGAAACTGCCCTTTTTCAGGACCCTGTCTTTCAAAGATAATTCGTAAATATCCAAATAACATCACAGATCTTCATTGTAAAGGGTTTAAACACTGTTTCCCATGCTTGTTCAATGAACCATAAACAATTAATGAACATGCACCTGTGGAACGGTCGTTAAGACACTAACAGCTTACAGACGGTAGGCAATTAAGGTCACAGTTATGAGAACTTAGGACACTGAAGAGGCCTTTCTACTGACTCTGGAAAACACCAAAAGAAAGATGCCCAGGGTCCCTGCTCATCTGCGTGACAGTGCCTTAGGCATGCTGCAAAGAAGCATGAGGACTGCAGATGTGGCCAGGGCAATAAATTGCAATGTCTGTACTGTGAGACGCTGAAGACGGCGCTACAGGGAGACAGGACGGACAGCTGATAGTCCTCGCAGTGGCAGACCACGTGTATCAACAACTGCACAGGATTGGTACATCCGAACATCACACCTGCGGGACAGGTACAGGATGGCAACAACAACTGCCTGAGTTACACCAGGAACGCACAACAAATCCATCAGTGCTCAGAATGTCTGCAATAGGCTGAGAGAGGCTGGACTGAGGGTTTGAAGGCCTGTTGTAAAGGCAGGTCCTCACCAGACATCACCGGCAACAACGTTGTCTATGGGCATCAACCAACCGTCGCTGGACCAGACAGGACTGGCAAAAAGTGCTCTTCACTGATGAGTCATGGTTTTGTCTCACCAGGTGTGATGGCCAGATTTGTGTTTATCGTCAAAGGGATGAGCGTTACACCGAGACCTGTACTCTGGAGCGGGATCGATTTGGAGGAGGGTCCGTCATGGTTTGGGGCGGTGTGTCGCAGCATCATCGGACTGAGCTTGTTGTCATTGCAGGCAATCTCAACGCTGTGTGTTACAGGGAAGACATCCTCCTCCCTCATGTGTTACCCTTCCTGCAGGCTCATCCTGACATGACCCTCCAGCATGACAATGCCACCCGCCATACGGCTCGTTCTGTGCATTCCAGCAAGACAAGAATGTCAGTGTTCTGCCATGGCCAGAGAAGAGCCCGGATCTCAATCCCATTGAGCACGTCTGGGACCTGTTGGATCGGAGGGTGAGGGCTAAGGCCATTCCCCTCCAGTAATGTCCAGGAACTTGCAGGCGCCTTGGTGGAAGAGTGGGGTAACATCCCACATCAAGAACTGGCAAATCTGCTGCAGTTCATGAGCAGGAGATGCACTGCAGTACTTAATGCAGCTGGTGGCCACACTGACTGTTGCTTTTGATTTTGACGCCCCCCCCTTGAGGGACATATTATTCCATTTCTGTTAGTCACATGTCTGTGGAACTTGTTCAGTTTATGTCTCAGTTGTTAATCTTATGTTCATACAAATATTTACACGTTAAGTATGCTGAAAATAAACGCAGTTGACAGTGAGAGGATGTTTCTTTTTTTTTTGCTGAGTTTACATCTACAGTGTATATATATATATATATATCAAAGAACGTGACACACAGTACAAGTCAAAAGTTTGGACACACCTTCTCATTCAAGGGGTTTTCTTTATTTTTACTATTTTCTACATTGTACAATAATAGTGAAGCCATCAAAACTATGAAATAAAACATATGGAATCATGTAGTAACCAAAACAATGAACAAACAAATCTAAAATATTTTTTGATTTGTTTGTTCATTTTTGGCATTCTCTCAACCAGCATAAGCTGGAATGCTTTTCCAGCAGTCTTGAAGGAGTTCACACATATGCTGAGCACTTGTTGGCTGCTTTTCCTTCACTCTGCGGTCCATCTCAATTGTTTTGAGTTCGGGTGATTGTGAAGGTCGGGTGATTGTGGAGGACAGGTCATCTGATGCAGCACTCCATCACTCTACTTGTTGGTCAAATAACCCTTATGCAGCCTGGAGGTGAGTTGTGTCATTGTCCTGTTGAAAAACAAATGATAGTCCCACTAAGCGCAAACCCGATGGGATGGCGTATAGCTGTAGAATGCTCTGGTAGCAATGCTGGTTACGTGTACCTTGAATTCTAAATAAATCACAGACAGTATCACCAGCAAAGATGCCAGCAAAAAATGCTTCACGGTGGGAACCACACATGTGAAGATCATCCGCTTACCTACTCTGTGTTCACAAAGACACGGCGGTTGGAACCGAAAAATCTCAAATTTGGAAAATCAGACCAAAAGGACAATTTCCCACTGGTCTAATGTCCATTGCTTGTGTTTCTTGGCCAAAGCAAGTCTCTTCTTATTATTGGTGTCCTTTAGTAGTGGTTTCTTTGCAGCAATACGACCATAAGGGCCTGATTCAAACAGTTGATCTTGAGATGTGTCTGTTACTTGAACTCTGTGAAGTATTTATTTGGCCTGCAATTTGAGAGGCTGATGACTCTAATGAACTAGGTAACTCTGGGTCTTCCTTTCCTGTGGCGGTCCTCATGAGATCCAGTTTAATCATAGTGCTTGATGGTTTTTGCAACTGCACTTGAAGACATTTTCAGGATTGACTGACCTTCATGTCTTAAAGTAATGACGGACTGTCATTTCTCTTTGCTTATTTGAGCTGTTCTTGCCATAATATGTACTTGGTCTTCTACCAAATAGAGCTATATTCTGTATACCTTCCCTACCTTGTCACAACACAACTGATTGGCTCAAATTCAATAAGAAGGTTTGAAATTCCACAAATTAACAAGGCACACCTGTTAATTCAAATGCATTCCAGGTGACTACCTCGTGAAGCTGGTTGAGAGAATGCCAAGAGTGTGCAAAGCTGTCAAGGCAAAGGGTGGCAACTTGAAGAATCACAAATATAAAATATATTATGATTTGTTTAACACTTTTTTGGTTCCTACATGACTCCATATGTGTTATTTCATAGTTTTGATGTCTTCACTACTATTCTACAATGTAGAAAATAAGTATTATGCATGCACTAGATGACCAAAAGTATGTGGAAACCTGCTCGTTGAACATCTCATTTCAAAATGATCGGCATTAATAAGGAGTTGGTCCTCCTTTGTTGCTATGACAGTCTCCACTTTTCTGGGAAGGCTTTCCACTAGATGTTGGAATATTGTTATGGGGACTTTCTTCCATTCAGCCACAAGAGCATTAGTGATGTCAGGCACTGATGTTGGGCGATCAGGCCTGGCTCGCAGTTGATGTTCCAATTAATCCCAAAGGTGTTCGGTGGGGTTGAGTTCAGGGCTCTGTTCAGGCTTGTCAAGTTCTTCCACATCGATCTCGACAAACCATTTCTGTATGGATCTCGATTTGTATACTTTTCGAATGCTTAACAAAAATATAAAACGCAAGATGTAAAGTGTTGGTCTCATGTTTCATGAAGTGAAATAAAATATCCCAGAAATGTTCCATATGCATAAAAAGTTGGCATGCAATTGGTTGCGAGGCTGGTTGGACATATTGACAAATTCTCTAAAACAATGTTGGAGGCGGCTTATGGTAGACAAAATACCATAACATTTTCTGGCAACAGCTCTGGAGAACATTCCTGCAGTCAGCATGCCAATTCCACACTCCCTCAAAACTTGGGACATCTGCAGCATTGTGTTGTGACAAATTGCACATTTTAGAATGGCCTTTTATTGTTCCCAGCATGAGGTGCAACTGTGAAATGCTCTTTAATCTTTAATGCCACACCTGTCAGGCGGCCAAATTATCCTGGCAAAGGAGAAATGCTCACTAACAGGGATGTAAATACATTTGTGCCATTTAAAAAAAAAATAGAAATTAGCATATGGAACATTTCTGGGATCTTTTATTTCCGCTCATGAAACCAATCCTGCATTTATATTTTCATCCAGTGTAAATACTGCATTGCATAAGTGATGTGCAGGTATGGAAGCTTGCATCAACCTGAAAAAAAATATATATATAACTATAATAATTATTGGACCATCAAAACATTCGGGGTGGACCCGGGAAAGCCCAGGCCTAACGACGCCACTGTCAGTGTATGAAAGTGTGTGTGTGTGTGTGTGTGTGTGTGTGTGTGTGTGTGTGTGTGTGTGTGTGTGTGTGTGTGTGTGTGTGTGTGTGTGTGTGTGTGTGTGTGTGTGTGTGTGTGTGTGTGTGTGTGTGTGTGTAAGAGACAGCTCAATCCCCTGGGTGACGGAGCCTTGTAAATAGAGTCCTGATTGTCTTTGTGTGGCCTGGCTTTGCTCTCCTGTATTCTTGTGAGGACTGGAGGCTACAGCAGCACAGACAGGAGATCTTCCTTCCTTCTCCAGCTAGCAGCAGCAGGATGAGTCATTGTTTACAGGCCTTTCCATTCTGCTATCCTATCAAACAACGGTGACGCCACTTTTCCATTGAATCACAACCTTTGCATGTCGCAACATGACACTAAGCCGGACCTACATTTCCTCTATAAAAAGAGACTCTCGCTCTCTCATAGGGCCTCTCGACAATCCTGCTGTCCGCAGGAATCTGTCATTGGTATATTTACCAGTTGCTGTATAATACAGTAGAAATGTCAATAAAAGGGAAACATGTCAAGCACTTTAGAAGGTGAAGAAGAATATGAACAAAGTGTAAACTATTTTTATTTTACCTTTATTTAACTAGGCAAGTAAGTTAAGATTATTTATTTTTTCAATGACGGCCTAGGAACAGTAGGTTAACTGCCTTGTTCAGGGGCAGAATGACAGATTTTTACCTTGTCAGCTCGGGGATTTGATCTTTTGGTTACTTTCGGTTACAACCTTTCGGTTACTAGTCCAACGCTCTAACCACTGCCGCCCCATAATATTTCAAACGGACAAAAAAACATTCAGAAATCAAAACATAGAGCAAAATGTTACAGTTCTTTCAGGACAAAACATTTTTACCACTTCAAAATGCATCAAGTAAATAAAAACATACACCTCACTGGAATGTTAAATGGAATCGCAGGTTGCCGGGTAATGTTCTCAGAGAATGTTGGCAAAACCCCTGGAAAAAGTTACTATTGAATTAGCCTTTTGTTTCACTACCGGCCACAGAGAATACACTTCTACCTCAGAAAAATGCAATCTATGGCCTGATAGACTACAGACATACGTAGATAACTGGTAGGGGTAGGGATTTTTTAATTAAAAAAAACATTTTTCCTTTTGTTGTAATAGTTATGGGGGAGGGGGAATTGTGGGTGAAAAATGTAACGTTTTTTTTTTTCCTTTTCTATCTTTGTGTGCGAGGTGCGTTTGGGGGGGTGTTCACGCTCCCTGACTTTTTCGGCATTTTGTTGCATTGCAGCCTCGTTCTTGAATGGATTAGGTTGTTTTTTATTTGGTCCGTCTTGGAGTGGGGCTGTGGCGTGGCGGGGTGCAGGCGGGCAGGGAGTCTGGGTGCTTTCCGAGTGATCTGTATACTCATGTCTGTCAAGTTATTGTTTAATGCCAAATGTAATTCAATTGCATTGTTGTTAAATCGTAAAAGGAAACAAAAACTATAATAAAAACATTTAAATGCAATCCAACAAAACCACCACAACAGTGCAATATCAAGAATCTCAAGCACTGCATAGAACATGAAGCTTTTGTTATTAAAAACTGCACAGGCATATAAGAAAAGATGCCCAAAAATCACACCTAGGCCTTGTTAGCGGTCTGTGTCAGAACCAAGAGAGTTTGATAAGGAATTAACTGTACTTTGTTTTCCCCCTGCTACAGTAGGCCTTCCCCTTTGGAGAGGCACCGGTAAGTATCCGTTCCCGTCATGCAGATATTAAAAAGCTTAAGCAGAGATAGTTTTCAAGTAAATTATAGAAAACAAAATCTCCTGATTAGTCAATTAAGTGGCACATTAGCCAGAGAGTTAATTAAAAGATAGGGCCATAGTCTTTAAGGATACGTCGCTATGGCAAGAGGAGTGTTTAAACAGGAGATTGAACAAATGCTGCTTATTAAAAACTTACAGTGAATCACTTGACATCTAACACATCTTGCACCTAGAGCTACACAAACAGATTGTCACACGGTGCCAGTCCCTGGATTCCACTATGTAAATCTTTGGGATGGGAGAAAGCGAGGAGATGTAGAAGAGAAGTGCCATGCGTCACACCATGCTGGCATGTCAAAATGTTAAAGCTTCCTACAATCAGGGGCTTAGTGTGGCTGCCACAGCAACCGATGAGGGAAAAACACCCAACTCTTACTGTTCACTATGCGTTGACTCTTCGAATTGCTGAAATTTACTCTTGTAACGTTAAGGAACACACAAACATATCTCTGGACTGGCAACAAATCTCAGCTGCAGATGCTTATCCACAAAAGTATTTTGCTTTGCATAAAGGCATAGCTTGTGCATAAACAAGGCTGTGGGATGCTGTTTGTAACCAGACACAAGCATTCATAAGAACATTCAGAGAAAGGGGAATATTACACTCTCATACCTTAAGCAACTCTTAATGCAAAAGGGCAGGAGTTGAGGCAGAGAGCCCTGAGAGTTAACAGTAAGGTACACTAAAACATCACAGTTCAGTGGGTGTGCGTGTCTGTCAGAAAGACTGAGCCCTGAGAGTTAAGAGTTAGGTACACTAAAACATCACAGTTCACTGCACTGTGTTGCCGCCTCAGCATCACGTTCAATCCAGAACAATGCGACAGCTGACAGCTTGCGCCGAGGAGCATCACGCTAAAACTGAATTATTTCTGCCACGTGTTAATTTATTAACAACCACACATGCTCTAATGTAGGCACATTTGAATATACATTTTTAACCTGGAAGTCGAATCATGAATATTCTTGCCAGGCAGGCATGAGGAATATTTCTCTTTGTTATGTGCGTTTGAATTTTGAAGGATGGGGTGAGGGAAAAAAGGGGAGACAGACACACATTTGTGTGAATGTCCGCAGGGCACATCTTCTTTAAGGGCACATCTTCTTTAAGGGCACATCTTCTTTAAGGGCACATCTTTAAGGGCAGATATCAACACTTCATCACCTGGAACATATCTGAAACCTTCTCTTCGCCACAATACGGTCTCCGTAGCTGCAGCTTGTCGTCTAAAAGAAGCATGCACCAGGTTTTAAACTAACTGGTTAGTTTTGAAGGGTCAAGGACTTGACAGCAAACATATAGAATAATTTAAGATGAGGTACTGATTAACAGATGATAAAATACACAATTGAAAAAGAGATGACGGCATGAAAGACCAATATTTGAAGTATCTTTAACGCAGAAACTAGTTTTAACGCTTGCAGAGCACTGACAAACAATCAAGCAAGAGGCTGGGTCACAGAGTTCAGATTAACATAATTATGACACAGTACTACTAATGGGACCATAGAACACTGTATATATTCATCAAGTATGTTGTGACAAAAAGGTCTGTCCCAAGTGTGAAGGCAGCAGGTGTTTTACGATACACATACACCTGCAAAGTATCTCACATATTATTATTCCCCTAGGTTACACATGCATGAAACCTGCAGATTCCTTCTTCAGATTATCAGGCTGACTTCACCATCACCAACAAAGCCATTGTGTGTAACAGTGACAGGTTGTTACTGAATGGTTGGTAAACAAGGATGTAAACAGAGATGTAGTTGTTGACTTCGGATGAGACAATTAAGAGGTTGACAAGGAAACAAACACATCAAGGCGATGCATCTGTGAGTTGAGAAAGAGTCTCAGGTGTAGAATGCTACCTGTGTGCCTACAGTAGGTGGTATCTCTGTTACAGCGAGACTGAGAGACTTGAAATGCATTGTTAAATGTGCTGTACGAAACGACTCAATAGGTATACGCAGATTGATCAATTATCACAATGAATCTCAACTAAAACCATAATAGGCATTTATTCATCTCTGTCTGAATAAATGCAATGTGCAGCCACATTGCTGTGTGTATGTGTGCTTTCCTATGTGTATATGAGACTTCACTTGTCAGTCATGTTAACTCAATGCGAAGAGGGCTGCTCCAAGCGGAAATTTGAGTCCTATAGCAGCACAGAGCTGGTAGTATTAAGACCTTCCATCCATCCGCCTATGTTTTTTTCTGCATGGAAGGAGGTAAACTACGCTCTCTTAACTACCAGCCTGTGTATAGTCGCTCCGCTGGGCTTATTCGAGGGGGGGGTGTAACGCCAGCCTGGTGTGTATCTACGCAAGCACACACAGAAGTTTTTGTTATTACACACCATTAGATATGTTCCACCTCCTATCAGGATTCTAAAATCCTGATAGCATTGATGCACAGTCATAGTTTTATATGGTAGAAGACATAATTAACATTCATGTTACTATGTAGCTACTATGTAGAATCTACATAGTAACATGAACCTTTAATCATTTCTACATTCTGCCTGTTTACTATTGAATAAAAACGGGAGCAAAGTAATGCGTGATCTGAATAGGCTACGTAATAAAGTGAAGATTGTATTTTTAAGAACAATCTTAAAAAGAAGCCATTGTTATGTGGCCCAAGTGAACGAACACAGAGCGTGGCGCCGACTGAGATGGCCGCCTCGCTTCGCGTTCCTAGGAAACTATGCAGTTTTTTGTTTTTTTACGTGTTATTTCTTACATTAGTACCCCAGGTCATCTTAGGTTTCATTACATACAGTCGAGAAGAACTACTGAATATAAGATCAGCGTCAACTCACCATCAGTACGACCAAGAATATGTTTTCCGCGACGCGGATCCTGTGTTCTGCCTTACAAACAGGACAACGGAATGGATCGCATGCAGCGACCCAAGGAAACGACTCCGAAAAAGAGGGAAACGCGGCGGTGTTCTGGTCAGACTCCGAAAAAGGGCACATCGCGCACCACTTCCCAGTATTCTTCTTGCCAATGTCCAGTCTCTCGACAACAAGGTTGATGAAATCCGAGCAAGGGTGGCATTCCAGAGGGACATCAGAGACTGCAACGTTCTTTGCTTTACGGAGACATGGCTTACTGGGAAAGCGCTATCCAGGGCGGTGCAGCCAACGGGTTTCTCCACGCATCGCGCCGACAGAAACAAACATCTCTCTGGTAAGAAGAGTGGCGGGGGCGTATGCCTCATGACTAACGGGACATGGTGTGATGAAGGAAACATACAGGAACTCAAATCCTTCTGTTCACCTGATTTAGAATTCCTCACAATCAAATGTAGAACGCATTATCTTCCAAGAGAATTCTCTTCGATTATAATCACAGCCGTATATATCCCCCCCCAAGCAGACACATCGATGGCTCTGAACGAACTTTATTTAACTCTTTGCAAACTGGAAAACATTTATCCGGAGGCTGCATTCATTGTAGCTGGGGATTTTAACAAAGCCAATCTGAAAACAAGACTCCCTAAATTTTATCAGCATATCGATTGCACAACCAGGGGTGGTAAAACCTTGGATCATTGTTACTCTAACTTCCGCGACGCATATAAGGCCCTGCCCCGCCCCCCTTTCGGAAAAGCTGACCACGACTCCATTTTGCTGATCCCTGCCTACAGGCAGAAATTAAAACAAGAGGCTCCCACGCTGAGGTCTGTCCAACGCTGGTCAGACCAAGCTGACTCTACACTCCAAGACTGCTTCCATCACGTGGACTGGGACATGTTTCGTATTGCGTCAGATGGGAATATTGACGAATACGCTGATTCGGTGTGCGAGTTCATTAGAACGTGCGTCGAAGATGTCGTTCCCATAGCAACGATAAAAACATTCCCTAACCAGAAACCGTGGATTGATGGCAGCATTCGCGTGAAACTGAAAGCGCGAACCACTGCTTTTAATCAGGGCAAGGTGTCTGGCAACATGACTGAATACAAACAGTGCAGCTATTCCCTCCGTAAGGCTATTAAACAAGCTAAGCGTCAGTACAGAGACAAAGTGGAATCTCAATTCAATGGCTCAGACACAAGAGGCATGTGGCAGGGTCTACAGTCAATCACGGACTACAAGATGAAATCCAGCCCAGTCACGGACCAGGATGTCTTGCTCCCAGGCAGACTAAATAACTTTTTGCCCGCTTTGAGGACAATACAGTGCCACTGACACGGCCTGCAACGGAAACATGCGGTCTCTCCTTCACTGCAGCCGAGGTGAGTAAGACATTTAAACGTGTTAACCCTCGCAAGGCTGCAGGCCCAGACGGCATCCCCAGCCGCGCCCTCAGAGCATGCGCAGACCAGCTGGCCGGTGTGTTTACGGACATATTCAATCAATCCCTATACCAGTCTGCTGTTCCCACATGCTTCAAGAGGGCCACCATTGTTCCTGTTCCCAAGAAAGCTAAGGTAACTGAGCTAAACGACTACCGCCCCGTAGCACTCACTTCCGTCATCATGAAGTGCTTTGAGAGACTAGTCAAGGACCATATCACCTCCACCCTACCTGACACCCTAGACCCACTCCAATTTGCTTACCGCCCAAATAGGTCCACAGACGATGCAATCTCAACCACACTGCACACTGCCCTAACCCACCTGGACAAGAGGAATACCTATGTGAGAATGCTGTTCATCGACTACAGCTCGGCATTCAACACCATAGTACCCTCCAAGCTCGTCATCAAGCTCGAGACCCTGGGTCTCGACCCCGCCCTGTGCAACTGGGTACTGGACTTCCTGACGGGCCGCCCCCAGGTGGTGAGGGTAGGCAACAACATCTCCTCCCCGCTGATCCTCAACACGGGGCCCCACAAGGGTGCGTTCTGAGCCCTCTCCTGTACTCCCTGTTCACCCACGACTGCGTGGCCACGCACGCCTCCAACTCAATCATCAAGTTTGCGGACGACACAACAGTGGTAGGCTTGATTACCAACAACGACGAGACGGCCTACAGGGAGGAGGTGAGGGCCCTCGGAGTGTGGTGTCAGGAAAATAACCTCACACTCAACGTCAACAAAACTAAGGAGATGATTGTGGACTTCAGGAAACAGCAGAGGGAACACCCCCTATCCACATCGATGGAACAGTAGTGGAGAGGGTAGCTAGTTTTAAGTTCCTCGGCATACACATCACAGACAAACTGAATTGGTCCACTCACACTGACAGCGTCGTGAAGAAGGCGCAGCAGCGCCTATTCAACCTCAGGAGGCTGAAGAAATTCGGCTTGTCACCAAAAGCACTCACAAACTTCTACAGATGCACAATCGAGAGCATCCTGGCGGGCTGTATCACCGCCTGGTACGGCAACTGCTCCGCCCTCAACCATAAGGCTCTCCAGAGGGTAGTGAGGACTGCACAACGCATCACCGGGGGCAAACTACCTGCCCTCCAGGACACCTACACCACCCGTTGTTACAGGAAGGCCATAAAGATCATCAAGGACATCAACCACCCGAACCACTGCCTGTTCACCCCGCTATCATCCAGAAGGCGAGGTCAGTACAGGTGCATCAAAGCTGGGACCGAGAGACTGAAAAACAGCTTCTATCTCAAGGCCATCAGACTGTTAAACAGCCACCACTAACACTGAGTGGCTGCTGCCAACACACTGTCATTGACACTGACCCAACTCCAGCCATTTTAATAATGGGAATTGATGGGAAATGATGTAAATATATCACTAGCCACTTTAAACAATGCTACCTTATATAATGTTACTTACCCTACATTATTCATCTCATATGCATATGTATATACTGTACTCTACATCATCGACTGCATCCTTATGTAACACATGTATCACTAGCCACTTTAACTATGCCACTTTGTTTACTTTGTCTACACACTCATCTCATATGTATATACTGTACTCGATACCATCTACTGTATGCTGCTCTGTACCATCACTCATTCATATATCCTTATGTACATGTTCCTTATCCCCTTACACTGTGTATAAGACAGTAGTTTTGGAATTGTTAGTTAGATTACTTGTTGGTTATCACTGCATTGTCGGAACTAGAAGCACAAGCATTTCGCTACACTCGCATTAACATCTGCTAACCATGTGTATGTGACAAATAAAATTTGATTTGATTTGATTTGTTTAATTTAGTTTATTAGGCTCCCCATTAGCTACTGCACATGGAGCAGCTACTTTTCCTCGGGTCCACATAAAACATACAAATACATGACAAAGTACAGAACAGTTACAGACAAGAACATCGTAAGATATTAAATTCAAAATAAATAATACGAGTTCTATATTGGAAAGTCACCAAGATAAACTTTTTTTTTTTTACACAATATGACCAAAAGTATGTGGACATCTCATTCCAAAATCATGGGCATTAATATGGACTTTGTCCCTCCTTTGCTGCTATAACATTCCTCCACTCTTCTGGGAAGGCATTCCACTAGATGTTGGAACATTGCTGCCGGGACTTGCTTCCATTCAGCCACAAGAGCATTAGTGAGGTCGGGCACTGATGTTGGGAGATTAGGCCTTGCTCGCAGTCAGCGTTCCAATTCATCCCAAAGGTGTTCGATGGGGTTGAAGTCAGGGATCTGTGCAGGCCAGTCAACTTCTTCCACACCTCTCTTGACAAACCATTTTTGTATGGACCACGCTATGTACACGAGGGCATTGTCATGAAACAGGAAAGGACCTTCCCCTGTTGCCACAAAGTTGGAAGCACAGAATCGTCTAGAATGTCATTGTCTGCTGTAGCGTTAAATTTCCCTTTAATGGAACTAAGGGGCATGGCCCGAACCACGAAAAACAGCCCCAGGCCATTATTCCTCCTCCACCAAACTTTACAGTTGCCACTATGCATTGGGGCAGGTAGCGTTCTCCTGGAATCCCCCAGATTAAAATTATCAGCAATCTACACACAATACAGCATAATGACAAAGCAAAACCAGAAATACATTAGTCATAAGTATTCAGACCCTTTGCTATGAGACTTACATTGATCATCCTTGAGATGTCTACACAACTTGATTGGAGTCACCTGTGGTAAATTCAATTGATTGGACATGATTTGGAAAGGCACACACCTGTCTATATTAAGGTGCCCACAGTTGACAGTGCATGTCAAAACAAAATAACAAGCCATGAGGTTGAAGGAATTGTCTATAGATCTCAGAGACAGGATTGTTTCGAGGCACAGATCTGTGGAAGGTACCAAAAAATGTCTGCTGCATTGAAGGTCCCCAAGAACACAGTGGCCTCCATCATTCTTAAATTGAAGAAGTTTGGAACCACCAAGACTCTTCCTAGAGCCAAACAGAGCAATCGGGGGAGAAGGGACTTGGTCAGGGAGGTGACCAAGAACCCAAAGGCTCTGACAGAGCTCTAGAGGTCCTCTGTGGAGATGGGAGAACCTTCCAGAAAGACAACCATCTCTGTGGCACTCTACCAATCAGGCCTTTATGGTTGAGTGGCCAGATGGAAGCCACTCCTCAGTAAAAGGCACATGACAGCCCGCTTAGAGTTTGCCAAAGTATATATTTAATTACACATTTGCAAAAAAAGTTCAGTTTCTTCAACTTGTTCAATGGTCAGACCCTTTACTCAAACCTCCAGGTGAGGTTTAGGTCTAAGAGAATGCATTGAACCAAATACAATGCTCTTGGTTTTAAATGTATTTAAGACCAGTTTATTGTTAATTACCCATTCGGACACTGACTGTAACTCCTTGCTAAGAGTCTCAATGAATCCACTGGCTGTAGGTGCTGATGTGTAGAGTGTGCAATCAGCAGCATCCATACTGTAAAACTACCATTAATAGCCAAGACATGCATGTGCTTAAATCACTGAACACAACAGGCGCTTAGAGACAGGCTTCTATTTAAGCTAGGCGTCTATTTCCTTAATGCACAAAGCTGTTGCTTATTTGCATAGTTCATTGTTGAATTCCAGCAGTTCTATTTTACCAGGTAAATTGACTGAGAACACATTAATTTACAGCAACAACCTGGGGCATAGTTACAGCAGAGAGAGGGGGGGGGGAGATTAATGAGCCAATTGGAAGCTTAGGTGGCCATTATGGTATGAGGGGTAGATTGGGAATTTAGCCAGGACGCTGGGGTTAACATCCCTACTCTTATGTTAAGTGCCATGGGATCGTTAGTGACCACAGTGTCAGGACACCCGTTGAACTTCCTATCCGAAAGATGGCACCTTACAAAGGACAATGTCCCTAATCACACTGCCGTGGGGTATTGGGATATTTTAGGAGTAATATCCCACTGGCCAGTAGGAGTGCCTCCTACTGGCCCCCCAACACCACTTCCTGGTCTCCCATCCAGGTACCAACCAGGACCTACCCTGCTTACCTTCAGAGGAAAGCCAGCAGTGGGATGCAGGGTGGTATGCTGCTGACCTGACATCTTTGACTGTGCATTTAAGTTCTTACTTTCGCCACTAGAGGACGATCTGATGATTTCTAGGAGGCTGTACTCTCCAATTGTTGACTGTTTTTGTGCTTGCCAGTTAGCTAGCAGTTTCAGCTCTGTTAGCAGCCAATGGCTAGCAGTTTCTCACTGGCGAGAAACTGATTATTGCTGTCATTACTGAATGATTTAATGTAACAAATCATGGTAACATCGTAAACAATTCATTTAAACCCAGCGTTTATTTAAAAGTAATTTATTAGCTCAAACGTGGGCCAATACCGGGCTATTAGAAAGGGACTGGCAGCTATTTGAGACTGCGTTTAATTCACGTTTTACAGGTGTCATTTGTAAAAATAGAGAACAGAAACGGCCCAAGGCAACTGTCCTGAGGGATATATATAGTTACATACCTTTGACAAGCATGGCAGCATTACCTGGTTGTAAATAACCGGAGTACAATGAAGCAAGCACTCAGCGTTCCAAACAAACTGTCAATCCCAACGAGATGACTGGAGCAGTGGTTCTTAATAACCTTGTTGGAGGTACTGAACCCCAACAGTTTCATATGCGCATTCACCGAACCCTTCTTAATTGAAAAGAAATCAAATTCAAAACATAGGTATATATTTGACTGGTGCACAAAATGAACCGTGCATCAACATCACTGTGTTCAAAGAACAAAATCATCATAACATTTTCACACAAAAACAAAAACATAATAATGAATATATACTGCAAATCAGTGTGACTTCTGCTGTTGCCTTTCAGAGACCAGTTCAGAAATGCGCGGCTTCACCTTGGCAAGTGCCACTCATGTCATTTTCGCAACAAAGTCTGTTCCTTTTCTTCGTTTTTATGTCCAGCATCCTCGAAAAGGATTGCTCGCAAAGATATGTTGTAACAAACGGTATGAAAATCTCCAGAGCTTTCTTAGCAATAACAGGGTACGTTACCATTTGTTGACACCAAAACATTGAAAGCGTTATTGTTCTGAAGAGTTGCTGTTGAACCTGGCTCTGCTGAATTTCAATGATTTCATCGAGGTATTCATCATTGACATCTGTTGTCTCAACACTAAACGTGAACGGCTGTCTGACCCATGCTGGATATGACTCTCTTGTAGGGAAGTATCCATCGAGACAGCTACTTTGCAAGCTCATCTAAGTGCGTGGCAATTGCTTGCTTCAGTTCAGCGGGTACAGAAATGTCTCCGATTCCAGATACATCTTCGATCTTACTTACACAGTCATCCAGCAGGGGAAAGTTTGCGAAGTTATTGTTCTCTGTTCGTCGTTGCCATAACGGTAGCTTTTTTTGAAAAGCCTTCAAGTTTTCCTCCACTTCGATGATGTTGACTCCACCGCCCTGCATCTTTTGATTGAGAGCTGCAAAGATATTGGCCATGTACGCTAAAATGAGAATGAACTCAGAATTTTTGAAGCAATCTGCATGACAATGTTGGTGCTCTTGCAAAAACAGGGCTAATTCCACACGCACAGCAAAAACACGATTCAGCACCTGTCCCAAGGATAACCACCTAATGTTAGAATGGTACAGAAGTACCTCGAATTCAGAGCCCATTTCTTTACACAGCTCACTGAAGATGCGATGCCGCAGAGCACTAAGTTCGCACATAGTTCACGCATTCCACTACAATTTTTAATACTTCTGCCAGTTTTGGAGGCAAGGTTTTTGTTGCCAAAGCATGCCTGTGCAGAATATAATGCATAACAATGATGTGTGGTGCATCGGCTTTCACTAGCGCACCAAAACCAGACTTTCTTCCCAGCATGACTGGAGCTCCATCCGAACAAACTGCAGAAACCATATCCCACGAAAGATTGTTGTCTTTGAAGAAGTCATCCACAAATTTCTTCACATCGGCTGCCTTAGTTGTTGTTGTAAGAGGCTTACAAAATAAAAATTATACCTTTATCACGTCGTCTTTCGCATAGCGCACGAATACAGCAAGCTGGCTTAGATTGGAAACGTCTGTGGTCTCGTCGAGTTGAAGGCTGAATTTTGCCGGACTTGAAATCAGATCTGCAACTACTTGAGCCAAGATGTCTTTGCTCATGTCCTCTATTCTGTCGCTCATGGTGTCATTTGAAAGACGAATTTGGGATAACTTAACTTCGGCTTCTTTTCCCAGCATGATATTCGCCATCTTCAACACAGCTGGTTTTATGAGTGTTTCACCAATGGTGTGTGGTTTGCCCTGCTTTGCGATCAGGTAAGCAACTTCGTACGATGCTGTGAGGATCGGTTTGTTGATGGGTACAAAGCCGAGAACAGGCAGAGTAGCCTTTTCATCGAATCTGGCTCTCTTCACCTTGAATTCAGCGAGTGTTGTGTTCTTGTATTTTCCATCTCCATGCAGCTTAAGGAAGTGTTCTCTTAGTTTTGCCGGTGCTAGACTAGAATTGCTCAAAACTTGGCATTGCAAATCATGCAGTTAGGACACAGACTCCCATCACGGTCGGTTATACATGTAAATCCATATTGTACATATTCGTCCGACCACTTTCTTTTTTCCTTGACATAGTAAGTATGAAGGGATTAAAATATTAAGAAAGAAATCACAAGACGTACCATCACCACAGTCACAAACTGAGCGCACCAAATTCCCTGCAGCACAGATAGGCCAAGCGATGTATCTTGATCACCTGCAGCCAATGATGGCCAAGCAGAGCGTGTCATCACGAATCATATGAATCGGATGTTTGTCTTGACCTCCGCCGAACCCCTGAGACTGACTCACCGAACCCCTGGGTTTCGATCGAACCCAGGTTAAGACCCACTGGACTGGAGGCCAGTTGGAGCCGTTCATTTAAGTTATGTTAAGAGCAAAAAAATAAAAAATCAAACCAGCGACCCGGGGAGAAAATACAACACATCCACATCAGTAAATGACAGGTAACAATGGTGACATCTAATTTATAGTTCAAGGACCGTGTACAAGCAAACAAACAGGCAGTTCTGTTCCACACGTCCTTCTCAATTTGCCTCTCCCACGGCCCATTACCTTTGGAAAGGAAAAAAAGTTGAAAGTGTACAACTTTAGTATGATGTTTCACTTGCAGTGCAGAGGCCTGAGCCCGCAGCCCAGTCTTAAACACCCCCCAAACAAAGGGAACAAGCTGACAGGTCTTGATACAAATGGTCGATTTACATGCATGCTTACTTACAGATACAACTCACAGAGGGTGGTGTGGGGGGCTAGAAGGCTGTAACGGGTGGGGGACACTTTGTGCAATCGAGCGGAAATTATTTGAAAACATCTCATTGTGTCTACCCTATTTCCTTCCATCCCTCCTTGCTTTCTTTCCTTCATTTCTTCCTTTCAATCTCTCAGGCAGGTGTTGTCAGTCCCCACTTCACAGAGTCAAGTGGCAGAAACTTTGAACCTCTGCTCCCCATTCCTCCGGCAGGTTTTGGGCTCAGCTCGTGCATGGCACAAGCGCATGGCACTTGCTGTCTTTACATGTTGTCTTCAGCGCCTCCAGGTAACAGAAAGATTACGCACAGTGAGATGCCCTCATACAGCAGCAAAGCTTTAGTGAAGGGGATCTTCAAATATTTAGGGTATGAGTAGAACGACACGTTGCTGTGCAAAAGGGGAAAAAATACAAATCTAACCATTTACATTTAATTCCTGGGTGTCTGTTTTGTAGAAAAAGAGCAAAAATGCATTTTTGTAAAAGATAATACATTTATTTGTAAAGTGTGATATCCTATGTGAGGTGATGGTGGAATATTTCATGTTAAATATAAGTGTTCATACATCATTAAATGCACATAAATCAAATCGCTACTAAAAAATAGAAGGTTCAGATATCTAGCCATTTCTATAATGATCATCCATCAAAATGATAATAAAAAAACGGCAAATTTTCTAATTTAAAATATCCCTTTAACGCGACTTCTCCACAATATTTTCATCAATATAATTTTCATGTGTGCAGACTCAAGCCATATTCTCAAGCATTTTCATAACAAGCAAATAAACATCACGTGGTTTCACCATTCTGGCCCTGTGTCAGAGTCAATTAACTTCTCCAGGTAATGACCCCATTTGCATAGTAAACCGGGCCCGTGTGTGAACCCTAATGGGGCCACTACCTGAGGAGATTAATTTAGAGTGACATGACTTGAACTCCATTCCTTTTCCCCCTCCATCTTGCTTACCCCCTCCGAAAGATCTGCCTCATATTATTTTTATACCGCGCTACAAGCCTAAATAGCGGGAGTCCTTCAAACTTTGACACAGGCTCTGAGAAGAAAGGACGTTGCTTGCATTATGCATCATCACATGTGATGTTCGGAGCAGGTGCATCACTTGGCTGCATGGTGTTCCTAGCCATGGCAGAGCATAAAATAATACCCAAGCTTCATAAGTGAAATGGAACATGAGATGTGTCTTTTTACCAAACATGCTGCATCTCTGTTCTAATTACCAGGTAAAGAGGTTTAATTTGCACGGGCTGAAAGGACAGCAGTACAAAAGCACAAACACTAAACATAATGACGAGTACTATAACTGGACCATTTGGAAGACACGGTCCTATGTGGTAAATTGCCATGTAATGCAACCACCCTCTTGTTCCTATCAAATTACTTGTATTAGTTATAATTATCAGTATGGTTAATCTTCAATATGTGACTGAAGCCTACCTCTAATGTGAAAATGAGGCAACTAAACACCATTAAAAGCCCCATCCCTTTATGCAATAAAAAGTGACAGTATAAATTTGTTCTCATGGCTAAGGGCAGCAGACAATCATTTTCTGAGTGACAATTCCATCCCACCCAGAAAGAAGAGAGAAAGGAGACAGCGCAAGAGAGAGGAAGAGAAAGGAGGGGTGGTAAGGCACTTTTATTTAATATTGAGAGATGACCCCAGGTCCAAGAAGCACCAAATTTCAAGACCGAAAACAGAAACAATGGATGTGTCTTAATTGTGACATTACAGGCACTCGCACAGCCAGGAACAGAGGGGGACTGATTAAAAGGATGGGAAAGGTGGGTGACTTTGTGAAAAGGTCATCGCACACTTACACACCTGGGGTTTTCACATATTTTCCTCTCAAAAAATAGAGGGAAAAAAAGAGTGAAAGAAAGAACTCCTATGTGATTATAGAGAAAGGAAAGGCGTTTCGGGGGCCGGGGACAATATTTTACAATGCATTAGTGAAATAAGATGGTAATTTCCTGGGCAATGTTTATCCAGGCAGAAAATGACAAAAGGGAAGGATCCTCCCTATCTCTGTTAGCTTGCAGCAGGTTCGCCTGCCATCATCACCCAATCGCCAGGTGGGCTAGGCGCAGGAGTTAATTGAGAGGTTAACAGGAGGTTGTGTCAGTCAAAGGTCAGGGCATTGCTCTCCATGGTCCCTGCTGACCTCGCCGAGTGTTGGTGGCCGTGTTTCCATGTTCCTCCGCTGCGTCTACGTGAGAGGCTCTCTAATAGAGTGTAGAGCAGAGGGGAACCACACTGAGCCGTACTACATAGACAACCCATTGTATATGAGTGATGAATTGTGGTGAAGATGAAAGAGGACGGTAGTGTAACAGGCAGTGTATCATTGTCCAGAGAACCTGTGCTGTAGTCATACTACTGACCCCCCACATTACACACCGGTGTCATTGTTACACTATACAATTGACAAAAAAATATTATAAAAAAATATTATAATATGCAATTTGAGGGATTATAGTACCTGCCAATTCATAACTATTTTGGAAAGCAGACAGTACAATTACAGTACACAAGCTAATAGAGTTGGTCAAAGAGAGCGCACACACAAAGAGTCCTCCACAAATTGACTGCAGCCCACCAAATAAGGATGTACATATGCCATACAGTACATTCGGAAAGTATTCAGACCTCTTGACTTTTTCCACATTTTGTTATAGCCTTATTCTAAAATGGATTAAATTGTATTTTTCCTCAATCTACACACAATACCACAAAATGGACATTTTTTTAATGCAAATGTATTTTAAAAATGAAACGCAACATTTACATATGTATTCCGACCCTTTACTCAGTACTTTCTTGAAGCACCTTTGGCAGCGATTACAGCTTCGAGTCTTCTTGGGTATGACGCTACTAGCTAGTACACCTTTATTAGGGGATTTCCCCATTCATCTCTACAGATCCTCTCAAGCTCTGTCAGGTTGGATGGGGTGCGTCGCTGCACAGCTATTTTCAGGTCTCTGCAGAGATGTTCAATTGGTTCAAGTCTGGGCTTTGGCTCGGCTACTTCAAGGACATTCAGAGACTTGTCCCGAAGTCACTCCTGCGTTTTCTTGGCTGTGTGCTTAGAATCGTTGTCCTGTTGGTAGGTGAACCCCCAGTCGGTGGTCCTGAGCGCTCTGAAGCAGGTTTTCATGAAGGATCTCTCTGTACATCTTTGCCTTTATCCTGACTAGTCTCCCAGTCCCTCCTGCTGAAAAACATCCCCACAGCATGATGCTGCCACCACCATGCTTCACCTTAAGGATGGTGCCAGGTTTCCTCCAGATGTGACACTTGGCATTCAGGCCAAAGAGCTCAATCTTGGTTTCATCAGACCAGAGAATCTTGTTTCTCATGGTCCGTGAGTCCTTTAGGTGCCTTTTGGCAAACTCCAAGCAGGCTGTCATGTGCCTTTTAGTGAGGCTTCCTTCTGGCCACTCTACCATAAAGGCCTGCTTGGTGGAATTCTGCAGATATGGTTGTCCTTCTGAAAGGTTCAACCACTGACAGGAACTCTGTAGCGCTGTCAGTGACCATTAAGTTCTTGGTCACCTCCCTGACCAAGGGCCTTCTCCCCCAATTGCTCAGTTTGGCCGGGCGGTCAGTCGTCTTGGTGGCTCCAAAGTCCTTCATTTAATAATGGAGGTCAATGTAGTCTTGGGGACCTTCAATTCTGCATACATTTCTGTGACAACACAATCCTGTCTTTGAGCTTTACGGACAATGCCGTCGACTTCATGGCTTGGTTTTTGCTCTGACATGCACTGTAAACTGTGGGACTTTATATAGACTGGTGTGTGCCTTTCCAAATCATGTCCAATCAATTGACCATAGGTGAACTCTAATCAAGTTGTAGAAACATCAAGGATAATGGAAACAGGATGCACCTGAGCTCAATTGAAAGTCTCATAGGAAAGGGTCTGAATATGTACGTAAATAAGGTGTTTTGTATTTTTAATACATTTGCAAACAATTCTAAAACCTGTTTTCGCTTCGTCATTATGAGGTGTTGTGTGTAGATTGATGAGGAACAACATTTAATTAATTTTAGAATAAGGTTATAAAGTAACAAAATGTTAAAAAGTGAAGGTGTCTGAATACTTTCTAAATGCACTGTATGTATAACATACTGGTATCTTATGAGCAGATCGTTTTGTGCTGTAGCCATGTGTTCATCCTGTTAATCTCATGCCAATGCTATGTATGGCATGAAAAGGAGTGACAAAACAGTTGGTAAAGTGCCAAGGGATCTGCTTGCATGCCAGGAATTGTTACAAAATGGCTCAAAGCAAATCTGAAGACAAGCGATAAAAAGTCAAATTTACAATGTTCATACTTATTTTTATATTTTTTATTATTTCAGACATGATTCTGAATTAATGTACAACAACCTACAAACTGTGTTGTATGCTAAATGCAGTGAAAATAGGTATTCTAGAAGATGGTGAAGACGGTACAGTATATCATATACACAACTAGTGGAAAGAATATAAAAACATACTACAGTTAGAGGGAAAAAAAGATAAATACATGTAAATACTATGTCTTCACATTATCTATAGTGTTGTTCCTGTTCATAGGCCTGTATATCCAGAAGAAAATATCCAGAGAAAGACCGTGTTAGTTAATCATACGAATGTTAAGAGGTCAGCGGCTTAGTTTCATACAGAGTGCGACTGAACACTATCTGCTGCGGAGGTGTCCTTCCAACTCCTTTAAACATAATGACAATCCACCATTAGAGAAGCAAGCCTAAGATCTGACAGCACATTATCTTTGATGGTGTAAAGTGAAGGAACTTTGCCATTTAGAAAAGCAACACACTAATGAGTCCCTGTGTTAAGTATCACTAAAACAACATCAAAGCAAATCTTTGAGACTGAGAAAGTGATTCACCAAACTCAACTTGATACACAGAAGAAGAAAAAAAAAATGTTGTTCATTAGTTTAAGATTCTCTTCTCTGAATCTGACAGTCCAGAATATTTCCTTATTGTGTTGCGAGTCATTCACTTGTAATCCAAAAGCCGCTTATGGCAAACAGGGTCAGCCATGTTTTAATTCCTTATCACTTTCTGTTACTAAAGAGTGCATTTGAACAAGTAATACTGAGGCAGTATCCCAAATACATGCTAAATAACATCACAGAACTAACAGTCGTACCGTACAGTATGTAATCAAAGAGGAGTGTAAGACTGAGCAAAATTGACAACAATATAAAACAATGATTGTAGGGAACAAAATGTTATGACAATGATAAAATGTTGCGCAATTCACCAGTCGTAAAAATGTCTCATCCCTTGTATATTCCAGGAAGCCAGTATATCCAATGTATATCCAGTAAATTCACGGCTTGAAAGACTGACAGGTGAAAACCATGGTGAGGGTCTTCAGGATAGACTAAAACCATTATTTCCAACAATATGGCTTTAACATTGCGTGAGGGCACACGCTACAGTATAACTCAAATGTGCATTAATCATTAGTTATATCAGGCCAACAATCAGACAAGAATTCTACTACTCATATCTGGAGTGAACTGTTGACGGTAGGCCTAAATCAAAATCTCCTCTGATCTAATAACAGCAATGGCAGCATACTCCAAAGCCTGACAACCCATGACTTAAATGTAAATGTAATGTCCTTGAACTCCATGTTAACCCTATGGTTAACCCTGCCTGTCATCCATCAATCCTTCTCAAAAGAGATTTGTTGATACAGGTAGATATTAGCAGAAGTCTCTCGTGGACAGACTACGTAAGAGAAATGGTTTCGTAACATCTTCCTAAAGACTCTGGGATGCGACGACAAGCAACAGAGATTTTAGTTGTGGGTGTCCGAGATTAGCATTGGTTATACATAATGGAGCTCCATTTGTGCAGTTTTGTAAGTAACTCAAGCACACTTGAATCCGAAAGACAACTAAAACGTGCCCTACAAAGCACATACATTATTTACATAGTTGAAATGTTACAGAACAAAAACTGATATCTGGATTAAATACATTAACAGAAAAAGGTATACACTAATCTACCCGATTTAGTGCTGATCTTCAAACTATCTTTACATGGAGCTTTTCAAAACGTATAGTTTTGCAAACTACAGTAGATATGGACTATAACTACGGCTGTTCTGTTAGACATTGTCCACGAATGTGTGTCTCGTAGTTCTTATACCTCTAATAGGTGTATTAATATGAGTAGGAAAAACACATCCAAAAAAACAAAGTTATTACAGTGTCATACAGTACTGTCTAAACACACTAAAAGGCTGCTAAATATCAAGGTAGAACATGTATTCCTTTGGTTTAGTGTCAGGAATTTACATTTTGGTAGTGAAAAAAGAAGAAAACTTTCAAGGCAAAGATGTCTGTCGGACAGTATTCCTGAAATGATAGAGATGATCTTCCTATCCAATAAGGCATCTAAGGTAATACTTTTTAAAGAACTGATTAACATATTGGTCAAATTTAAAAACACACTTTGGTAAATAAAATAAATGTTCATATAGCATGTTTATACTTGTGGTACGTAACAAAAAGCATTTATAAAACTATTTTTGGCCCCTGCTTGGCCATGTTGGCAAAGAGGCCCAGTGTAGATTAATAGATCTCTCTGTGTGGGCTTAAATCGAAGGCACGCACTTGTAAACACACACATATGCTAAACACACACACCTAATTAGCCCACACACACACTTTTCCTCTCCCTCCCTCTCTGCTGGAGCGTAAAGTACAGGTAGCAGTAGCACTACGACCAACATTCCCAATCCCATCGCCATCATGGTCCTTCCTATGTGGGGAAGCAGATGCCGCAGCACTCCATGCAGATCTCCAGGCAGTCGGAGGACTCGCAGCAGGCGTCCATGATGCCACAGTCCATGTCGTCGCAGGGGCAGTTGCAGTCATCTCCCATGTCCTCAGCGCAGCAGCAGCAGCAGCAGGCCTCCGAGGTGCAGGTGCCACAGCTAGCCTGGGCCACCACCATGTTGCACAGGGTCAGGAACTCACAGAACAGACAGGCCAGGATGCAGTGGACACAGCAGTCTGGGTCCAACACACACCATGTCCATAGAGACGGGTGGAGGATTATGAATGGGATGGATGAAAAACACAAAACCACACAAAGCATGATCAAATACAAAGAAAACAAAAACAAATGTCTTAAAAGCCAGTGGGGGGGGGGGGGAATCTGATTAAAACCCCTGCCTGGAACAGAGCGAGTTAATCCTTGGTCTTTTGTAATCAGAAGCCTTGAGCAGGGCTCAGGCAGTTATACAGTCACAAATCAGACTGGCCAATTACTTTGACACGTACAGTATGATAACGTCATTACAGTAAATAAGTCAAGATAAGACTATCACTATTGACTGACAAAACAGATGAAACCACAGAATGAACTGGAACAACAGTAGTATATTCAATAGTATAATATTGTATCTCTATGGATAAAACTGTGTGTGTGTGTGTGTGTGTGTGTGTGGTGTGTGTGTATTCAGGTGCATAAGAGAGAGTGTAAGCTGAGTAGAAGTTGCTGACTAAGCAGGGAGGAGGAAGGAGAGCCAAATGGAATCAGGGAAAATTCCAAAGGGACTGAATTCCACTTTTGGGTTTTGATTAGCAGCTTTCTAAATAATTGGGGCATTATCATGCAAATGCACAGACTTGATTACGTAAAGCTGATTAGCAAAGTCCGAATTCTTCTCCCTGGCAAATTGTTGTGCTAATGCTGCCTTTTCTATCATCACTGATTAACATTTAACCTCTGTAGACCTTTTACGTGTCTGGTGAGCATGACGCCAAATCACTGTTGTTTTCCAATGAACGGATGGAAAACCCTCTTCTCTATTTCACCAATAAAACAGCGGTTTTATTTTATGGAATTTATTATTCCGTTTTTTTGTTCAGTGGTGTTAAAACATTTTACAGAATGTAAGTGATGTCATGCACTAACATCCGTTACATGAAAGTCAGATGGTACACAGTTAAAAAAAACATTAAAAGACCGATGGATGGACAGATTTAGGCAAAACAATAAGTAAAGAACCGGTAGAATTCAAATAATCAAAGCACATGCAAGCATTTTAAACAATGTTAGTTGAAATGAATGGAGAGACATCTTTGTAATAAATCATGGGTACTAAATCACAGATCTACTCTGACATGCTGTTTTCTGTACCATGCAAGGAGCCGTGAAGGTTCTCCCCGCCACACTAGAGGTGGACCGATTATGACCTTTCAACACAGATTATTGGAGGACCAAAAAAGCCGATACCGATTAATCGGACGATTTCTACACATATATTTGTAATACTGAATGAACAATGAACACTTATTTTAACTTAATACATAAATAAAATAAATTTAGTCTCAAATAAATAATGAAACGCGTTCAATTTGGTTTAGATAATGCAAAAACAGTGTTGGAGAAGTGCAATTATGTGCCATGTGTGCCATGTAAAAAAGCTAAACATTAAGTTCCGTGCTCAGAACATATGAAAGCTGGTGGTTCCTTTTAACGTGAGTCTTCAATATTCCCAGTTAAGAAGTTTTAGGTTGTAGTTATTATTGGACTCTCTCTCTATACCATTTGTATTTCATATACCTTTGACTATTGGATGTTCTTATAGGCACTATAGTATTGTCAGCCTAATCTCAGGCATTGATAGGCTTGATGACATAAACAGAGCTGTGCTTCAAGCATTGCGAAAAGCTGCTGGAAAACAGAGGACAGTGCGGTTTGAATGAATGCTTGAGCCTGCTGCTGCCTACCACCGCTCAGTCAGACTGCTCTATCAAATATAAAATCATAGACTTAATTATAATATAATAAACACACAGAAATACGAGCCTTAAGTCATTAATATGGTCAAATCTGGAAATTATCATTTCGAAAAACCAAACGTTTATTCTTTCAGTGAAATACAGAACAGTTATGTATTTTATTGAACAGTGGCAACTCTAAGTCTAAATATTGCCATACTCTGCCATACTCTGCCATACTCTGCCATACTCTGCCATACTCTGCCATACTCTGCCATACTCTGCCATACTCTGCCATACTCTGCCATACTCTGCCATACTCTGCCATACTCTGCGTCCAAAAATGCCGATTATCGATTGCTATGAAAATTTGAAAAATCGTCCCTAAATAAAATTGTCCAGAGCATGCACCTCTACCCACACTGTAGTCAAGGCCCAGCAGAGCTTTGGAGATGCAAGACATTGATATGGATAGAAAAATGCCAGTACAATCAGTGTCTTTGCATAACTTTCATCAGACGTTCTCAGCCTGTCAGAAAGACAGGGCTCCTTTTTGACTGCCGCAAAGCTTGACCAGTAGCGCTGTACTGGACACAATTCAGAGAATGCAAACATGAAACGATACAAACGGGTTCACCAAGATGTTTGAACGCTGATTATCATAGGCAACTACAACAGAGACACTTTAGAACAAAAGTATCATATTTCCGCATTTGAAATTATTGTTATTGAAAAAAACATTCAGAATTATTGTGCACCGTATCCTAGAACTTAAAACTCTGTACTACTAGAGAAAGCGAAAAGCAGAACTTTGCCAATGTCAAATGATGAAACCTCAAAGCATCTAAAACCTTGAAAGACGCTTTACGATAATTAAGCTAGTACCAGCACAGTACACTATGTTCTGATACAAAATGATCTAAATAATGTCCATAGCATCAAGCAGTTGGGGCATCTTAGTTAGCAATTCACTTGGATGTATAATTCAACAGCAGCGATTAGTGAAAACCTTACAGAAGGGGGCGAGGGGGGCTGGGTCATGTACACAAGAACGCCAGACATCTCTCCTACCACAAAGAAAAATACGGCACAAATTGACACCGCCTCAGTGAGAGAGCGTTCATGTTTAATGTCAGGCCGCGGCGAAGATGCCCAGATTCTGGAGGGCCAAAAACAGCGGCGAGCGCCTCAGAGGAAATAGTTTGAGACATCTGGAAAAAACTCCAAAGGGAGCAGCATGACATAAAACAAGCTGGAATGGGTGCACACCATCGAGCCAAGCGAAAACATTCAAATGAAGAGAGACTGTTGGGTGGAGGGCCAGTATACTGCCTAGCTGCCTGCCAGGCACAGGGAGGGAGAGAGGGAGGGTGAGAGATAGCGATTGAGAGAAGCCCACCCCATGCAGTAGTCTTTAGAGTGCAAGTCCATAATGCATGAATGAGGGTCAAACATGTGGCTACGGGAAATATACAGACAAACCAAGATGTGAAGTTGGCTCAAAGAAAGCATTCCAAATTAGTCACCACAAAGGCCTTAAAAAGGAGTTCAAATCATAATTGATTACACAACAAATAAAAACCACAAAAGGCCCCAACCGAACCCCGGCCTGACTAAAAGACGAGCGGTAAACGGCTCTTCAGTCAGTAGCGTACACAGAACTGTTATCACAGCTTAATTTCAGTGCCAGAGAACATGTGCCAAGAATGCTCTGCTCCAGAATCCCCTGAGCTAGGTTCTCTTCCAGTGGAGCTTTATTCTTCTAGTGTTCATCGGGGCTGTTTAGTAGCTAATTTCACAGGCAAACAGATTATGGTAATCCATGTAAACATTAAAACACAACAGCTTGCTGTTATACGCCGGGAAATAAATACTTGAGTGTGAACATATTGATTTAGAAAACACAAGTCGAAGAATAACCAACACAAAAGCTGTAATGAGACTTATTGAACTGTTGCTGCTATTTTTCTTTGCCAATTAAGACGTGGAAGAAAAACATGACGCCTGTGGAATACATCATTGGTGAATATTTAACTTGTATCATACCTTTTATTTATAGGGAACTCTATAACTTGTTAGCCTTAGCTCTCCCGTCAATCTGCTGCATATTTCAAATAGCTTAACCTTGGTGAAGACAAACAATCTCAAATTCCCCAATTCATTTAAAACAGATTTACAGTGAGCTCCAAAAGTATTTTGTTGTTTTGGCTGTGTACTCCAGCACTTTGGATTTTAAATTATATAATGACTACGAGGTTAAAGTGCAGACTGTCAACTTTCATTTGAGGGTATCATTCTGGACTATCTGTAATCATGGTAGCCTCCACACTAATGAAGACGTGTTTAGAAACATCATAGTCTTATTTAAAATAAAAGTGACTCCAAAATGACAAAATCCATTATTTACCATTCATTTCTATTGGGCATAACACAATCTGAAACACAACCAAAAACAAACAGCAAATGCATCCAGCAAGTCTGTAGGAGTCACAAGCGTGATGTAAATCATTGCATGCTATGAATATGGGACCAAATAATGAACTTTTGACTACTTTAATACACATAGCTGAATTTTGTCCCAATACTTTTGGCACCCTGTACAAAAGTGCTGTAATTTCTAAACGGTTCACCCAATATGGACGAAAATACCCTCAAATTAAAGCTGGCAGTCTGCACTCATGCAGTCTGCACCCCAGTCATTATATCATTTGAAATCCAAAGTGCTGGAGTACAGAGCCAACATAACAAAAAATGTGTCACTGTCCCAATACTTTTAGAGCACACTGTATCACATATTTCACACTTATCATCTATTATTTTTTCTCCCCCTTCCTCTATAAGACAAAGTAAAAGACAAAGCGAGAGGAGTCAGAGACGAGGTGATGATAAGCAGGGAGCAGCAGGCAGGTTAGATAATGGATAGCAGATAACAGATAGCAGACAGCTGTTACAAGGTAAAAAAGAGGATGCGTGTGTGTGACTCCCAGACAGACAGAGCCAATGTTAATGAGGAGCCACAGTAAGGCTGGAGACTGGAGGACCGACATAGGCCCATGCAGAGGGAGGGAGGGTGGTATGGAAGGAGGGATGACACTTAGCAGGCACCCTGGGCGGCTCATCCTCATTAGAAGGTCACACCTTACTGACCATTAGTCATTCAGAACACCAATTCATTACTGCACTCACTTCCGCACAACACCTGAGAAAGTGATGGCTCCCCCTGAATTCTAAAATACATCCTTTCGATTGTTGTTGAGGAAAATAAAGCCATACGAAGCAGGTCTTGACCAAATGAAAGTACACTTTCATCATTAAAATAAGAGAACCGAGAGAATCTGTCCATTTTTGACCGTCTTTTCTGTCCTCTCGACAAATGGAATGTTAATGGTGGAAGACCTGCACTAAAGGTGTTGATGAAGTGCTATAGCGGAAAGTCAAGCCAAGCAGATGAGGGATGTGTGTTCATTGTGTGATTATTAGTCTGTGAGTGACTCTAATGACCTTAAGTTGGAGTACAGTACTTACCTCCTAGTGAGAGAGTGTGTTCTATATAAGACAGTGTGTGTGTGTACAGTCGGCGCCCAGCACTTATAACTCACCCTCTGGTAACGTCCCAGGCTTGTGAGATCCGGTGGAGCTTCCCTTACTCCGTCTGCTGCTGTCGCTGTTGACCGACAGGCTGGAACGAAGCTGGCTCTGCATCTTCTGGGAGACGCCGGGCGATGGGTGCTGCTTCCTGTGCTGCTCCGCCCCACAGGAACATTGCCGACGGATTCCATTGCCGTTACTCAGGCCGGTGGAGGATTGGTGGCCATTTTGACTTCTGTCAGAAGCAGCATCTTCTCCCTCGCCGGGCTCTCCCTGCGCAGAGGCGGTTGGCTGGGGCAGCGGCTGAGGTTGAGCTGGATGGGGAAAGTTATTTAAAACGTCACACTCCTCTCTTTTCAGTTAGAGAGCACTTATTGTGCTCGCAGCATGTTTGACTGAGAACATGCCATTTATTCTCTACTAAGGTTTTACAGCTAGATTCTGAGTATGAGAAGGATGTTTAGAACGTTCAAGGTACTGACTGTCTTTGTTATGTTGGGTGCTCATGACAAGTATCAAATAAGTCACTTAAGAACCATTTTTTTGTAACCCTCAAGATTTCTTGTTTTGATACCATCAGAACGGATACCGGAATCCCGAGGGTAAACCTTCAATAACTGTCCTTTTTTTGTACTGCCATCATGGAACCTTAACAAATAAAGGAGAACTGAAGAAGAGGATTTACAACCCTAACACACCCAAATGATCACACAGTACAGTATCCCTGTAGGTGAACAGTGAGTGAACAAGCATTTTCTTGGAGAAGCACCCAGGTGAGTTAAGAGAAAGACTGATCCTGCATTCCTGCCCCTGCTACAGTAGAGTAGTGATTTCCCTTCCCCTTTCTCAAAGCTCTGGCTCTTTACATTCTTACAGTCGCTCCACGTGTGACAGGCAGCAGCCAGCCATGAAGAGTCAACCACCGAATGTCGGGCCATCTGATAAAATAAAGGGAGCGGTGACATTTCCAGGGGAAGAAGGAGAAGAGACTCCTGCATATCCAGCTCTACGGGGAGATAACTCCTGCATTACCTTCCATCTGCATCAGAAAGGAGAGAGAAGTAGCAGCACGGTGACTTATTGATCTCTGTTGAATTATTCATCTCTTTTTTTATTTTTCACTAACTCTGCATTTTAGGGTGCGAGTGCTGCACAAGCGGCGGCCCGTACGGCAATACGACACTCACAGGGGAACTTTGTTGGTGACAGCCACACGATGTAGTGTTGATTTGTAGAGTGCTACTACTGTACCTGAACTTCTCCAAGTCAAAGTGGATGCGCCAAACAGCGATCTGCATACGCCTGTTCTTTCGTTCTTTCTTTCTTTCTTTCTTTCCTGTCTGCTCACCAACTAGTGCAATTATTGTTAACAAGAGAAAGGAAAATTGAGTTCTAGCCCACCTCTTTTTTACAACACACTCAGCACCCAGGGAGACCTCTGACGAGAATGTAGATGTAAAACAATGCAATTAAAAACAGACACTGCTTTGTCTCCTCGTACAGCGGTCCGCACGCCGCCTCTATAAACAAATATAGACTTTTGGGATCAGATTTCTATGCAATTTGAATTAGACAACTGGTTGGCACAAAGGAGAATTCATTATGCTCCGATTTAAACCCAGGTTGATGGATTTGACAGCTTTTTACGTGACATTGTTAGTAAACTACGGATGGCTAACAAGAAGATTCAACAATTGCTTGTTTTCTTTCGCAAATATCCACATGTAACTTGTGAGATATCAACTTTGTTCTTATATAGTGAACATCAACAATCTATTCTGTAATAAGACACATTTTAACAGTGGAATTCAGAATCAGCAACGAACAAACCATACTATAACTAGTACAAAAGTTATCTTAAGCTGGCCTCCCAAGTGGCACAGCGGTCTAAGGCACTGCCCCGCGTGACGACAGCCTCGGGTTCGATCCCAGGCTGTGTCACAGCCAGCCGTGACCGGGAGACCCATGAGGCAGCGCACATTTGGCCCAGCTTCGTCCGGTTTAGGGGAGGGTTTGGCCGGCCGGGATATCCCTGTCTCATTGTGCTCTAGCAACACCTTGTGGCGTGCCGGGGGCCTGTAAGCTGACCTCGGTCGTCAGTTGGATCGTGTTTCCTCCGACACATTGGTGCGAATGGCTTCCGGCTTAAGCGAGCAGTGTGTCAAGAAGCAGTGGGGCTTGGCAGGGTCATGTTTCGGAGGACTCATGGCTCTCAACCTTCGCATCTCCCAAGTCCGTAGGGGAGTTGCAGCAAAGAGACAAGACTAACTAACAATTGGATAACACAAAATTGGAGGGTAAAAGTTTTTTTTTATCATTAAAAAATACATAATAAGTTCTCTTTAAGGTCAATACCCTTTACTGATGTAGCCTACTGGGTAGGTACAAACACAGTATGTAGGCAGGACTATGTGATGCCACACTCGGGTCTAAAAGACGACACTTGCCTATGAAATAAATTACCCATAGCAGCTTGTGTAATAAAGCAGTCGCTTTTCTCATACAGAGGTCATGGAAGCATCCACAAACGACCAACCCATAGTCTGTCTATTCTCTGCCTCAGCCAGCATAATTACCTTTCCCTTTGAAGAAAGTCAAGCTTTCAATTTACAAAGTATAAATAGTTATTAGGAAACCACCGCATAAAAAAAGCAGCGGTTCGGGTTTCCGACACACTAGAAAGCCTAGAAAGTGGTTCAAGTGCGAGCCTACGAAGACACATTTCCAAGGACAGGTTCCCAGTCTCTCGTGGAGACCAAGTTTTATTTTTATCCAGTGAAAGCAATGGGAGACAAAGATGAATGGACAGGAACAGGGTAATATTCATAATCATTGATCACGGTAATGATGATCCTGCCAAAGATGATGGCATGATGAACCATGTAACCACACTAGTAGAACTACTTCTGGTAATAATAGAGAAATAGAACTAGCAGCAATAGATAATAACAGTTAAACATCAACTTGGATAAGAACT
Organism: Oncorhynchus gorbuscha; assembly: GCF_021184085.1. Lineage (NCBI taxonomy): Eukaryota > Metazoa > Chordata > Actinopteri > Salmoniformes > Salmonidae > Oncorhynchus > Oncorhynchus gorbuscha. The sequence continues at coordinate 15,614,628 of NC_060197.1, forward strand.
GTATACTCTATAGACTGGGTATACAATATAAATACCTATGTAATATAAATGCACTGCAAAGTCAGTGTTCCTATCCGGACAAGGAAACATATCCGCCATAAAAAAAAGGAACAACTCCTGCTAGTTGAAATAATCATAAGCGATTAAAATTGAACAGTTGTGTGGTTTACCACAAAAACTTGTTCGGAGCTGGTGGACATACACAACCTGACAGATCGCATTAAAACACCATGTTTAGGAAGGGGGGGGGACACTTCCAATTGGACTTCTAACCACCCTATTTCTAACACATCAACAACTGTTGAGAGTGTACATCTGTAGTTGAATAATACATGGAGTAGTCCTCTACACAGGCTGTCAAACATATCAGATGGAACTGGGGGGTGAGTGGTTCTTGACTGTCTAAGCAGCATCCCAATTTGGTCCCTTGTATCTGACAGGCTCAAATATCTCGGGAGCATTTTTAAAAAGGCCAGTGTTTGATGGATTCATGAAGAACACACAAATATAATTGCCATTTGTCACCAAGTCTTCAGTGAGTAGTACGCGACGCCATGGGGACCGCAGCGCCATTGCGCCTAGAGAGCGCTACGGTCTGTGTGCGGGATCACTCTGTATGTAAAACTGTGTATAAACACCTACTTTTTTTTGTGGCAAAAAAAAAAGAGGTCCTATAGGAAGAATTCAAAATTGCACCCAGAAGACACAAGGAACATATCACACGGACCCAACAGGAAGACAGAGGAATATGTATGAACATCAACTCAAATGTGCTGCATAAACAAGAATTCTAAAATAGTTCAGGTACCGGAAATATAACTAAGAGGTCAAAACAGGGCAGCTTGGAAATTCTAATTTGCACATCACTACAAGTCATAGGTAAGGCAGGAGCTGGATAGGAGTGCAAAAACTAGAGGTGTTTCTATGGCTCAATCCTTTTTAATATTAATGGGGGGAGAGAGAGCAAGTTCTGTTTGCAGAGACCTATTAGGATGCCTATCATAAGTAACATACAGTTAGTTATTCAAATGTCACATGTCAGCAGGCTAAACAGATCCATCCAGCCCCATCTCCTAATAGCTAGCTAGCTACACCATGCTTGTGGTTAGTGAGTCAAAATGCACTGTGGAAAGTGGAATACTCGCAGGAAAAATAATACAAATATGATAAACAAGATGTAAACTAATCCAATTCAAAAACACGAAAGACATTTAAAATGGTAATTCTTCCAGTAATGTGTTTGTTTATCTTTGTTCTCTTTACATATTATAAACATGTCTCCTGTACATGTTCTGGCCTTATACCTGGTTGATCGAAATGCTAATTTGTGAATGTGCCAATGACCTAGCAGCGGTCTCATCATCCCCTAAACAGCCTGGGGTGGCGTTTCCCCTCCTAACAAACACCCCTGTAATGTCTGGCTAGCTGGGCTGCTCAATCCAAAGGGATATATTTTCTCATTTGAAATTATACATCTCCCATTCCCATATTTATAGACGCAAAACCAGGGGAATTATATGTAGAGAATGGGGGGGGGGGGGGACAGCACCATGAACGTTATTACAAAGGCTCCGCTTTAAATTTTCCTTCGGCATATCAAAGCTCATTTACAGTTTGACCTTCCAACTCTGTGACAAGGACTTCCTTTATTGTGTCGAAGGACACGTTGCTGGAAGGGACAAGCAATGGCAGAATCATCATGAATTGTCCTTTCGACTACCCCAACTCAACACAACCCAGGCTGTGATCAATGTACTTGTGTAAAATAAAAAGCATTTTAATTGCATTCAAATTGATGAAATAAAACAAAACCTAGTGTGAAAATGTTGGGAGTGTTAGGGTGCTGTAGCTTAGAATAGCCTGGATAAGCTAGTCCAACTAGCCTAGTCAAACTGTAATTAATGGAGACTGACTAGCGTTCACCAAAAAATGTAGTATAGCAGGAAGACATTCAGGCTGTGATCGGCTTGTGTAAACGCATCTGTAGTCGTCACAGCACAAAGCTTGTAGACTGGATGTGTCTTTTTGAGTGTATTTGTATCAGGGACATCATTGGTTGATTATAATATAATAATTTATAAAACAAAAAAACTAAATGACAAACAATGATAACACTTTTTAACTAAGAAGTAATTAGGGGAAATGTATCTTGCTTCAACAGAATAAAACAATCAGGATGACTCTGGTGGTTGTCGTGGTAATGTCAGATCGCTCCTATACTAAAATAAAATAACCTTCCATCTGATCACAGCTCTATTCATCTTAGCCTAGTGGCGATGGGCCATCTGTGCCTGTTGAGGGAACTAAATTACCTTCTCTGATAGGATACTCTATCAGCAGGATGTGACATGTGATGTGACAGAAGTATTAACTCTATTAGCCCCCCTATCCTTTATTCTGATGGTATTGTATAATATAGAATCTAATTCCTGGAGAAACACCCATATCTACACTCATGTCTTATTTTCCTGCCGTTTTGAATGAGGAATAAGTCACTATTACTCAGCTCTTTTTCACAGTGGCACACTTAATTCTCTGTGACAAATTATCATTCAAATGTAGGTCTTCAAATGTAACCTGCTGTCGTGATCTGACACTTGGGTGTTTTAATATTCTGAGCCATCCTCTCTTTCCCTTGTTTCCAGTCTCTTTCCTTCCACATTTTAGACTGCCTCGCTCTCACGCTCTTGATAACAATGACAAGAAAGCAGGGCGTCTGGGATTTACTAATTTCAAATTTGGTAATTTCGCCGCTGATTGAGGGGTAAAAAAATAACCCCTTCGGACCTTGTTCTGCTTAATTACATTTTACAGTGGAGAAGGCAACTTGAAAGACAAGAGCTTGATTCGACGACCTGAACCTTTCAGGCGCTCTTGGGGAAGGTGGAGCCGATCATCAATTATCCTTCGATTTCAAAACGGAACATTTGGTGAGATGAATGTCGGGCTGCTATATAAATCATTAAAAACACCCAATGAGCTGCCTTTTTCTCTTAAATTAATCACATTCAGAGGAAAATCATTCACATTGTGCAAATGCCAAAAGCATTGAAGTTCTTCTCTTTCCGTCTCTTGTGTTGTGTAGAATTGTGTGCTGCTAATTTGAGTGGTGCTAATGTAGCATAACAGAACAGATCAAGGGCATCCACCACAGCCTTAAAACCTGAGTGCAGCAGAATGACACTTTTCTCCCTCCTTTTCATCTAAGATAGAAAAAAAGACCTGCGCTGTGATTCTGTCTTAAGCTTTATCAAATCCCCATTTTTTTCCCCAATCTGTTTCCATCTGAGAGCAAAAGAGGAATGTAGTAAAATCAAATGTAAAAATGTCTTCACAAGTTTGAGAAAGTGCACATCTTGCACAGATTTAGGCTTTACACAGGCAGCTACCACATTTTCTAGAAAGAACAATGATGACGTGACTCAGAGCAGGCCTAGGGGAGCTACCAGACTCTATACTCGCAGAATGCTCCACCCTCTCTCTGACGACTCAAAACCAAAACTAAGCAACAGAGAAGTTGAGTGAAGAGGGGGGGGGGGGTAAGGAGAAGGGGGAGTATTTTCAATTTCAGTTGAAATCGATGACTCACAGATTCCACCAATTTCAAAATCTCTTTGCTGAAGTTAGCCACAAGTTCCACAGGAAACTGACTTGTTTGAAATTCAAAACAGGGCACAATGCATCTGGAGGGAGGACATTACTGTACTAACAGCACCTGAGGAGGACAAGTCATTTCCAAATTAACACACAGCAACAACAAAAAACGACAAAAGAAACTAGGCAAAACTGAGTCGTCCAAAACAGCCAGCAGGTATAGGGTCTGTATGGGGCAGTCAGTCTATAAAAAAATATCTATAGACATGGTTCCTTTATTTGCTCAGTATCAATCTGAGCATTAACCAGAGCTAATGGGACAGCTGTGGGTCAATGGTCTTTGTCTTCATAGGTGCCAATCAGGGCCTTAAGCTGTGTGATCAGACTAGGGGACAGAGGTGCTAGTCTGCCTCTGAGTGGGTTTTTAACGGAGACGGCCGTATTGATTTCAGCTCTAGCCGGAGAGCTCCGTCTGCACTGTCTGAATGGAGCCAGCCCAGCCAGGTCCCCAGTCACAGTCCAGTGATCAGAGCCCTGACAGAATGACCTACCAGAGAGGTGGTGAACCTGCAAACACCGTGGGGGCAACATCACTCGAGATCTCTGTAATAGAAAAGGGTTTTAACCTTAATGTCGGAGCCAAAACCCTGTTAGAGGCCAAGTAATCCCCCCTGCACCGCTCTCATTTGAAGTGGGCCCCTATGTGTGTGTGTGTGTGTGTGTGTGTGTGTGTGTGTGTGTGTGTGTGTGTGTGTGTGTGTGTGTGTGTGTGTGAGAGAGAGAGAGAGAGAGAGAGAGAGAGAGAGAGCTTTCCCTCTCTCTGCTCCAAGGCACTACCCCTGTGCTGTGTTGTGTGGTTGGTTTGGGAGCCAACAGAGTGGAGCTGCACTAGGGCATTACTGTTCAGGGAATGCAGCAGAGCCTTTGTAGTAGAGTTGATACAATGGAGCTCTGTGCACACCTGCTCTGACTGCTCCAAGAAGACAGGTAAACTAGGGAATGTGATCTAGGCCTGTATGTTTTACTATTATTAGAAAAACTGACAATAATTTGAATTTGTTTGAGTCCTCAAATCCTCCCTCCAACAGTGCAAAACAATCAATATTTGGTTCTCCATAGCCAAAAACCTTGTGTTTGAATTATGACAGTGATATCTGATATCCACTTATTAGAAATATTTGTGTATGAGATTTCAGTAAATAAATGGAGGTGTGCATACACTGCCTTCGGAAAGTATTCAGACCCCTTGACTTTTTCCACTTTGTTACATTACAGCCTTAATCTAAAATGGATTAAATAAAAATACTCAGCAATCTACACACAATACCCCACGACGACAAAGCGAAAAGAGGTTGGTAGTATATTTTGATAATTTATTACAAATAAAAACAGAAATAGCTTATTTACATAAGTATTTAGACCCTGTGCTATGAGACTCGAAATTGAGCTCAGGTGGATCCTGTTTACATTGATCATCCTTGAGATGTGTCTACAAGTTGGGAGTCCACCTGTGGTAAATTCAAATGATCGGACAAGATTTGGAAAGGCAAACACACACCTGTCGATATAAAAGGTCCCACAGTTGACAGTGCATGTCTTTCGGAGCAAAGTACAGAGAGATCCTTGATGAAAACCTGCTCCAGACTGCTCTGGACCTCAAGACTGGGACAAATGTTCACCTTCCAACAGGAAAACGACCCTTAGCACACAGCCAAGACAACGCAAGTGGCTTCGGGACAAGTCTCTGAATGTCCTTGAGTGGCCCAGACAGAGCCCGGACTTGAACCTGATCTAACATCTCTGGAGAGACCAGAAAATATATGTTCAGCAACACTCCCCATCTAGCCTGATAGCTTGAGAGGATCTGCAGAGAAGAACGGGAGAAACTCCCCAATTACAGGTGTGCCAAGCTTGTAGCATCATACCCAAGTAGACTCGAGGCTGTAATCGCTGCCAAAGGTGCTTCAACAAAGTACTGAGTAAAGGGTCTGAATACTTATGTAAATGTGATATATTTTTTTCATTTTATTATTAGCAAAAATTTCTAGAAACTTGTTTTTGCTTTGTCATTATGGGGTATTGTGTGTAGATTGATGAGGGGGAAAAAAACATTGTACACATTTTAGAATAAGGCTGTAACCTAACAAAATGTGGAAAAAGTCAAGGGGTCTGAATACTTCTGAAGGCACTGTATCTAATCTCTTTTTTTGTTTAAAACATCCACTATGAATAGGCTTCAACACTTCTGGAAAAGCTAATTGGAATGCTTGAAATTTCCCAGATGAAATCCATCTACAGCAAGACAATGAGGAAATAATTACCACAGAGGTAGAATTACAATGGCCATTTTAATCAACCCCTGTGCTACCATTTCACCCTATTTATACTGTTTTTGATTCCATGACCCACTGGTAAGTAATCACTTGAAAATTACACCTCTGTTTTTAAATGGGCTCTTGCTTTAGACATTTTTTTCAGTATAGACGGGGGTCTACTGGATTACAATAAAGATTTAGCTCTTGGATAACAACAACCATCATGCTTGTTCTTTTTGGCAGAAATACTAGCACAAAATACATTTTTTTTATTTTATATATATAAATAAAAGGTTTCTGAAGTTCACAGGACCTTACCCTGTATACTAACTAGGATGTCACATTTTGCATTTGGGTCTAACTGATCTTTACACAACACTATTCAAAACAATGACGATGTCCCACTATTCTGCATTCATTTCATAGATGCTATATTGAGGCATCAATAAGCAAGAAGAAAGCTCTTCTGCAACATCCACCAGCGGAGCAATAATTCATTGACATACATCTACCATTGGAAGTGTCAAATATTAAAATTCCTAAAGGTCATTTCTACACCCGGGTAATAACCTTGAAGCTTCCCGAGTAAAAGCACAATCAGGGATTCACACAAAGGCCACACTAATGTCTTTCTTTTCAAGGCGACAGCCATGTCATTTGACCTCACGTCTCTTTATCCACGGAGAGAGCACTTCCAACTATTTGACAATCACAGTGAATAATGTGGCGATTAAACACCTAAAACTGGCAATTTATTTAAGGCCCGGACCTGCAGAGCCAAAGCCGCCTGGAGAAGATATCAGCTGAGTGTATTCCCTTAGGGGCCGAGCCACACAAGACCCTGCTAGCTGCCACATACTGGGGCCTTATAGTTGAAGGGCTCTAACAAGAAACAGTGACCTGAAGATACATGCCCTTTACACTTTGCATATTAGAAAATGTCAAATAACGTGAGCTAAATAAACAAGTTTAACTGTTAAAGAGTAACTAATTAAATAACTTTTTTTCAGCGAAAACCAGATGTTTTCGGCTAAGTTGTAGTGAAACTCGTCAATTCCGGTATTCATTTTAACAGTTTATTGCAAAAGTGATATTTTGTTTTTTTTAGTAGAAAATCTAGCTCTTTTTGCCCTTAGAGGATTAACTCTACCTTGAGAAGGTTCCTCTATGTCATCTCAATGGACGGGTTCAGTATGAAATACACTCCCTTCTTGATGTGCTGAGTGGTACCACCTCAAGGCTTCCCAATCTCTATAACTGGAACAGTCTGCTTAAACAGCTCATAGTTAGTTCACTGGTTGTGAGTTCTAATCCCACAAAGAGCAGATATTTTTCCTGTGCCCATCCACTTTTAATTCTGAAAAGTGAAACCATACCTGTGAGGGGTCGCCCTGATTGTAGTTGTAGATTTTCATACAATACCCAAAGAACAATCTGAGAGTTAATTTGACCATTGGAAAAAGAGCTACTTCAATATTGCAAATTTAATTGAGACCCTAATTTTCATTTTGAAGGTGAGAATTTTTTTCTTCCTAAAGCAAGAACGCAATAAATGTGAGTCCACATTTCATAGGTTTTTTTTGTGCCCCATGGGGGATTTGAACTTACACCGCAGATGGCAATAGATAAAGAACTCAGCACCTTACCACTGTGCGCCAACTGTCTAGAGCCTAATATACTCGCAATGCACAGAATTATATTATCAGAGTATGCCAGTGGACTTCTGGTAAGTATGTTTTAGTGATAAAGTGTTGGGATCAGCTACAACTAAGTTAACCCACCCACAGAATTAATATTTAGGAGCATCCCCCCAACCACAACTTCTCACCTGAATGCATTCTTTTGGGTGGGAAGGGTTTGGGCAAAGGTTGAAATTAGGGTCGAAGTTACCCTTTAAGACAAAGACAACATGTTCAAGTAACAAGTGCCAGCTTTTTTGTTTGATTCATGCTAATAAAAACAACAGACCAAGACAAATCACATGCAGCCTAGGGCACCCAACAAGTTGGAAATCGGACAGAGGGATGAAAGAAAAAAAGGAATAAATTGGCACTGTGTGGTCAGTCAGATGATTTCCTGTTTCAGTAAGTCAGGGCTTCATTAGAATCAACCAGACCAGTTTAGTGTTCATCAGCTCCTCGCTCTGGATATCCAACATTGCATATCTGTAAGCTAACTGTATATTCAAAATATTTTTATTTCCATTCAATTTGCTAAACAGAACCTCTATGCACAGATTAGGTTATCATCATTATTTGAAGTGACTAAAACATGTTCCTGTACCATTCCCTCAAAAGGAGATTTGTCATCTCCCTCACTTTCATATTCCCCAAACACTCAGTCTGTGGGGGGTGACTACAACTACTACATTAAAACTGTTATTTTTAGATGAAAGTGATGCATTTTACTTGCCAGTAGTGCATTACATACATTACATTTTTTTCACCTTTATTTAACCAGGTAGGGCAGTTGAGAACAAGTTCTCATTTACAACTGCGCCCTGGCCAAGATAAAGCAAAGCAGTGCGACCAAAAACAACACCGAGTTACACATAGGATAAACAAAAGTAGTCAATAACACAATATAAAAATCTATATAGTGTGTGCAAATGGACTAAGGAGGTGAGGCAATAAATAGGCCATAGTAGCGAAGTAATGACAATTTAGCAAATGAACACTGGAGTAATAGATGTGCAAGTAGAAATACTGGTGTGCAAAAGAGCAAAAAAAGTCAATAAAAACAACATGGGGATGAGGTAGGTAGTTTGGTGGGCTATTTACAGATGGGCTATGTACAGCTGCAGCGATCAGTAAGCTGCTCAGATAGCTGATGTTTAAAGTTAGTGAGCTGATGTTTACAGTTAGTGAGGGAGATGTAAGTCTCTAACTTCAGCGATTACTGCAAATGGTTCCAGTCATTGGCAGCAGAGAACTGGAAGGAAAGGTGGCCAAAGGTGGTGTTGGCTTTGGGGATGACCAGTGAGATATACCTGTTGGATTGCGTGTTACGGGTGGTTGTTATGGTGACCAGCGAGCTGAGATAAGGCAGAGCTTTACCTTGCAAAGACAGATGACCTGGAGCAGGTGGGTCTGACGACGAATATGTAGAGGGGGTCAGCCGACGAGAGCATGCAGGTCGCAGTGGTGGGTGGTACCTGGGGCTTTGGTGACAAAACGGATGGCACTGTGATAGACTGCCTCCAATTTGTTGAGTAGAGTGTTGGAGGCTATTTTGTAAATTACATAAATGAAGTCGAGGATCGGTAGGATGGTCAGTTTTACGAGGGTATGTTTGGCAGCATGAGTGAAGGAGGCTTTGTTGTGAAATAGGAAGCCAATTCTAGATTTAATTTTGGATTGGAGATGCTAAATATGAATCTGGAAGGAGAGTTTACAGTCTAGCCAGACACCTAGGTATATGCAATTGTCCACATATTCTAAGTCAGAACCATCCAGAATAGTGATGCTAGTCAGGCGGGCGGGTGCGGGCAGCAATCGGTTGAAGAGCATGCATTTAGTTTCACTAGCGTTTAAGAGCAGTTGGAGGCCACGGAAGGAGTGCTGTATGGCATTGAAGCTCGTTTGGAAGTTTGTTAACGTTTTTGGGATAGGGGGCAGCATTCGGAATTTTGGATGAAAAGAGTGCCCAAAGTAAACGGCCTGCTACTCCGGCCCAGAAGCTAGCGTATGCATATAATTATAGATAGATTGGAATAGATAACTCTAAAGTCTCCAAAACTGTTACAATAATATCTGCGAGTATAACAGAACTTAAATGGCAGGTGAAAACCTGTGGAAAATCCATCCAAGAAGTGCTATTATTTTGAAATGGGTGTTTTTCCATTGAAAGCCTAACCACCATTTAAAGGGATAGGACCCTGTTTCTGTTCCCCATGGCTTCCACTAGCTGTGAACAGTCTTTAGACATTGTTTCGGGCCTTTATTCTGTAAAATGAGGGAGAATGAGCAGTTTCAATGAGAGGCCAGTGGAATTTCCCAACCTGTTTGTTGCGCAATCCCAAGAGCATGCCTTTCTTGTTTTTCTTTAATTCATATTGACGACGCTATTGTCCGGTTGAAATATTATTGATTATGTAGGCTGAAAACAACCTGAGGGTTGATTATAAACATTGTTTGACATGTTTCTACAAACTTTATGGATACTATTTGGAATTTGTCTGCCTCGTGACCGCATTTGAGCCATTGGATTACTGAACAAAATGTGCCAACAAAATTGAGGTTTTTGGATATAAAGAGGGAATTTATCAAACAAAACAAACATTTATTGTGTAACTGGGAGTCTTGTGAGTGCAACCATACGAAGATCATCAAATGTAAGTGATTAATTTTATTGCTATTTCTGACTTTCATGACTAATCTACTTGGCTGCTAACTATTTGTAATGTTTTGTGTGCTGAGCGCTGTCCTTAGATAATCGCATGGTTTGCTTTCACCGTAAAGCCTTTTTCAAATCTGACACGGCGGCTGGATTAACAAGTTAAGCTTTATTTTATATATTGCACTTGTGATTTCATGAAAGTTAAATATTTATAGTAAATTCATTTGAATTTGTCGCTCTGCAATTTCACTGGAAGTTGTCGAGGTGGGACGCTAGCGAGCCAGATGTATACAGAATGGTGTCGTCTGCATAGAGGTGGATCAAGGAATCACCCACAGCAAGAGCGACATCATTGATATATACAGAGAAAAGAGTCGGCCCAAGAATTGAACCCTATGGTACCCCCATAGAAACTGCCAGAGGCCCTCTGATTTGACACACTGAACTCTGTCTGAGAAGTAGTTGGTGAACCAGGCAAGGCAGTCATTTGAGAAACCAAGGCTATTGAGTCTGCCTATAAGAATACGGTGATTGACAAGAGTAGAAAGCCTTGGCCAGGTCGTTGAAGACGGCTGCACAGTACTGTCTTTTATCGATGGCGGTTATGATACGCTTAGTACCTTGAGCATGGCTGAGGGGCACCCGTGACCAGCTCGGAAATCAGATTGTACAGCAGAAAAGGTAGGGTGGGATTCGATGGTCAGTGATCTGTTTGTTAAAAGACTTTAGAAAGGCAGGGCAGGATGGATATAGGTCTGTAACAGTTTGGGTTTAGAGTGTCTACCCCTTTGAAGAGGGGGATAACCGGGGCCGCAATCCAATCTTTAGGAATCTCAGACAATACGAAAGAGGTTGAACAGGCTAGTAATAGGTGTTGCGACAATGGCGGCGAATAATTTTAGAGGGTCCAGATTGTCTAGCCCAGCTGATTAGTATGGATCCAGATTCTGCAACTCTTCCAGGACGTCAGTTGTCTGGATTTAGGTGAAGGAGAAGTAGGGGGGGCTTTGGCCAGTTGCTGCACGGGGTGGCAGAGCTGCTAGCCAGGGTTGGGGTAGCCAGGTGGAAAGTGTGGCCAACCACCATCCAAAATTCCATGACCATCACAACCCTACCTACACCAGCTAGCTACAGTAGCTACCTTGGTTTGACAAGTTCTTGCTTCGAAATCCTTTTTCGAAGCTGCTCCGGTAAACAAACCAATGGCAAGTCATTAGCCTAAGACCGAAAAGGCACCCAGGAAAAGTTGAACATTCTAGAAACAAAGAGCTACTGTGTCGGAATGTAAACAATCCTCTAACCACAACTGCATGGATGGAAGCAATCGGGTTGTTGTTGCTATTATCATTGCCGGAAACCACACTCTCCTTACGGAGTGGCAAACACAAGAGGGGTTTAGAGGAGTTGGATATGCTGCTTTTTCTGATTCTGCTGCTGCACTATTCGGACCTGTAACGTGGATAATCAAGTCTGTTTCAAAACGGGATTGAGGTATTGAGATTTACTTTTGCCAAGAGGCTAAAGCAGTGTGATTTAAGTGTAAAATATTGCTTTGGCAAACTTCGCAGGTTAAATGACAAGCAGTAAGAGGCATTGTGAGTGGGTTAATAGTGACACTTGAAGACAAGAGATTGGTTGGTAGTGAAATGGCAGAACATTCTGGATAGAACAGAACAGGTTGTTTCTATTATCACAGTTCTAACTCAGTGTTGTAAATAGGGTGCGACATGTACTTTCCATTCAAAAAAAAAAAAAGAGAACTTTCCAATCAATTTATTTTACTTTCCCCTATTATTTCTGCTGAACAAAAGGGCACAAAGATGCATGAGGAAGCATTTACATTGCTTAACACTTTACACTCGTGGGAATTGAAATGTTTTGCAGAATAAATATGAAATGCATAACCATTGTAGCAGTTGAAAGGGAAGAGTTTGGTGATACTGGGACAATTACACTAAAGCTGAGGATACAACAGTTCACCAGACAAGACCGAATCCAATCATTACACTTGATTTTCTATACATGTTGCCGCATTTGTTGATAACGAAATCTGAAAATACACGGGAGACATTCAGTAACATGATAAGACTATTCCTGGAAAATGTGGGGTCGGTGCGTCATAAGACAAACAAATGACAGGGGTTTGGTTGAGGACTAACTGGTGACCCCAAGTGGCCACACACACCACTCCAAAGTGTGCACAATTCCTAAGCAATTTCAATGCACTTCTAATGATTCAAAGAACAGCCTTCAACTCTTCTTGTCGAGCACGGTGCTAAGTTCAGAATGCCTGCCAGTCGAAAACCATACAGCGCTGTGAAGAACATAGCCAGAGCTCTGACGTCATGTATAGCATGTTACTGTACAGCCACTATGTTCCAATTTAGATGCTTATTAGTGACATTTTCAACCCATATACTGGTATGAGTGTAAAGGGTTAAGAAACAACCAAGTTCGTATCACCTTAACTGCAAAATAACCACAGATTGCTTTGCTGTTGCTATGGCCCCTTCTCTCCTTTCATTAGTAACTGAATATTTCAACTAGGTAGCATATTTACATTTTAGTCACTTAGTACAGGGTTTCCCAAACTCGGTCGTGGGGGCCCCCCTGGGTGCACATTTAGGTTTTTCCCTAGCACTACACAGTTGATTCAAATGACCAACTCATCATCAAGCTTGGATTATTTGAATCAGGGCCCCCACTAGAGAGTTTGGGAAACCCTGATTTCGCACACACTCTTATCCAGAGTGACTTACAGTTAGTGCACTCATCTTAAGATAGTTAGGTGGAACAACCACATCAGTCAATAGTATATATTTTTTCCACAAAGTAGCTATCAGCAAAGTCAGCGCTAGTAATGGAGATTTCTTTTCACAAATAAGGAGAACTAAGCATGTTATCTGCTTCACTCTAAATATGGCTACAGTGCAAACACATTAAAACACTATACGTGCCTTCTAAAATGATTTAAGTGCACTGAAAGGTGAAACAAGTGGGCCTAGACAGTCAAAGCCAAACCACAACAGGATTTCCTCACTCACACTACAGAAAGCTGAAGGGTTGGAAGAGCAACCAGGGGGAAACATGCCAACTATTCGTCATTATGGCAGAATGAGAGAACGTGCATGTTACTTCATCCCATGTTATTTATTTAGACTTCAATACCATCTTGCCATTTCTCTCTGAAACTGGGAGGGTGACTTTTCAGAGGGACCATCTGTCAACAGGCATACGTCACTCTGCCACAGGGCCTAGCAGTGACAAGTGTTGATTGATGATGCCAGTTTATGGCAAGTCTGAAGGTTCTGACAGAACATGGTCATGACAAAAACATTACTCAGGTAAGATAGCTGTGCTTGGCTACTGCACAAGGCTATACATGTTTAGAGTATTTCTGTCACTATGTCATTGTTTCTGTCAATGTGTACAGTACAATTGTTAGGCATTGTGTTTTGTGTGGATCCCATTAAGGTAACAGATGAGGATCTGGGCAAACACGTAATAGCAGGATTTCCTGAGGTGCCCCTCATTGTAACACTTACTTCGAACAGGGTCACAATAGGTAGGGTTTTCCCCCGTCACGTGACTTTGTACTTCAATGGACGTGCCTCTGGGACACGGTGTTCTGGATGGGTTTGTAGTTTCAGATGATTCGTTACTGCCACAAGCATCTAGGATCAAAGCACACAACATAAGAAATTGAACAACTGTTTAGCCTAAAAAGAAGGGGGGATGAAGAGCACGACAAACAGATTGTTTGCATGCCCTCCGTTGAACAACTCAACTGGTCAAAATAAAGACGCATTATGTACTTCTACTCAGAAACAGATGTAAAAGGTGAGGAGAAGGTCAACTTCGGTGGACGTAATACTAATTCCAGAGACAGAAGGACAAGCCAAGCCAAGCCAGGGCTGCCTTATTTTTGCCAGAGAAAACATTGTCCCTTTCCGTTCCTTTGTCGAAAGGTTACACAACAGAGTCGGGAGCAAGGCGGTTCAGGTAAAAGCCAATGCCAGATTTCTGGATCTAATTTTCTCTACTCCCGGCTGTGCACTACCTGCCAAGGTTGTTAGAGCCATAAAAACAGCATTCATCTACATTGAAAAACATATGTAGGTAAAAACCTGCTCCAATAACTATGCAAAAGGTCAGCCCGTCTCTCTGAGTGACGTTATTAGTACTGTGTGTTCCCTCATCAAATACTGTACATTAAATGATCATTGCAAGAGTGCCGTCTCCATTCCTGCTGTGTTTAGCCTATAGGCTACAACAACAAAAAACATCTACAATGCCTTTATGACATACAAAACGAAAGGCGAACCAAGGCACTCTTCATACAATTAATTAAAATGCCTTTATTTGTATGGCATACTCAATGGAAACAAAGTTTTACATTTCTCATGCGTTTAGGCTACATGGCTTTCATCAGGGAATCTTTATGACATAGTTGAAAAAAACAAATTCCCGGTTGCTTCAGACCAGATCCTTTTTTTTTTTCTTCTTCATTTTATGTTTTGGTTGTAACCATAGCCCTTTTCATGTTGTTTTGTTCTGGAAATGAAGGTGATGAATGGCTCAGCACAACATGGCAAATGTTATTTTCCTTAGCCGGATGATGTATTTGTTGCAGGCCTGTAATGCTGTCGCTCTGTTTAGTAAGCAATGGAAGATAGATAAATGAGCCACAGTGGCTCTAGAGATACAGCCCAATCTTAGCCAGAGGCAGGGGCTGATAGATGGCAAGTCTTTAGTCTTGGTGTGACTCCCTCCCTCTCAGATCGATGCACACTTACAGTAGCAGTGTGTGATGCATCGCTGTATTTAGTGATTACAGTTAGAAATAAATTAGCCTATTCTCAGAACATCTACAGCCTCCTGAGAGAGGGGAAATCCAGTCTTAACTGAGAAAGGCTTTGAAGGTCCAGCAAAAATCCATTTGCCACCCGTCCCTGTGATTGCTTACTCTGTCCTACTTTGCTATTTTTGACAGTGCTGTAATGATGCTTGGTATAAATAGGATGGGTAACGGTTCAGTGGCTGTTTGAAAGAAGAAGGGGGAAAAAAACGGGGCCAAGCTTATTTTACATGTGATAATCTTACGGGCAACTAGAAAGTTAATTAAAAACTATAATTGGCTGTGGTTCCTGCTAATAGTCACCAAGGCTTTCCTTCAATCTTTATTGTGAAATAATGAAAACATTATCATGCCTAATGCTGGTGTATAGCTACTGATGTCTGGAAAAACGACAGGAATATAATTTAGAAGGAATGTGTTCATGTTGGTTGTTATTATTGTTCTGGGTGAACTGATGGATTCTGACATGCAAGGAAAACAAGATCATGATTTCAATGATGACTAATTTCCCATCTTGACCAAGTTAGTATTGATGGAATATCCCAGCAATGGTAAATTGCCAACAGTGTTAATTGAAAGTGAAAGAGATGTAGAGCACAAATACAACACCTCACCAACTAAATACACAACAATTGCCTAACAGTCATGTTGTCAGCCCTTATATGCAGTATAATGTCATACCGTGAGAGTTTGGGAGAAGAGGACTTGTCTCCTGTTGAAGGTCCTTCCCTGGCCCAGCAGGCCCTTCCAGAGGTAAGACGGTCTCAGTGGACATGAGACAGTCCTCTTGGAGTGATACACGACAGATAAAGATGAGCCTCCTTTTCCTCCTTAGTCTTCAACCCTGGAAATTTGAATGTAGACTTGAGTAACAAACCACTACTCAAGTAAACGAAAATGAGCAAGTCACTGGTTCTCTCTCATAGAGAGCAGAGTATGAGTGACGTCAAACCACAATATGTCGTTAAAAGTAAGTGGAATTTTCCCACTTTACTGCCTTACAGAAACTATAGAAACGGAAAGGAAATCTTCAACTAAGTCGTTTAAATGTATAAATATGGTTATTTATTATCGAATAAATCATAAGACATACTATGTAAACATGTATAATAAGTTTGTTGATAAGTACCTTACAAACATGACAACTCCCTGTCTCAAGTTTGACTCACTCCCATCCCTCCTCCACAGTGAAACGCCTTCTCGTTGGAAAATTCCGCAAGAGTTGTAAATTCAAATATCTCCAAAGTTATCAAAACGTTTCCAATGATTCCGTTTATCGCGCTATTCGCGCGGGAAAAGTTGAAATATTACTTCTAATGTCATCGACATTCTGCTGGTTCGCTTGAAAAAAGTTTGGACTAAAACATTTTCATCATATCCGGATTCCCGAAAGCAACTCGCGCATGCTCGGCCAGCTGCAGAAATGAGAGAGTTCGTGTGCAGTGTGTCTAAGGATCATGGGCAAATGTTGGAGAAGTAAACTTTGACGTGGTAACTATTGCCACTTGACTGTATCCTTAACAGAGTGTCCTCGAAGTATAGCTGCTGCTCTTTTGCTCTGAATAGTATTACCTATCTTGATATCCATCGATGCACCTTGTCCAATCATGTGGCAGAGCATCCTCCAAGTCATCGCACAACTCAAATAGTTTTTGTCTAAACTATTAGGCTGATCACTACTGAAGTTTAAAACTTATTGAAGAGTACTTTTAAAAATAATAATAAGTTGCATGGACTCTGTACAATAATAATGTTTAAGATGATTTTTGAATTACTACCTCATCTCTGTAGCCCACACAAACAAGTATCTGTAAGGTCCCTCGATCAAGCAGGGAATTTCCAATACAGATTCAACCAGAAAGACCTGGGAGATTTCCCAATGACTCACAAAGAAGGTAGATAAATTGATAGATAAATATACAGTACCAGTCAAAAGTTTGGACACACCTACTTATTCCAGGGTTTTTCTTTATTTTTACTATTTTCTACATTGCAGAATAATAGTGAAGACATCAAAACTATGAAAAAACACATATGGAATAATGTATTAACCAAAAAAGTGTTAAACAAATCTAAATATTATATATTTGAGATTCTTCAAAGTAGGCATCCGTTGCCTTCAAGACAGCTTTGCACACTCTTGGCATACTCTCAACCGGCTTCATGAGGTAGTCACCTGAAATGCATTTCAATTAACAGGTGTGCCTTGTTAAAAGTGAAATAGTGGAATTTCTTTCCTTCTTAATGCATTTGAGCCAATCAGTTGTGTTGTGACTAGGTAGGGGTGGTATACAGAAGATAGCCCTATTTGGTAAAATACCAAGTCCATATTATGACAAGAACAGCTCAAATAAGCAAAGAGAAATGACACTCCATCATTACTTTAAGACATCAAGGTCAGTCAATGCGGAAAATTTCAAGAAAGTTTCAAGTGCAGTCGCAAAAACGGTCAAGTGCTATGATGAGACTGGTTCTCAAGAGGACCGCCAAAGGAAAGGAAGTCCCAGAGTTACCTCTGCTACAGAGGATAAGTTCATTAGAGTTACCAGCCTCAGGAATTGCTGCCCAAATAAATGCTTCACAGAGTTTAAGTAACAGACACATCTCAAGATCAACTGTTCAGAAAAGACTGCATGAATCAGGCCTTCATGGTCGAATTGCTGAAATTAAACCACTGCTAAAGGACACCAATAATAAGAAGAGATTTGCTTGGGCCAAGAAACTCGAGCAATGGACATTAGACCGGTGGAAATCTGTCCTTTGGTCTGATGAGTCCAAATTTGAGATTTTTGGTTCCAACCGTCATGTCTTTGTGAGACACAGAGAAGGTGAACGGATGATCCCTGCATGTGTGGTTCCCACTGTGAAGCATGGAGGAGTTGGTGTGATGGTGTGGGGATGCTTTGCTGGTGACACTGTTGTGATTTATTTAGAATTCAAGGCACACTTAACCAGCATGGCTACCACAGCATTCTGCAGCGATACGCCATTCCAGTTTGTGCCATCCCAGTTTGTACTCTCATTTGTTTTTCAACAGTACTATGACCCAACACACCTCCAGGCTTTGTAAGGGATATTTGACCATGAAGGGGAGTGGTGGAGTGCTGCATCAGATAACCTGGCCTCCACAATCACCCGACCTCAACCCAATTGAGATTGTTTGGGATGAGTTGGACCGCAAAGTGAAGGAAATGTGCTCAGCATATGAGGGAACTCCTTCAAGACTGTTGGAAAAGCATTCCAGATGAAGATGGTTGAGAGAATGCCAAGAGTGTGCAAAGCTGTCATTTTTTTCACCTTTATTTAACCAGGTAGGCTAGTTGAGAACAAATTCTCATTTACAGCTGCGACCTGGCCAAGAATAAATTGAGTTGAAGAGAATCTATTTACAGTGTGTGCAAATGAGGTAAGATAAGGGAGGTAAGGCAATAAATAGGCCATGGTGGCGAAGTAATTACAATATACCAATTAGACACTGGAGTGATTGATGTGCAGAAGATGAATGTGCAAGTAGAGATACTGGGGTGCAAAGAAGCAAAATAAATAAATACAGTATGGAGATGAGGTAGTTGGATCGGCTATTTGCAGATGGGCTATGTACAGGTGCAGTGATCTGTGAGCTTAAAGCTAGTGAGGGGGATATGAGTCTCCAGCTTCAGTGATTTTTGCAGTTCGTTCCAGTGATTGGCAGCAGAGAACTGGAAGGAAATTTGTTGAGTAGAGTCATTTTTTAAATGACATTGCCGAAGTCGAGGATCGGTAGGATGGTCAGTTTTACAAGGGTATGTTTGGCAGCATGAGTGAAGGATGCTTTGTTGCGAAATAGGAAGCCGATTCTAGATTTAATTTTGGATTGGAGATGCTGGAAGGAGAGTTTACAGTCTAACCAGACACTTAGGTATTTGTAGTTTTCCACATATTCTAAGTCAGAACCATCCAGAGTAGTGATGCTGGACAGGCAGGCAGGTGCGGTCAGCGACCGGTTGAAAAGCATGCATTTAGATTTACTTGCATTTAAGAGCAGTTGGAGGCCACCGAAGGAGAGTTGTATGGCACTGAAGCTCGTCTGGAGGTTAGTTAACACAGGGTCCAAAGAAGAGACAGAAGTATACAGAATGGTGTCATCTGCGTAGAGGTGGATCAGAGAATTACCAGCAGCATCAAGGCAAAGGGTGGCTACTTTGAAGAATCTCAAATATATATTTTGATTAACAATTTTTTAGTTACTTCATGATTCCTTATGTGTTATTTCATGTCTTATTCCACAATGTAGAAAATAGTACAAAATAAAGAAAAACTCTGGAATGAGTAGGTGTGTCCAAACTTTTGACTGGTACTGTATATATATTTTTTAAGCAGATATTGAATATCACTTTGAGCATGGTGAAGTTATTAATTGATACACTTTGGATGGTGCATCAATACACCCAGTCACTACTAAGATAAAGGCGTCCTTCCTAACTTAGTTGCTGGAGAGGAAGGAAACCGTCTATCGGTTGGGACGTTAAACGAGTGTCCTGACTCTCTGTGGTCAATAAAGAACCATTGGTACTTGTCGTAAGAGTAGGGCATAGGAGGCTGCTGAGGAGAGAACGGATCATAATAATGGCCAGAACGGAGCAAATGACTTTTTAAAAAGATATTTGATACCATTCCACCCATTCCACTTCAGTCATTACCACTAGCCCTTTCAACCCAATTATGGTGCCCCCAACCTTCCCAATCTGGCCCTCATACCATCATGGCCACCTAATCGTCCCCAGCATCCAATTTGCTCATTCATCCCCCTACTCTTCCTGTAACTATTCCCCATGTCATTCCTGTAAATGAGAATGTGTTCTCAGTCAACTTACCTGGTAAAATATGGATTTAAACAATTAAAACGCTCAGAGATTTCACCATGAGGCCAATGGTGACGTTAAAACAGTTACAGAGTTTAATGGCTGTGATAGGAGAAAACTGAGGATGGACCAACATCATTGTACTTACTCTAAAATACTAACCTAAATGACTGTTTGAAAAGACGGAAGCTTGTACAGAATAAAATATTTCAAAACATGTATCATGTTTGCAACAAGGCACTATAGTAATACTGCAAAAAAATGTGGCAAAAGAAACACTTTTTGTCCTGAATACAAAGCGTTATGTTTAGGACAAATCCAACACAACACGTCCCTGAGTAAAACTATTGATATTTTCAAGCATGATGGTGGCTGCATCATGTTATGGGTATGCTTGTCATCGGCAAGGACTAGGGAGTTTTTTAGGATAAAAATAAAGGGAATAGAGCTAAGCACAGGCAAAATCCTAGAGGAAAGCCTAGTTCAGTCTACTTTCCAACAGACACTGGGAGACAAATTCACCTTTTAGCAGGACAATAACCTAAAACACAAGGCCAAATATACACTGGAGTTGCTTACCAAGATGACATTGAATGTCCCTGAGTGGCCTAGTTACAGTTTTGACTTAAATTGGATTGAACTGGCTGTCTATCAATGATCAACAACCAACTTGAAAGAGCTTGAAGAAATAAATAAAAAATACTGTGCAAATATTGTACAATCCAGGTGTGCAAAATTCTTAGAGACTTACCCAAAAATACTCACAGCTGTAATCGCTGCCAAAGGTGATTTTAACATGTATCGAATACATATCTAATCAAGCTATATTAGTTACATAAAAATATATATATATTTTTTTACAAATGTTATAATTTATCTTCCATTTTGACAGAGTATTTTGTGTAGATTGTTGAAGGAAAAAAAAGTCTTCTAATCCCAACTGGTAACAGCAAAATGTGGAATAAGTGAAGGGGTGTGAATACTTTCTGAAGGTGCTGTATTCTCCTACTTTGAAGGGGTAAGAGGGGCAGGCTCTAGTTGAGATGATCTTACCTGCCAATCAAAGCTGTGTATGTAAATATATTTAAATATATATCTACAAGCACACACATAGGGCCTCCCGACTTGCACAGCACTTGAGGTATCACTAGAGACCCGAGTTTGATCCCAGGCAACAGGGAGCCCCATTAGGCAGCACACAATTGGCCCAGCATTATCCACATTAGGTTTGACCAGTTAAGATGTGCTTGTTCCATCAAGCTCTTGCGATCACTTCAACTACAATAACATTCTCAATAACGGTTACAGCAAAAAAAAAAAAATCTTGCTGTGACTTTGATGTCTTGTTGTTTATCTACCTTGAACACACTGTACGTCGCTCTGGATATGTTTGCTTGTTGAACGACCAAATGTAAATGGAAAACAAAAACACTTGTAAAGCATGTTGGGTATTATGCGAATAAGCCCCGCCCCCAAACAAGTCCACAATTTGTTTCTGATCAGACCAAATCTGAACGAATCATAGACATCTAGGCTATGATTCACAAGTTTGAACAGTAGAGTACAGTACAGTACTGTATGGTATGGTACTGTATAGTAGAGTTTTATCACTGGGGCCGATATCCCTGCTTTCCAGGACCTCTATGCCAGGCAGAGTCAGAGAAAGGCCTAAAAAATTGTCAAAGACTCCAGCCACCCAAGCTATTGACTGTTCTCTCTGCTACCACACTGCAAGCTGTACCAGTGCACCAAGTCTGAACCCAACAGGAACCTGAACAGCTTCTACAGTCAAGCCATATGACTGCTAAACAAAACTTCTAAATAGCTAATCAAATGGATCTGCGGACCACCTGCACCAACTCACCTGCCCTCCAGGACACCTCAAGGACGCCCTCCAGGAAACCTACACCACCCGATGTCACAGGAAGGCCATAAAGATCATCAAGGACAACAACCACCCGAGCCACTGCCTGTTCACCCCGTTATCATCCAGAAGGCGAGGTCATTACAGGTGCATCAAAGCAGGGACCGAGAGACTGAAAAACAGCTTCTATCTCAAGGCCATCAGACTATTAAACAGCCACCACTAACATTGAATGGCTGCTGCCAACACACTGACTCAACTCCAGCCACTTTAATAATGGAAATGGATGGAAATTGATGGAAAAATATATCACTAGCCACTTTAAACAATGCTACTTAATATAATGTTTACATACCCTACATTTCTCATCTCATATGTATATACTGTACTCTATATCATCTACTGCATCTTTATGTAATACATGTATCACTAGACACTTTAAACTATGCCACTTTGTTTACATACCCTACATTAATCATCTCATATGTATATACTGTACTCGATACCATCTACTGTATCTTGCCTATGCCGTTCTGTACCATCATGCATTCATATATATTTATGTACATATTCTTTATCCCTTTACACTTGTGTGTATAAGGTAGTAGTTTTGGAATTGTTAGGTTAGATTACTCGTTGGTTATTACTGCATTGTCGGAACTAGAAGCACAAGCATTTCGCTACACTCGCATTAACATCTACTAACCATGTGTATGTCACAAATAAAATTGGATTTGATTTGAACTCTCTTGCACTGACTCTATGCACACACTGGACTCTACCCATACACTCAAACATACTTACACTGACACCCCAACACACACATACACTCACTACAAACGGCCACACACAAAACATGTGTACACACGCATACTTACAAACATAGACACACACACACGCTGCTGCTACTGTCTATTATCTATCCTGTTGCTTAGTCACTTTACCCCCACCCACAGTGCATTTGAAAAGTATTCAGACCCCTTGGCTTTTACCACATTGTTACGTTACAGCCTTATTCTAAATTGTTGTTTCACTCATCAATCAACAATGCCCTATATTGACAAAGCAAAACAGGTTGAGACATTTTTGCACATTTATTAAAAATAAAAAATTTAAATATCAAGTTTACATAAGTATTCAGACCCTTTACTGTACTTTGTCTAAGCATCTATGGCAGTGATTACAGCCTTGAGTCTGCTTGAGTATGACGCTACAATTTTGGCACACCTGTATTTGGGGAGTTTTTCCCCATTCTTCTCTGCAATTCCTCTCAAGCTCTGACAGGTTGGATGGGGAGCATCACTACACAGCTAATTTCAGGTTTCGCCAGTGATGTTCGATCGGGTTCAAATCCGTGCTCTGGCTGGGCCACTCAAGGACATTCAAAGCCACTCCTGCGTTGTCTTGGCTGTGTGCTGAGGGTCGTTGTCCTGTTGGAAGGTGAACCTTCGCGCCAGTCTGATGTCCTGAACACCCTGGAGCAGATTTTTATCAAGGTTCTCTCTGTACTTTTCTCCATTCATCTTTCCCTCAATCCTGACTAGTCTCCCAGTCTTCTTTTACGGACTCTGAACCAATTGTGCTATTGTGTGTGTTTTTTCACATTATTTGTAACTTATGTTGTACATAATGTTTCTGCCACCGTCTCTTATGATGAAAGTAGCTTCTGGATATCAGGATACACGACTAATCACCTTGAACTGGACAAAGATGTTTTCTTTAACGAGTTGGACGCAAAGGATTTACTTCAGACACCCTACAAGGCCCACATCCCCGTCATTCGCAGGAGAAAGTGACGGAGATATTAGGAACGTAGGTCACGGTGCCTTGTAAGGATCCGACGGCGAGTGTGTAACCTGCCTCTACCAACAGTCCTATTAGCCAAAGTTCAATCATTAGATAACAAAATAGACAAGTTACGATCATGAATATCCTACCAACTGGACATTAAAAACTGTAATATATTATATTTCACCGTGTAGTGGCTGAACGATGACATGGATAACATATAGCTGGCAGTACTCTGCATCGGCAAGCTAGAACAGTTACCGTCGGTAAGACAAGGGGTGTCGGTCTGTGTATATTTGTAAACAACAGCTGGTGCACAACATCTAATATTAAGGAAGTCTCAAGGTTTTGCTCGCCTGAGGTAGAGTATCTCATGATAAGCTGTTGACTACACTATTTACCAAGAGAGTTTTCATCTATATTCTTCGGAGCTGTCTATTTACGACCACAAACCATACTCAGTGAGCTGTATAAGCAAACAGGAAAACCCTCATCCAAAGGCAGCATGCCTATTGGCCGGGGACTTTAATGCAGGGAAACTTCAATTCGTATTACCATTTAATACCTAATCGCTCTGCCTCTATGTGGCAAATCTGACTATAATTAGATCCTCCTGATTCCTGCTAACAAGCAAAAACTAAAGCATGAAGCACCAATGACTCGGTCAATAAAGAAGTGGTCAGATGACCTAGATGCTAAGCTACAGGACTGTTTTGCTAGCACAGACTGGAATAGGTTCCGGGATTCTTCCGATGGCATTGACGAGTACACCACATCAGTCACTGGTTTCATCAACATGTGCATTGATGACGTCGTCCCCACAATGACTGTAAGTACATATCCCAACCAGAAGCCATGGATTAGATCCGCATTGAGCTAAAGGGTAGAGCTGCCGCTTTCAAGGAGAGTGACTCTAACTCGGACCCTTATAAGAAATCCCGCTATAAGACAAACAAACAGTCAAAGCGTCAATACAGGACTAAGATTGAATCATACTACACTGGCTCCAATGCTCTTCGGGTGGGCAGGGCTTGCTAACTATTACGGACTACAAAGGGAAGCAGAGCCACGAGCTGCCTAGTGACACGAGCCTACCAGACGAGCTAGATTACTTCTAAGCTCGCTTCAAGGCAAGCAACAATGAAGCATACATCAACTGTTCCGGACGACTGTGTGATGACACTCACCATAGCCGATGTGAGTAAGACCTTTAAACAGGTCAACATTCACAAGGCGGCGGGGCCAGACGGATTACTAGGACGTGTACTCCGAGCATGCGCTGACCAACTGGCAAGTGTCTTCACTGACATTTTCAAACTGTGAAACATTTTCAATCAAAATGTTTCAAGCAGACCACCATAGTCCCTGTGCCCAAGAACACTAAAGTAACCTGCCTAAATGACTACCGATTTGTAGCACTCACATCTGTAGACATGAATTGCTTTGAAAGGCTGGTCATGGCTCACATCAACACCATTATCCCAGAAACCCTAGACCCACTCCAATGTGTATACCACCCCAACAAATCCACAGATGATGCAATCTCTATTGCACTCCACACTGCCCTTTCCCACATGGACAAAAAGAACACCTACATGAGAACGCTATTCATTGACGGCAGCTCAGCGTTCAACACCATAGTGCCCTCAAAGCTCATCAATAAGCTAAGGACCATGGGGCTAAACACTTCCCTCTGCAACTGGATCCTGGACTTCCTGACGGAACGCCCCCAGGTGGTAAAGGTAGGTGACAACACAGTTACCACACTGATCCTCAACAGGGGGGCCCCTCAGGGGTGCGTGCTCAGCTCCCTTATGTACTCCCTGTTCACCCATGACTGCATGGCCAGTCACGACTCCAACACCATCATTAAGTTTGCCAACACAACAACAGTGGTAGGCCTGATCACCAACAATGATAGACAACCTATAGGGAGGAGGTCAGAGACTTGACAGTGTGGTGCCAGGACAACAACCTCTCTCAACGTGATCAAGTTGTAGTGGAGCAGGATGAGAGCTTCAACTTTGTTGTTGTCCATATCCATAACTATCGTGGTCCAAACACACCAAGACAGTCGTGAAGAGGGCACGACAAAGCCTATTCCCCCTCAGGAGACTGAAAAGATTTGGCATGGGTCCTCAGAAAAAAAGTTATACAGCTACACCATTGAGAGCATTCTGACTGGTTGCATCACTGCCTGGTATGGCAACTGCTCTGCCTCCGACCACAAGGCACTACAGAGGGTAGTGCGTACGGCCCAGTACATCACTGGGGCCAAGCTTCCTGCCATCCAGGACCTCTATACCAGGCGGTGTCAGAGGAAGGCCCTAAAAATTGTCAAAGACTCCATAGACACCCTAGTCATAGACTTTTCTCTCTGCTATCGCATGGCAAGCAGTACCAGAGCACCAAGTCTAGGTCCAAGAGGCTTCTAAATAGCTTCTATCCCCAAGCCATAAGATTTCTGAACAGCTAATCAAATGGCTACCCAGACTATTTGCATTGCCCCCCCCCCACTCTGCTGCTACTCTCTTATTATCTATGCATAGCCACTTTAATAACTCTACCTACATGTACATAATTACCTAATTGACCTCGACACCGGTGCCCCACACAGACACATTGACTCTGTACCATACCCCCTGTATTTAGCCCCGCTATTGTTATTTACTGCTGCTCTTTAATTATTTGTTATTTTCTTTCTTTCTTTTTGGGGAGGTTTTCTTAAAACTGCATTGTTGGATAAGGGCTTGAAAGTAAGCATTTCACTGTAAGGTTGTATTCGGCGCATGTGACAAATACAATTTGATTTGATTTCTACCGCTGAAAAACATTCCCACTGCGTGATGCTGCCGCCACCAAGCTTCACTGTAGGGATAGTGCCAGGTTTTCTCCAGACGTGACGCTTGACATTCAGGCCAAAGTGTTCAATCTTGGTTTAATCAGACCAGAGAATCTTGTTTCTCATGGTCGGAGTCCTTTAGCTGCCTTTGGCAAACTCCAAATGGGCTGTCATGTGCCTGGCCACGCTACCATAAAGTCCTGATTGGTGGAGAGCTGCAGAGATGGTCGTCCTTCTGGAAGGTTCTCCCATCTCCACAGAGGAACTCCTAAGCTCTTTCAGAGTGACCATTGGGTTCTTGGTCACATCCCTGACCAAGGCTCTTCTCCCCCGTTGCTCAGTTTGGCCAGGTAGCCAGCTCTAGGAAGAGTATTGGTGGTTCAAAACGTCTTTCATTTAAGAATGATTGAAGCCCCTGTGTTCTCGGGGACCGTCAATGCCGCAGACATTTTTTTGTACCCTTTTTGGTGCAGGTGTGTGCCTTTCCAAATCATGTCCACTCAATTGAATTTACCACAGGTGGACTCCAATCAAGTTGCAGAAACATCACAAGGACTATCAATGTAAACAGGATACACCTGAGCTCAATTCCGAGTCACATAGCAAAGGGTAGTTATTTAAATAAAGTATTTCTGTATTACATTTTTACTAAATTTGCAAACATTTAAAAAAAATATGTTTTCACTTTGTCATTATGAGGTATTGTGTGTAGTTTGATGAGGATTCTTTTTTTAAAATCAATTTTAGAATAAGGCTGTAACGTAACAAAATATGGAAAATGTCAAGGGGTTTGAAAACTTTCCGAATGCACTGTATATGTAGATACAATATCTACCTCAATTACCTCGTACCCCTGCACATCATCTCGGTACTGGTACTCCCTGTATATAGCCATGTTATTTTTACTCTTTATTGTTATTCATTATTCACTGTATATTTATTCCTTGTGTCACTATTTCTATTATTATATATTTTTTAAAATCTTTATCTTTAATTATGCGCTGTTGGAAAAGGAGCTGTAAACATTTCCCTGTTAGTCTACACCTGTTGTTTATAAAGCATGTGACAAATAACATTTGATTTGATATTGAATTGATTTTTATTTGTATTCATTAGAGTAGAGTACAGTACAATACGGTACAGTACAGTAGATTTGAGTTCAGTAGAGTAGAGTACAGTATGGTACAGTAGTACAGACTAGTTTAATTCATTAGAGTACATTATAATAATATACTGTACTTTATTCTACTGTACTGTACTCTAATGTACTGTACTGTGCTATACTCTACTTTTCGTAACCGTACTGTGCTATAGTGTACTGTAATGAACTGTACTATGTTGTGCTCTACTGTACTGTGATGTCCAAACTTGTGAAGCATAGATGTCTATGATTGGTTCAGATTTGGTCCGGACCAAATCTGAATCAATTATAGACGTCTATGTTTGGGCCAAATATAGGCTAGTCTGGACGAGATTAGACGTCTATAGATGTTGAAATCAAGGCCAGTCCAGACCAAATCTGAATCTGAACATAAATGTCTAAGATTGGTTCGGATATGATCCGGAACGTACCAAAAAGCAACATCCGTGGACATTGGAATCAAGGCCTGTCCGAACCACACCAAAAAAAGACCAAAAAAAGACGTCCAAAAGTCGTTCCGTGCTTAGTGGGAACTGTCCTCACAGCTCTGTGCCAAATGTCTTAAAGAGACAACACTCTGTTTTCCAAACTTTTACATTGGACATGCATTTATTTAGTTCAACATTAGTTTTGAACTTTGTCTTCTTTTTAAACACAGATAGCACCCCATGCCTTTGTTAGCGCAGTATCTTCCTGATTGCTATTATCTACCATGAACCCTTTTGGTAACAGAAGTGAAATGTAACATGAGAATGGGGTGACTGATGTGAAATATGCCCTCCTCATTGACTGGATGAACTCCATTTTCTGCTCCTAATGCAGAAATCACTCCGGGTCTCTGGCATAATGATTTACGATGAATCTGTGTCAATGTTGAACTCACAAACCCCACATAATCCATCTTGCAGATATCTACCCACCTTGCAGTCGGACTGGTGGAACGCAGCATTCCCTGTTTCTAAGTGTTGAATCTATTACTGGGCTCATCTGTAATCACAGTGGGCCTTCGTGCCCCACAGATGGCAATTACCTGGATACAGATACTCTGTTAAAGGTAAAAACTCGGCAAACCACGGTTGCTGTGCTTCCAAGCTATTGCCCCTGTCTGTTTGGGGTGTTTCAATGGATGGTAACTGGGAACGGAAATGGCTAAAATTGCATTAAAGTAATAGGCCACGGATCTTGGTGGAATGGATATTGTACAAGTCAAAGATTGAATGCTGTGCACTGCAAATAACTCAAATACTGTATCTCAGATGTATATCTTCTTGCGCAAGTTCAGCTTCTTCTTTGAGACAGTGATTTTTCACGCATTCAGACGACACTGCAAAATCTATTTTCCCCTGCCTTTTTTAGAGAGTGACACACACTGACAAACACTATCTTGTGTGTGATCATGTGCGGTATCAGCGCCTAAATAAGTCGAGGTGGAATCCTCTGTGTACACACTACATCACAGCAGGTTGTCACATTGTGTCAGTGTCGTGTCAGCGCCGTGTCAGCATTGTGCATCTGTTGCAGTCACATCTCAGAAGACACAGGAAATGTCTCTATTGACTTCATCTGTTTGTTTGGCAGCCTGCCTGATTGCTGGAGTAGAAAAGATCCAGACAAAGCCAGTCAGTAATCCCTATTCACTCTCTGAGTCCACTGTCCAAAACACATTACTTTACAGTGCAAAAAATGAAGCAAAACTATCTGTCACCACCGCTGCTACTCTAGTGATAAAAGGCCATCCGGTGTTATAATGTTGTAAACATTGCAACATGCATACTGTGCAGCCCAGGCACACTGTTTAGAGAAAGTTATAGAGTCCTGATATAGAAATGCAGTACCAGTCAAATGTTTGCACACAACTACTCATTCCAGTTTTTTTTCTTCTATTTTCTACATTGTAGAGTAATAGTGAAGACATCAAAACGATGAAATAACACACATGGAATCATGTAGTAACCAAAAAAAGTGTTAAACAAATCTAAATAGATTTTAGATGTGAAGAACTTTTAAAGTTTCTTCAAGTGCAGTCGCACAAACCATCAAGCGCTGTGTTGAAACTGGCTCTCATGAGGACCGCCACAGGAAAGAAGATCCAGAGTTTAAGTTCATTAAAGTTAACTGCACCTCAGATGGCTGCCAAAATATGTCACGCCTACTCCCACTCTTCCCCCCTGGCGCTCGAGTGCGATAGGCTGCCCTGCATTATGTACTCCTGCCACCATCATTATGCACACCTGCCTTACCTGTTTATTACCTCCCCTATATTTGTCATTTTCCCAGCTCAGTTCCCAGCTGCTGCATTGATTGTCGTCTGTCTTTGTGTTTCCCAGTTCTGACGCTGTTCCTGTCCTGTTGCATGTCCGTTCCAAATTAAATGTCAACTCCCTGAACCTGCTTCTCTTCTGCAGCGTTGTTCCTTACAGAATGCAGCAGCCATCAAATTAAGCATCCGAGAGTGCTGGTGGTTCGGTTGGTGGTGACTTCGGGTCCGGGGGTTGCCGCCGATGGAACCAGGGGTACCTTAGCTCGGGCTTCGTCGGGCTTCCATGTCCCAGTTGGCTCGAGAGTTTCCTTGCCCCGGTTGGCTCGGAAGGCGCCCATCCCACTTCAGGCCTCAGCCGGATCATCAGGTTTTTACACCCAGCCGGCTTGTCAGGCTGCTACACTTCAGCCGGATCATTGGACTCCCACTCCTCAGCGGGATCGACAGGCTTTCACACCTCAGCCAGATCGTCAGGCTCCTATGCCTCAGCCGGTTCACTGGGATTTTACGCCCAGGCGGCTTGTCCAGTGCCTGTGCCTCGGCCGACCCGTCAGGCTGGTGGGACGGTGGGTTGCGCCCCTAGAGGGGGGTACTGTCACGCCTGCTCCCGCTCTTCCCCCCCTGGCGCTCGAGGGTGCCAGGCTGCCCTGCATTATGCACTCCTGCCACCATCATTACGCACACCTGCCTTCCTTTGGCACGCGCATCAGCGATATTGGATACTGGACTCAATCACCTGTTTATTACCTCCCCTATATTTGTTTCCCAGCTCTGCTCCCCGCTGCTGTATTGATTGTCATCTGTCTTTGTGCTCTGTTCCTGTCCTGTTGCATGTCCGTTCCAAATGAAATGTCAACTCCCCGTACCTGCTTCTCTTCTGCAGCGTCGTTCCTTACAAAAATAAATGCTTCACAGAGTTCAAGTAACAGACACATCTCAAGATCAACTGTTCAGAGGAGACTGCGTGAATCAGGCATTCATGGTCGAATTGCTGCAAAGATACCACTACTAAAGGACACCAATAATAAGAAGAGACTTGCTTGGGCCAAGAAACACGACCAACGAACCGGTGGAAAATCTGTCCTTTGGTCTGAAGAGTTCAAATGTGAGATTCTTGGTTCCAACCGCTGTGTCTTTGTGGGACGCAGAGTAGGTGAACGGATGATCTCCGCATGTGTGGTTCCCACCGTGAAGCATAGAGGAGGAGGTGTGATGGTGTGGGTGCTTTGCTGGTTACGCTATCAGCGATTTTTTTTTAGAATTCAAGGCACATTTAACCAGCATTCTGCAGCGATACGCCATCGCATCTGGTTTGCTCTTAGTGGGACTATCATTTGTTTTTCTAGAGTGTGCAAAGCTGTCCTCAAGGCAAAGGGTGGCGACTTTGAAGAATCTAAAATATGAAATATATTTGGATATGTTTAACACTTTTTTGGTAACTACATGATTCCATATGTGTTATTTCATAGTTGTGATGTCTTCACTATTATTAAACAATGCAGAAAGTAGTACAAATTAAGAAAAAGTCTTGAATGATAAGATGTGGCCAAACCTTTGACTGGTACTATATGTATACATTGTATTTGCCACAGAGGCCCACTCTGTCTGAGAGTCAAGGCACGTGCTTTGCAACTTGTTCCTAACTGATAATCAATGACAATACAAGCCAAATGAGAAAAGTGTCACTTAATTACAGTAGGCTATGTGGGTGCTCCTAGGTAAGAACAAACTGTTCAAAGCTAGGGGATGGAAATATGTCAGTGTTATTCAGATCTGGGCCTCATGCTGTTTTTTTCTCTTCCTGGAAGTTCATGATTGGTTGATTAATGGATTAATGTCATTGATTGCCCAGAAAGTCCACTCATTCTCAGCTCTGAATCAGTCCCTGATTAGAGGGAAAGAAAGGAAACCCTGCAGTGCTGAGGAGAACTTCAAGGCCCAGAGTTGAATAGCCCTAAACTAGGACCTGCTGATGTACTTATAGTTAACTAAGAGGTACACCATGGTCCTTATGCATCGCTCTCACCAGCGGCCTGTGGTGGAAGCATTTGGTTTTTGTTATGGAATTAAAGTTTCACACCAAACGACGTGAAAGAAAAGCAGTAGAACTGGAAACCTGTAATTATGCCTAATGAGCTTATTCTTCGGCGCTGTGATTGGAATCGAAATGTGAAACTTACCGACGGACCAGGGTCCTCGTCTTGACTTTAATGGCCAAGCGAAATGAGAAGGTGACACTTTGAACCACAACACCACGGCACAGCCACAATACACACCCGTAACTGATCAAACCTTCAAAGAAACTCACAAGGAAGTCGATGGCTAGAATGAGAGGAACTTAATACGTCGAGCTTTGATGCTAACAGAGGACAAAATGCCAGCCATCCACAGACCAAGCTGACCGTGACATTGGGTGACCCTTGACGCACTGCGTGATTAACAGCATTATGGTCATTTCTGACGGCTTTTGAAATACTCTCTGATCAACACTCTGCACCCTTTTATTGGTCTCACTGTCAGACACTGAGACGTACTTTGTTTTCACAGAGCAAGCCTAGTCTGGAGCTGTCTGCTTGAAACAAATGTGACATGAACAGACATGAGACTCATTAAAAAAACAAGTTTCCTGGTGATCAGCACTGATGGGTAATTACTATAATTGATTGGTAATTCAAATGCAAACAAACACCAGCTGCCTCAAGGGAAGGTAGAGAGGAAGAAGAAGAAGAAGAAGAAGAAGAAGAAGAAGGAGAAGAAGAAGAAGAAGAAGTGAGCAGCTGAGTAATGTTGCTCCTCCGCTTGCCTTGGACACATCTGGACTCAAAATTTGGAATGAGTGAAGAATGCACATAATCAGTAGCAAATGTTCACACCGGGTCAGACTGGCCATGAGTTCATGAATATGTATCCCTCTCTCCAATAAAAAACAAAAGAATGGCCCTTGGTCTGAGCAAAAGAGAGGTTGATGGAAAACCAATGTTTAAAAAACAAAAGACAGCTCGGCAGGTTTTCACGATGATAACTAAGGCCAGACGACTCATAGTCCACATGTACAGCAGCAGGACAACGTGACAGTTAGGCTATAACAATATGGCTGACAGCTCCTGATGATGGGATCCAAAGATCAAAGTCGAGGCCCATCTGCTGCTAATTTAACCTTGTTGACGTTCTACCCCAAGCCACAGATATATGTGTCATATAATCCAATCCATCGCAGTCCTGCACTAATTTTCTGCTGTTGATACAGATGAGCAGAGACTAAGAGTGAATAAGAAGTTAATCTGAGTCAGAATTAGTTTTAAAAGTGGAACTGGACCCGGGGATCATTGCAACACTCATCAGCACCCCCAAACACAGGTACACACACACAAGCACACACACACACACACACACACACACACACACACACACACACACACACACACACACACACACACACACACACACACACACACACACACACACACACACACACACACACACACACACACACACACACACACACACACACACACACACACGCACACACTTAACCAACCTCCCTAACCCCTACCACCAGCAGCCTGTAGCTCTCATGCCAGTTCCTCCACTTTCACTGCAGAGTTATAGTACGTGAGACCAGCAACATGTCAAATGACACCACAGTAAGAGAGGAATGTGTGACAACGTGCTAAATACATGTCATTCTAGGTTACGGAAAGTTTGACACGTGAGGGGTTGTGTTGCTAATTCCCTTCGTGTTAACATTCTTTGATAAGCTACAGCTTGCATGTTGATGTGGACAGTGTGTCGCAGCTGATGTGGTACGTGATGAAGGTACAGTACATGTAGTCTATGTTCGGTATGACTGTTGCGATGCAAACCAAAGATATGTAAAAACTCTTCTCGGCTTTTGTTAAAATCAAATATACGATTTGTTAACTTGAAGGGGCAATCTGCAATTCAAACAATAACAAAGCGACCTCACCACCACTGTTTTGGTAAAGGGATGAGGGATGGGGCTGAGGAGATGTGAACACTTTCAAATGAATTGACAGAACTATGGATGTAAGGATAGACCATCCATGATATCAAATGTATAGTTTTAACCATGTTGTGTATATTACTGTACGGTATATTATTTACACACAATGGAGTAAAACAAGCTTGTATTTTGGGTTCGGATGGGGTATAACAGTTTAACTGAGCTCATTAGGCATTCATCAGTTAGATTTTTCAAGAATCAGTGGGTTTATATAAAAAAGTCAAAAAATGAATGTGGCAATCACAGATTGCCCCTTTAAAGTTTTGAGCAGGTTTTTTTCTATTTCTTGTCCTTGGCTGGATCTGATTGACTTTGTTTTCAAAGCTGAACACCATCACAATATTTGGATCTTTCTGATTCATCAGAGACATATCATTAGCATAAACCTAAGCCAAAGATATACAGTGAAGACACTGGCTAAAGAATCACAGTAGGTTACTTATTTGGGAAGGCGTGACGCCACACAGCCTGTGTGTCCAGCTTTGAGCCGTCTCACACAGTGCCAAACACATACCCCAGAGTCCTGTTAGTGTACCCCCCTGAGTGCAGCAGGGCAAGACTAGAGGCGTATCATCACACACACACACACACGCATTCGTGCACACACACACATACACAACGCTGTGAAGCCGCCATAATATTCCACAAAACTACAATTTTGCCTATTTTTGATTAATTGAATGGCCCTGCATAAGCCTCAGATTAGACTTTGACATATACTATAATTAAATAAGGCAAATCTGGAAGTGAAGAAATATCACATTTTTAATAAATGTGGGTTTTAATTTACCTCATGTGGAGGACTGTGGTCACCTGCAAAGAAGCCAATCCACTGTGTCTAGCTTTGGCTGTGCAGATATAAAATAAACCCAATGCAATTTGTATGGAACAGCAGTCAAATATTTATCCAGTTGATGAGGTCTGGCTCTGTGTGCGGCTCTGACAATAATTAAAGACAAAACCAAGCTAAAGGCGAGACACAATGACATCGATGTTGAAATGGTGTAACATCCAGATGGCTTGGTACGAATAGTTGGCACAATAGTGGACAGTGTAACAGTATTAGGGAATTTATAATTAGCTACCTCCTGTTTGGACTGTTTGATGTGTTCTGACGAGACATTTTAAGTGCCCCGGATGGCTGTCTACCTTGGTTGTAGAATCAGGTCAAGCACTTTGTTTAGATTAGAATTCTAAAATCCCAAATAAACCTTTAAGCACCCTAGGTTCATCCAAATTCCCCAACCATGTCTTCCTTCTCAACTCATTATCGGCCATTACTACGCACGCCGGTCAAATACACCTTGCCGTAGTTTGCCATTGAAAAATACCAGTTGACTTTGACGTTCAGTGCTGTATATTATTGACAAACCGGTAGAATGGGTATTGTTAGTATAGTAAAGGGTGGCCTGTTGAGAAGGCATTGGTCTCACTGACATGGGATCAGTCTGAGGTAGGTGTCCGATGAGCACCACTCAGCACCCTCTGGGAAGAAGAAGAGGGACGCACCTAAAAATCAATAAAGTACTGGAGCTCTCTGTGGTCTCCTTCATCGAGTAGAAATGTATGTGTAGTGTGTGTGTTCTCTCTCTATGGCTCATAGAGGACCCTGTTCCCCAACATAGACTGACAACTCAGTTAAAGGGGAAATACGTCCACAGGCATCTTTTTACCATTCAAAGCCGTCAGGCCCAGTGTTGTGATTATATGTCTATTTGTGAGTACGTATTTCTTTATGTGTGCTTGCGTGCGATTGAGTGTGTGCCTGTGCCACCTCACGTAAATACAAGCCTGAGTTGCCCTGTATCCATTCAGAATGTGATGATGCTATTTTTCTATTTTCATACAGTCAAACATGCCTTTTCAAATGTCAAATCTAAGCCAAGGACTCAGAGAATCAATGTGAAGGTTGTGAGATGTGGAAGGAAACAAGGCAGGATGGGAGAAAGAGGGGATTTCACAAATCTCAGATCAAAGATGTCTAATTATGTAAATCAAGAATTCTCCAAATGTCAGCATTACTAAAGAGGATTAGGATTTGAGAAGGTAAACGATAAATCACCAATCAGCTTGCCAAATCAATACAATAAATATGATATTAACCATAATTAAAAAATGTACTTGCAAAATAACTTTGAGGTTTAATCATACATACTTATTTCAGTGCAAACTGAAAAATGTATTAATATTAAGGGAACAACTCAATAAGGTAAATATTAATATCCTCGGCTGATTCAGCAAAAACATGTTTTTTGTTAATTACAGTACCTTTGCTCACGTGTTCCTAGAAATGGAAGAGGACGTTAAACAGAACAGAACTGAAAAACAGTCTGGACAAATCTTATCAGAAGGCAGAGGGGGCCCTTTGGAAAACATCCTCAATGACCACGTTGACATTACAAATGACTGCTGGCTGATGCTATCTGCAGTGCTGCCGCCATTCACACAGCTCAGAGAGCAGCGTCTGTTCTGGGTTGTGTCTGGTACTCCCTGTATCAGGGATGGGCAACTCCAGCCCTGGGGGCCAGAGTGGTGTCACTTTTTCCCATCACTAGCCAACATAGCTCATTAAACGAACTGCATTCTAAAATGGAATATCACGATTAGTTGATTATTGGAGTCAGGTGTGGTAGCTGGGGCTGGGCCAAAAGTGTGACACATATTAGGCCCCCGAATACTGGAGTTTAGTGCACTACTTTTGAAAAGTAGTGCACTATGTAGGGAATAGGGTGCCATTTTGGACAGAACAACAGAGTCTGTTCCAGCTCTGTTTCTGTTCGGCAATTATCTCCTGCCAGTGTCATGGCGACAGAGGAATGTAGATGTGGTTAACCTGTGCTCCAGTAAAATGATCTGGTTCCAGATCTGTTTGTGCTGTTTTGTCAACTCTTATGGCCTTTTATTGGTCAGACAGCACGAACAGATCTGGGACCAGGCTGGGGAGCCAACATGGTGACCTGTTCTCACCTTGTCACATACTGTAGCTACTGTACTGTACACTAACACTACAACAGCTCAGTCTCACCAAGAGGACATTCATCACGGGCAGCACTCTAAGACGATACTGTGTCCCACAAACTAATACCTATTCAACGTTTACACTTTTAAACCCCTTGGATATTTTGATGTTTGACTTTGGAGCCAATAGCTTATTTTTAAATGATTATTATAATAACCCCCTATGAAATTTGGATTTGAGAGTCTTGCATTTTAAAACGAACAACAACAACCTTAATTCACCAGGCGATGAATGCAGCATTACCTGTCTGAGACCCCTGTGGTTTCCAGTTAAATGAAGATTAGATCCGATTAATTATATCTCCCTATGTGGCTAACCTGGGAGGGTTTGCTTCAGCATCCTGATGAGGCTGTGTGTGTGTGCGCGTGCGAGCGTGTGTGTTATGACGCTGTTTCATATTAGAGGAGATAAGACAACCCATCGATAAGAGACTTAATTACAGTCAATATAAAGCACATTTAACTCGCAAATTACAGTTCAATATGTTCTTACTATAACTTTGCATTAGAAATGGTTGTTTTGCTATTTGCTTTGGGGAAGCTCCTTTGTCATTTCCAACTACCCATTGCATCAAGTGTTCGTGGCGTTATTAGATAGGCCAGTCATCTAGTCGTCTTCTGTCTGCTGTCTACCGTGTCACTCACAACCCCATTGAACACATTGGGATGAACTTGAGACAGAACAAAACATTAAGTATTACACTCCATTTGCATATCATTAGGAAGATGGGAGGCCACCACCCCTATGGGTTACTCCCGTATAAATATATTTAAATATATAAATATCATGAATACATTAATTGATCTTGCCCTCATATCATCTCTAAAAGCAAGCAGGCCTCCCGTCTGTAGTGCAAGGCCGCCTTGTTTCTCTGGGGAGAGGACTCGCATGACACATAGAGGCAGAAACGCACAAATAACACACACAGGCACACAAACAGACGCAGGCATGAACAGATGCAGACACACACACACACACACACACACACACACACACACACACACACACACACACACACACACACACACACACACACACACACACACACACACACACACACACACACACACACACACACACACACACACACACACACACACACACACACACACACACACACACACACACACACAGTTCTGTGTCTATCTGACTTTTCTTTTTTTACAGTTCAATGAAAAGAGCAATTACATCAGCGTCTGCAAGCCTGAAGACGTGAGCGTCGCTGTGGGCCAACACCTGGCCACGTTTAGTGGTGCAGGAGCCGCGCTGCAGCCAGATGTGAGCTGCAGGTCTGGGGCACACGGAGACTGTGATCCAGCCCTGACAATGAACCCTGGATCCGAGCGGCGAGAGGAACCAGTGAAACCCTGAAAACACTTCCATCACAACCAGTTAACATTATTATTCTTCACGAGCGTAGAGTCCAGCCATCAGTGTTTAAGACTTCAACCATCAGTCAGCTATCCATTTAGCATGTGTCCGTGTTTTCCTATTGAATCAGTGAGATTAGCATTACAAAGCAAAGGGTTTTGAAAGGTTGTCAAAACATATCACCACTGATATTGCTTCAAACATGCCAAGTGTAAGAAGTACACTGCACAACGACAACACATAATGTAAGACGTTTGGGCAGGAATGAGCGGACGGTGTGATCTGCAGAGAGAGAGAGAGGAAGAGGCACAAACAGAGAAAGAAAAACACAAACAGAGAGAGGGGGAGAGGGAGAGAGAGAGAGAGAGAGAGAGAGAGAGAGAGAGAGAGAGAGAGAGAGAGAGAGAGAGAGAGAGAGAGAGAGAGAGAGAGAGAGAGAGAGGAAGAGGCACAAACAGAGAAAGAAAAACACAAACAGAGAGAGAGGGGGAGAGGGAGGAGAGAGAGAGAGAGAGAGAGAGAGAGAGAGAGAGAGAGAGAGAGAGAGAGAGAGAGAGGGAGAGAGAGAGAGAGAGAGAGAGAGAGAGAGAGAG
The DNA here is from genome assembly GCF_021184085.1 of Oncorhynchus gorbuscha. Taxonomy (NCBI): domain Eukaryota; kingdom Metazoa; phylum Chordata; class Actinopteri; order Salmoniformes; family Salmonidae; genus Oncorhynchus; species Oncorhynchus gorbuscha. The sequence goes on from NC_060197.1 coordinate 15,653,476, forward strand.
AGAGAGAGAGAGAGAGAGAGAGAGAGAGAGAGAGACAGAGAGAGAGAGAGAGAGAGAGAGAGAGAGGGGGAGAGGGAGAGAGATACATTGGAATTAAAACATTACTTCCCTGAGGTATTTACATTGCATATAACTTACAAGTAATGCATAGTGCAACCATCATCCATGTTCATTTTGTTGTTAACCTCATTGCATTGTACTGTATTTACTGAAATGCTGTACCACTATACTGCTTTGGCAATATCTACACATTGTACTTTATGCCGAAAAAAAGCTGAATCTGAAGAGAGAGAGAGAGAGAGAGAGAGAGAGAGAGAGAGAGAGAGAGAGAGAGAGAGAGAGAGAGAGAGAGAGAGAGAGAGAGAGAGAGAGAGAGAGAGAGAGAGAGAGAGAGAGAGAGAGAGAGAGAGAGAGAGAGAGAGAGAGAGAGAGAGAGAGAGAGAGAGAGAGAGAGAGAGAGAGAGAAGAAGAAGAAGAAGAAAGAAGGAGAGCCGTTATGGCATTTGACCCTCATGTGACCTGCATGCCAACCCCTCACATGTGGTTCACATCTGTCCTCCCACTGCAATACCTCTTCTGGCTCTAGCTTCTGGCTCTGAGCCACTTGTTGCAGCAGCAGGCATGGAACATGGAGCCCCAGTCAGCCTCCATACGCCTGCTAGCCAATTAACAGCAAAATAAACCCAAACAGATTTCAATTGATAAATCTTTAATGATACGAGGGATTTTACACAAATTCACACTTGACAGTGTTAATTTAAAGCAAATACCAAAGCTTGATTAAAAATTCCCCAAGCAAGGGAGAAGATAAATGTTTGAATAATTTATCAGATTTAATTGACACGACCGTGATGCTGTAAACAGAAATGTTTTGGTGTTCGTAATGCATTTTGACATGGAAGGAGTTTTTGGGAGGAATCCAAAAAAGAGCACAACGGGAAATGTGGGCCAGGCAAGAGAGGGGGGGTCACAAGAGAGAGGGGGGTCACAAGAGAGGGGGGGGGGTCACAAGAGAGAGAGAGGGGGGGTCACAAGAGAGAGAGGGGGGTCACAAGAGAGAGAGAGAGGGGGGGTCACAAGGGGGAGTCACAAGAGAGAGGGGGGGGTCACAAGAGAGAGGGGGGTCACAAGAGAGAGGGGGGGTCACAAGAGAGAGGGGGAGGTCACAAGAGAGAGGGGGGGGGTCACAAGGAGAGAGGGGGGTCACAAGAGAGGGGTCACAAGAGAGAGAGGGGGGTCACAAGAGAGAGGGGGGGTCACAAGAGAGAGAGGGGGGTCACAAGAGAGAGGGGGTCACAAGAGAGAGAGGGGGGTCACAAGAGAGAGAGGGGGGGTCACAAAGAGAGAGGGGGGGTCACAAGAGAGAGAGAGGGGGGTCACAAGAGAGAGAGGGGGGGTGGTCACAAGAGAGAGAGAGGGGTGGTCACAAGAGAGAGAGGGGGGTCACAAGAGAGACAGGGGGGTCACAAGAGAGAGAGGGGGGTCACAAAGAGAGAGAGGGGGGTCACAAGAGAGAGAGGGGGGTCACAAGAGAGAGAGGGGGGAGGGTCACAAGAGGAGGCCAACAAGGGGAGGCTCCCCTTCCTGATTTAGTAAGCCGTCTGCGAATGCACTAAATGAACTTTCAGTACTCTCTATTTACATATTATTCCAGATCTGCTCAGGCTGCAAGTGAGACCGCCATCGGGTATCTTATAATAACTCATTTGAAAAAAAATGACAGGATAGGAACCAGGCTGTGCAAACGTTCAGCAAACACAGTGGTACACAAACCTCGGAGCCAGCCCCGGGCAAAAGCACTTTATTTTGACCCTGGGAAGATGACACTAAACAAGGATGTAAATACACTGAGAGAGAGGGAAAGGAGGAGAGGGAGTCAATAATTCTCACACCGGGCACATCTGGTGTTTGTGACAGCCGTGCGTTTGGGCTATATTGTGGCTCTTGACACCGCGACACACACACACACACACCAGCCTTTATGTGTTCAACCTGGCGCTACTGTCATGGCCTCTCTCAGGTGTGTGTGTGCTGATAGACAGACCGCCACAGATGGAGAGGGACAGACAGAGGGAAAGAGAGGGAGGGAGGGAGGGAGAGAGAGAGAGAGATAAAGAGAGGTAGAGTGAGAGAAAGAGAGAGGGGGGGAGCTAGAGAGAGGGTGGTGAGAGCTAGAGAGAGCGAGGGAGAGCGAAAGAGAGAGTTAGAGAGAGGGGGGAGAGCGAGAGAGAGAGAGAGACGAAGGAGAGCATTTGGAGAATGAGAATGTAGGAGTTGTGGAGACATACATAGGAGACCCGCCAGAAGATATATGACCTGCAGGTGTGTATATAGGCGACCACTTGTACGATAAGACACCTATTTGCATGCGTGTAGTCACTCCTTCCTGGCAGGTCTGGACCTGGTAAACATCACCGTTATCTGTAAACAAACAGACTTACTAGTGACTATAAATGAATACATCAAATTTTGATGGGAATCGCCATGTTCGTCTCCCGAGCAACAGAACGGCCTGCACCATGATACAATGTACACCTGAATACATGAATACAAAACCAGGAGCCTTGCTGTTTGTAGGGCTATGTTGACTGGATTTTTCAAGATGTTACTTTGATTTGACACGCGTCTGGGCTCAGCGGAGTGGAGAGACAGACAGAGACAGGGACAGAGAGGATCGTATACAGTACAGGGCCATTGTCTGTGGAGGCAGAGAGAGACGGAGGCACAAGCATGTCACTAAGGAGGAAACCAAGGGGAAGACACACAACAAGATCATTTGTTTTGGTCAGAGATCTGAATAGCAGACAGTTTGGCACAAGACACACACACACAGAACAGGGTTTTGTCCCATTGATATTTTTGTCCATACAGTTGAAATGAGATCAGTCTGCAGTCCGAGAAAAAGCCTCTGTTGTGTGTCTGTACCCCACCAGCAGTGAACGATCGCTCATTTCCAAGGTATAACACCAATCTCGGCACGGGGGGGCCTTGAAGCACAGCTGACATTATAACACACACCAGACGTTTACTTGCCGGGACAATGTATCACTTTCACATCAAAGGAAATGTCTCCTTTAAAAGGAAGCGGTGATGGAAGTCAGCTCGCTTGTGCTTTATTCACTTCCATCAATAAACATGCAGTCGGGGTATACGGTAATCAGGAAACATGCAGTCGGGGTATACGGTAATCAGGAAACATGGCCAAATAGGGTTGACAATGTATCAAAGCCTGCGCTCGGAGGCAACAGCAAAACCCTAACAAGCCAGTTTATTACCGGTAGCTGTTACTGACATTAGTCAAAACCAAAAGAAAGATAAAATAGAATAAGGAATGAACGCGACGCTGGAACAGCCCTCGGCAGCCTGTTCTCCTCGCGCTTTTGATAAACCACACGCCTCCTTCTTTGATACGATAACAAATATAAATTGTTTAAAAAACATCAAATGCAACGAGGGCTGTAGCTAGACCCGGACTGCTATGGTGTTAATCTAGAAGAGGTGTGACATGCAGACACACAGAGCCAGGGCTGGATACAAAGACAGCAGGAGACACATGCTCATTCATATCGAGAGACCTCGGCTCAGCTCGGCTCTGCCGGGCCCGTTCTGCTGTAAAAAAAGAAAAGAAAAGAGGCAGTGCAGGCTTCCATAACCTCTATACCTGAATCACTCAGCCGAGGGTTGCCCTCCTCCTCCCCTCCTCAGGGGGATCCATGTTGTCAGACTCACTCTGGTCGTGCACTGCTGTCTGGGAGGCTTGTACAGGATGCTCCGGGGTTCATGGAAGGTGAAGAGGGAAGATTGAATCCCTGCCTCCTCTCGCCCCTGGATTTGTTTGTTTCGATCCCGGGCTAAACAGAGAAAGTAGCCATTAAAGGGCGGGTGGGGAGGGAGGAGAGAGGAGAAGGGGGATGACTACAAGCCCCAGCAGGTACGCTGGGTGTGTTGAGGGTAAAGAAGAAAATCTCCTCCAAATAATATTTGCCCCATGGGCAGTAAAATGCAAATAACAGATCAAAGGGGTTTGGAATGGAAAACTGGAGAGATTGGAGTGAATATCATCACAGCTCCTCGCCATGACACTTCACTGTATAATGGGTATGGGAGAGATACCTCAAACTCATAACTGACCTGTGCTGGACTGGCGCTCCTTCTCCCTCCCTCTCTTTCTTTCTCTACCCGTCTCTCTCTCGTCACTGTGGTAAAAGCACTCCCCCTTTCATCACTCAGTACACACAGATAGTTTGCTTAGGTACAAGAGCTCTTCACAAAGGAATGCCAAATTCCCCTGTTACTTGTTGGCATGACGATGATGTTTGATATTGGCAGCCTGATTCAATTGTACAGTACTCTACACCGTCTTCCCAGCTTACTGTGGATAAAACATCAGAGTTCCTATCCGGTCATGAACACATGAACGTCACATAGGAACCTCATGTTCTAAATAATCAATGGCACTTTTTTACACATAAAGGATGTGCTATTGTCTTTTAAAGTCACTGTGCAGTTTTTCCAGATTTCTTTCAACTATGACCTGTAATTAATTACAATATGAGTGAATTTGTAATTAAGTATGTAAACTTCTTAAAGCAGCATTTCTGTGTTGGAATGGTTTGGGCGTACCCTAACAACAGAATGGTGTGGGCATATACCGGTCATCAAAAATATTCATGCAAGTAGACCGCTGATTGGCCAGCTTGTCCTCCTCAGGAGGATGACCCCATGCTCTATGAGGAAATAGTAAACATTTTTAAAAATTTAGATACAAGTTTAGGGTGGGGTTTTTAAAGTGTTTTCTCCTCTAATTTATGCTTTGGCCACAAACACAACAATAAGATGAGTCAACAACATTATTTGGGTATGAGTTAACAGAATATGAACTTTTAAAAGTGAGATTTTGACTAGACAGTTACTTTAACACTCAATGTGTTCAATGTATAGGCCTATAGTCCATGAAACTAGCCTAGCAGTGCATTTCTCAAGTTTGGACCTCAAGGTCAGAAACACTGCAGATTGTTATACCCTTCTAATCAGGAGCTGATTCAGACCTGGGACACCAGGTGAGTGGAAAATATGGCCAATCAGTGGCGTGATTAATCAATCTATTATAATGACCAGGGAGAGAAAAAAATCCAGCAATACTTCAGAATTCAGATCCTGCTAACCATCCCTGGTGTGTGTGTGTAGAGGTGAGATGAGCAGGTGAGAAGCCTCCTAGGTCTAAGTAGCAGACGAAGAACAGCTGAGAATGTGGCTCTGATTGGCTCAGCGTTGCCATGGCTACTGTTAATGACCCGTGCCATCTGACCTGGAGGAGAAGCCAATCATATTGCTTTATAAAGGTGACATGACAAAACGCAACTGTGAAGTGTAGATAAGGGAAGTGTAGATCAGTGACAATACTGTCAATATTTTGTATGTAAATACTTTGTTGTTTAAGAATTAGGAGTAAAAAAATCATAAGAATTACTAAAGACAATTATTGGTGAGGCTTTATGATAAGATTGCATTTAGAATTGGTTAGATCTGAAAAATGGTAATGTGAATTATTCCAAAATAAGCATAATTTCCAATCTGAGGATATCTGCCAAACGCATACAAAGCATTTTTATTGATGTGGATGACACATAATAATGAGGGGTTAATCTCTCCAAAAATGCCTCTTTCTCTAATCTTCATAGTTCAGTCACAATAACCTGCCATTTCAAATCCTCCTCTGATTCACCCTGTGTGCCATCCAGATCAGCAGTGTTCTCCACTAATAGAAAAGGCTTTGGCCCATCTGGATAACAGAGAACAGGATGCATGACTGACAGAAGAATCTAAACACAGCTAGCTGTATTTTATGGTTGGTCAGCAGAACCTGTGTGTGTGTGTGGGGGGGGGGGGGGGGGTTGACACAGTCTTCAGCCCACCTCAAAGCCACTGTTTCTTCCTTCCCAGGACAAAAGTATTTGCCATTAAATGTAAATCCTTAATCTTCCCTCTTTTCTTCTCTTCCTCCTCTCCTGTCTATCCCACATCCCTCCCATTTTCTTCCCCCTGTCCTTGCCCCATCCCTTCGTATTTTCTCCATGCACGCACCCTTCTCATTCTCTTATTGCCAATCATTTGAATTCCAATGCCCAATGTCACCTACTTTGTAATTTGATTACTTCATGTGAGGAATTAGTATGTGTATTTAATGTCATTTCCCCCCCCCCCCTTTTTTCGTTCTCAAATTATTATTTTTTTGGGGGGGGGGGGATAAATGTTGCAGAGGGAGGAACAGAGAGAAAGATAGAAGGGTTGGAGTTAGCATGTCTAGCGGATATGCCAGCATTGTGCTAATAAATGACAGCTGATTTATGCATTTGTATTCTTTTATTTATAAAAAATTGCAAGCAGGCCGATTTCTGATATGAATAATACAAGTGGATCCACTTTGATTAGGGCTTCAGTGGAGAGCTGTGCATATTCAGCATTACAATTAAATCTTCTGATGTGAAATGGGAATGACACGCTAATGAAGCGAGCCAGCGAGCCTGAACCGAGACTGTCCAACATCGTTATGGGATATCTTAGATGAAGAGTAATTATACGAGGAACACTGAAATGTCATTAAAAATCTTCAGTAAGTGATTTAACCCACTTTTCCCCACTAATGCTAGATTTGTATTTTTTTACTCCTCTCCTCAGGTTTTTTTCATCCCCCTTTTCATCCATTTTTTTGGGGGGGCCAAGACCGATCAGAAAGTTCTTCCTCAGAAGTTCTAGCAGAAAAATGCCAGACTTAAATAGGCTTGGTTTTAAAGACGGAGATACAATCGAGTGTCCTAATTTAATTTGGTGCATCAGAACTCAATGGTGGTGGTAATGTAATTGAAATCGTTCCTTAATAAATTCATATGAATTGGCAATTAGGTCTTGATCTGATTCCCACCGAATGGATTGAAATTGATAGTGGAGGTCCTTGAGCCATATCACTCCAGCCACTTTCACATTATCAAGCTCAAATGTTGATATATTATAAGTAATAACGTGCAGTAAAATACTTATGTGGAAGGGATTGGATGTTGTTGATAAGCGGATTTAGTTCATCTGATTCTCATTCATTCATGTTTGATGTGTTCTCATTTTACACTCTGAGATTTACTCACTGCCTCAATGTGTTGTTGTTGTCTGAATAACCAGCTTGTAAAACAATTACTGAACCATGTTACCATATCATATTCATTACTGTCATTATGGAGTCTCACTATTTGTGCTTTGAGCATGCGTGTGTGTGTGTGTGTGTGTGTGTGTGTGTGTGTGTGTGTGTGTGTGTGTGTGTGTGTGTGTGTGTGTGTGTGTGTGTGTGTGTGTGTGTGTGTGTGTGCGTGTGCGCGTGTGCGTGTGCGTGTGCGTGTGCGTGTGCGTGTGTGTGTGTGTGTGTGTGTGTGTGTGTGTGCGTGTGCATGTGTGTGTGTGTGGTAGGTGCTGGATATGCCACAGGCAAGAATTCATGAATATCAGCAGTTTCTCACCACTTTGTTCGGTTAATCCCTTGTTTCAGTGGGAGAAATATGCATTTTTCCAGCATGCATTACTTCATTTACCGCCCATTATATCCACAGGAAGTAAAATGTACCTTTACCCCAGGACCCACTGATGTCATGATTTGTGGATGTCTATGGGCCACATAGTTTTTGGCCCCACAGAGGCAACGCTGTATAACATTACGAGCAAATAGGATAAAATTGAAAACTGTTAATTTAATTGTCATAAACAGTGAAACAAGAAGGGGTGAAAACGGTTATTTTTAAAGGGTATCTTATCAGTCTCAACTAAACTGATACCATTTTATATTGTTATCACATAATACTGCATCATGGCAAGACATTGTATCATTTGTATAGACTTCATTAATAAAAGCATTTGTCAGCCTAATATAACTGAAACAGTGCAGAGCTCTGTCTGGCTCTGTGCTGCTGATAGGACAAACATGTGAGTGGCGTGACCGCGTCCGTTACGGAACATGGAGTCATGGCATAAAACTGGCACCGCTAGAAAAACGAGTGCCGAACCCAAACGTGCCTCGGAGCTATGCAATTATTTTTGCACTGAGTCCAATATCAACTCGAGAGCAATGCAAATTATTTAAGACGCGCTTTTCAGGGCCCGCAATTATAATAATGATGATCTCAATTAGCGTCGCCATTGCCTCTGACTATTTAGCAGGCAATTTTGCAGCCTGGGGGTGAGGGTATTCTGGAGAGCTGACACACACTGTCAGACCAGGAGGAGGAGAGGAGGAGAGGAGGAGAGGGAGACGAGTCCTCGGACGGACGCTCAATCAATAAACGTGTGACTGGAGATATTTACTGCAACGTCCCAGGAGGAGACGGCCTAAATTGACCTAATTGGTCAGTGTTAGAAATTAAATTAAATGTAGCTGGATGGAGTTCATTTGCTAGGCCTAATACCGAAGCTCAAATGACACACAATCACTTGAAGGATGAAGTCAGTCCTACAAGCACTAAAAGGATCAAGTAACTTTTTGAATTCAATAACAATGTTAACCGTTCTATTTTTTAAAAGACGATCAATATTAACCAATAAAAGCACTGAGAATAAAACAATCTCCATATAGGCCACATCAGCTTTTATGTGCATTTCTGAGTCAAAAATGTACTGTAGTTCTATAACAGGTACACCTCCAGTGTGTGACTATAAAGGTGTTGCTACATTCACCCAGTGCACCGCTCCTTCTAAAGGAGTTTAGAAATGAACTCTGACCTATTTAAGAGAGAATTCTCTCCTTTTCCTCTGGATATAAAAAGGGACTTCTCTTCCCAGCGTTCATGTGGAAAAGGTTTGCACCACTACCCCTTTCTTTTATTCATCGCACTGTAAATAACTCCACGTTATGAAAAGCAGCCAGTGTGACTCACAGATACCTCTCTAACCACAACACATGATTATTTCATGGCCTTTGAAAGAGGGGCCTGTAACGTTGCCTTACACTTGAATGCGGGAGCTCTCTCTGATGCTGTGTAGTACACAGGCCCCGTCCTGGTTGCAACTCCTCACTTGAATTCACAGACACTTCCAAGTGCATAAATAGCACGAGAGACGAGTGTGCCTCGCGAGGTAATGCTCTGGAACGCCGTTGAGGGAGATAACAGCAGGCATGGTTGCGGCTCAGGCTGTCATGGGGGGGGGGGGGGGAACGACGACGACTGTGTGTGTGTTCTCCAATTGACTTCTCATGGGACATCACATAGAGAAAATAACATACGGGGTTGGAGTTGTCATTAAATGACCAGCGGACATGATTCAAAGCATCCCAGATAGAATGTCCCTGGCCACTCTTTGGAACGCGAACGAGCCCTTAGAATACAGAGGAGCTAATGGGGACATATTGGTCATGGTGGACTCAGTGTGAATCTCAATGAGCGTGTCAGTAAGAGCGCTCCATGACCGACAAGGTGTAACCTAGCTGGGATGAGTTGAGCTATCCACTGCTTGTCATCCATACTGTTCTTTATTCTATAGCATCAGTCAACACATCTCCATCGAGAATTGGTTTGAAAAATGAGAAGGAACAGCAACATTGGAATATAACCATAAACAGCCATTTATAAAAAGCATGTTATATGCCCTGTCTCTTCTGAGTCTCTGTTGATCCCTACCGTGTGCTACTCCCTGGATCAACTACCCCCAGTCAAGGCTTATGATAAACTCTCCAGTAACTACAGGCCTAATAGTGTACTGGGCCATGGTTGTACTTGATCAAAGGGTGGCTTGAACACGTGGCCCCTGAGCCATTACTGGTCCAGGGGGTTGGCTCCAGAGGGCTCTGCCTATGGATCCACATGTCCCAGTCCTCTAAACAAGACTCTCGGTGCTAGAATCTGGAACAAAGCCTTGTAACACACACATTAAAATGGAATTGTTTTTTTTTCTTCCCCCCTTGTCATTCTCAGAAGTAGCACAGTCCTGAAACGTTAAAAGCGTAATGCCAGCTCGATCTTTCAAGGTTGCGCCTTTGTAGAATATAAAATGTATATGTGTACAAAAAAAGTAAGAACTCCCTGAAGTTGGAGGTAGACAGTTGCTTTTCAAATCCTAGTTTTGGTCCTTTATTTTAGTCAGCAGTGAAAAGCCATGAATACAGAAAATAATAACGACTGTTACAATTCTCAACCATGACCTTCTAGTGTCAGAGAATCTTTAACGCATGGACACAGTACACGGTAATGAAGGTATCAAAAATGAGTTCACCTCGATCATAAAGGAATACAACCAAAAAAAACATAGAAGGTACTAATTACATAAACATATGTGTTTGCTACAGTCCCAATTTACTGTATACATAGGGGGATCATATTCCCAATTATTAGAGAATGATAGTAGTAGAAAGTATACATGACTCAACTGCCAGACATAATGCTTCATAAAGTATGCACAGAGGTACAAGCAATAAATACACACATTAGGTTAAGCCTTACAGCTACGCAAAGCAGATGCAGAAGAAGCAGGTTTGCTATTCTTAGCGAGCAATGAGAGAACAGTAAAAAAAAAAAAAAATCATGAAATTCAGAAAAGAAACACCGATTTTTTTTTTTTTTCTTCGCTTAGAAAAAAAGTCTGGTAAATTTTATGGGTCCACCAACATTTTTACATAGTATGCACAGTTATCAAAATACAGACAAAATCATCCCAGAAAATCCAGACAATCCTAAAATCTAGTGGAGGAGCAGATTGCAGTTCTGGGATCTTTCTGGTATTATGTGCAAGCAACTATTTCAGACATTTTTATTTTTACAAAACCCATGCAAAATCTACAGGTAATATGCATTCTGTGGCTGACAGTTTTTTCCTTCCCAAACAGTATAGTTGAGGTACGCATTCCTATGCATTGTACTTACATTTAGGTCATCCTCCTGATCATTTGTATGTCTTAAAGTATTTTCGATTTGTTAATGATTGTTTTCCAGTCCACCAAATTATTTTAGACATGCATTTTAAAACACAATATTCCCTTAAAGGTATTTTTTTACATTATCATTCTACAAATGTTTGAGGACAACCTATGACAATACTAATCTTCTTCCGTGTCTGACGTCGGGAATGTAAACTGTCCGTCGAGCCGTGTCCATTTGAGTAAAGTGTAACAGCTCTTGTGGCTCTCTAACTCGACGTGCAATCTGCCATTTAATTGTTCAGAATTGGTTGTGCAGAGGTAGAACCTTTTTTTCTTCTTCTAGAAAGCCTTCGTTTTTGGGGTTAAGTGGGAGAATCCTTTTTTGTTGTTGTTGAAAGACGCCGTGTCCTTTATATTTGGTGTGATAAGATTATTATGAACGTCGTCTTCAAGTCATTTTTTTGCTGACTCAAAGTACATAAGGGAGAAGCTTCGTTCCTGGGCCCAGCAACCTCTTGAAGTGGAACTGGCATGACTGTGTGTGTAACGTGTGTTTGGGTTATGCATGTGTGTTTGGTTATGTACGTAGTAGTGCGCTAAGCTCTAGAAGCCAACTTTTTGGGCTTGGCACAACACTTGAAAACAACATATATGCACAGTATGTTTCCATACATACGCACAAAGCAGACACACACTGATAGTTAAAATACAATACAACTCAGTCAGTTATTTGACAGTATCTGTTTTTCTGCATCTGAAGGTTACCATAACAAGGACCAGGAAAGCTGGCAGACCAATCACACAGGACTGCGTGCGTGTGTGTGTGTGTGTGTGTGTGTGTGTGTGTGTGTGTGTGTGTGTGTGTGTGTGTGTGTGTGTGTGTGTGTGTGTGTGTGTGTGTGTGTGTGTGTGTGTGTGTGTGTGTGTGTGTGTGTGTGTGTGTGTGTGTGTGTGTGTGTGTGTGCGTGCCTTTGAAAGGGTTTGTGTGTGTCATTTCTAGAGTGTCTATCCCATAACCAGAGGCAGAATTTTGTGTAACTTTGGTTTGACTGAAAACGGAAATGACCATTAAAGCAACAACATCCACTTTTCTAGATGACATTTAGCTGAGAGAAATGAAATATATTTTTTGACAATCACTAACTTCTGTTCCTGCCACTAGAATCCCAAATGTGATATACAAGTTGCCAACCCTATACAGAATGCAGTGCAGTTAAAGATAGCTTCTCCTGTGCTACCACACTGACTGTATCTATATAGTTAAGAAGCTATGGATTAGACAGTGAAGTATTTAAACTATAGAATAAAGCAAATATCACCTAGAAAAGGTTTCTTTTCACCTTTGATATCCCTCTTCTACAATGGCTGTATTATTTGCTTTTATGTGATAACCAAGCCACATCATTTCATATCAACTTGAAATTATGACTTATTTGGCTTTACTAGATATTTTAAATGTTTGGTTACTATGTTTTCAGTTTCGGTTTTAAACGCGGCTCTAAACAAACCGCGTGGAAATAAGACATGACATATTTGACAGTCCCACTAAACATGACATATTCACTAGATTAGAGAAAACTATGACATGATGGGTGACGGAAAGACAACAAAAAAAAGGAAATCAAAAATCAAAAACAATCTTTCACAACAACACAATTTTCTGCACTTCCATTGAACACACAAATGTTCATTTTGGTCATGATCCACTTTTACAGTAGAGCTGCTTTCTACCAGTCCCTATCACATCGCCTGTAGTTACATGTCACATCTCCTCTCCTCTCTCGCCCTAAACTCCAAGTGGACACTTACAAGTTATCAAATTACACATCAAAATCTTGTATTTTTTTTTTCTTGAATCATCTTTGTACAGGGCTAAATGAAACGATCCCAGAGGTTATTTAGAAGGTAGTTCGCGGAAAGCTTCTCTTTATACTAGTTAAAGTCACAGAAGGCTGACCAAAGAGTCTGGTGGCTTCTGTCTAAGCTATTGGCCATTGATAGTGTTGGCTTTGGTTTCTAGCTGTTGCCTGTGACTGTTTGCAGGTAGACAAAGCTTTAGAACAAGGAGGTAAAAGAGAACAGCAGAAGAATATGCAGAAATGCATTTTTGTCCCCGTGTTGGTTGGTGCTTACACAAACAGGTACGTTTTTCAAACTTAATGTCACGTGAATTACTTTTCATCACAAACAGGTTCAGACTGGAAGCCTACTTTTTTGACAGCTGCAACAGTCTTGATACCGTGCTTCTGTTACTGTTGGGAAATAGGAAATGGCATTTACAGTTGGTGGTGCCAGAAATCAGAATACAAAAAGTAGAACGCAAAAAGAAGAAAAAAAACAACCGTTTTTTAGAATTTTTGCAACATACAGGCAGTGACACTAATTTCTGATACTACTCCTGTGCAAATGATGGACAGAGCAACAACGTTTGAATTGAACCAGCAATTGTTTCTAACATCAACAACTACTGTGAGGGTTTTTTGATATTCACAAAATTAAACATCTTTTTTTTGGCAGTATATGAGGCCGTTAGCTTTCTACAGAACGGGTTCCCAGACTCGTGTTCTTGTCATTTTCCATCCATGAGCCTCTGTGTGTGTCTGTGTGTATGTAGTGGCCAAGCCATCTTCATGAAACAGGTCTGAAAGTCGTTTTAAAAACCAGACATCTCATGCCTGTCATGTTCAGTCAGGGATCCCATAGGGCTGCAACAAAGAGTTCCTTTGGGCCTCGTCTTCCGGATGCATGCTCAATAAATACTCCAGTCCGCGGGTCGGGAGGGAGGAGAGTCAGCTGTGGTCTGTTCTGTTGGTTCTGTTTGGTTCTGGGTGAGGAGTGGTTCTGGTTCTAGCAGGTTCTAGGAGGACAGCCTGTGAGGAAACAGGTAGGAGGACAGTGTGACGGAGGTGGAGGGAGGGGCCTGTAGTAGTGGGAGGGACTCCAGTAGTCACTCCAGGTCATCTGATAGGTTGCCCTCCTCCAGCTCCCGGTCGTCGTCTAGCTCTGGGCTGTGGTTGGCTGTCGTCACCAGTGACATCGGACAGTCATCGTCGTCCATGTTCAACGGCTCCTCCTTGACGTGGATCGCTGGCCTGGAAAGGAATTTATGAAATATGTTGGAAATAATTTTATACATAAAGACATATGATAACCGAGTAGGAAATTGATACAGTGATACAGTTCCACCAACGTGCCTTAGTCCCATAGTCCACCCAGGTAGAAGCCACTGCTATACAGTGGTGAATGTGTGAACGCCCGTACAATTAAACGCAAAAACTATGATTGAAGTGAGAAGTTAGGCTGGGTTCAAATTAAAATGTGTGCCACAAGCCTGGATTTCACCCATGCACTACCAAGGTGTTTTGAGCACACAGCTATGAACTAAACCTGTCTCTCTGCCTGTCCGGTGGTTGGTCATCAGTGAGCTGCAGACAGGGGTCTACAGTGGCAGTGAAGTCAAAGAGATCCTCTTATGAATATCTGAGTTGTTTGCGTACAAGGCTCTAGGGTATCAACTCTTCACCCTGGTCACATATTTTATCATGCTGCTATTTGTTAAAGGTAATTAGAAAGATTGTGAGGGAGAAGCCCCTCAGCACAATTAACAGGGGAAGGAACCAGAAAAAAACGACTAATAAATCACTCAAATAAGCCTCCCTCTTCTACAGAATGTATCTTCAATATTTATTTGTATTTTATTGAACCTTTATTTAACTAGGCAAGACAGGTAAGAACAAATTCTTATTTACAATGACGGCCTAACCCTCCCCTAACCCGGACGACACTGGGTTAATTGCGCGCCGACCTATGGGACTCTCGATCGCGGCCGGTTGTGATACAGCCCGGGATCGTACCCGGGTCCCCCAAAGATATTCCACATAATAAACCTACAGTATGTCTTTTTCAGAGAAAACATAAAACATTTTGAATGCAATAATTGAAATCAGCCTGAATTATCATAAACATATCAAAGCTGGCATTACGTTGCTGAACAGCGTGTAACAACAACCATAGTATTTGTGAAACGATAGTTCAACAACTTCCACTTTAAGCAATTGCATCAACATTTTTATGACAAAATTTTGAAAATAGCTTATACCCAGACATGGTTGGCCATCAAGAGTTTACTGATGACACCTGGTTGACTTAAAATATATATATATAAAACACGCTGCATACTAAATAATGGAGAATTTATCATCCCCTCTAGTCCCCTGGAGCAAGGGGAGTCAAGCTTTTTAAAAATCTGGTTAATAGAAAGTGCAATGCGTCGTTAATATGCAGGGGCGTGCGTGTCGCTCCTCCAGAGGGAAAAACCTGCAGCTAGTCTCCGCCATTAATCAGCTTCAGCCCGGCAGTTCAGTCGGACATACATGATACATGTTTTTAACTCTAAATGAATGAATATCTTTAGCCACTGTCAATAAAGGCAGTGTGAAAACACTGAAACACCGGACCGAGTGGGGAAGTGGGGACGTTTCCCCTCCAGTACAACAGAGAGAGGATGGGCGGAAGTGCTGGGCTACTAACAAGAATAATAACGCTGTCACACACAAACAAGGCTTAACATGATCCGGGGCCCTACTCAGGGAAAGGGTTTGTGGCGCGAAGATAAATCTGACAAAACCTAATTATTTTTGACACGTCAGATGCATCAGGGAATCCCTGTGGGCTAAGAGGGGGGAGAGAGTGAGTGAGAGTGAGTGAGAGAGAGAGGAGAGAGAGAGAGAGAGAGAGAGAGAGAGAGAGAGAGAGCGAGAGAGAGAGAGAGAGAGAGAGAGAGAGAGAGAGAGAGAGAGAGAGAGAGAGAGAGAGAGAGAGAGAGCGAGAGAGAGAGACAGAGACAGAGAGAGGAGACAGAGAGAGAGACAGAGAGAGAGAGAGAGAGAGAGAGAGAGAGAGAGAGAGAGAGAGAGAGAGAGAGAGAGAGAGAGAGAGAGAGAGAGAGCAAGAAAAATCCTTATCAAGTGTTAGAATGTGTCTGGCAGCCATCTCCTGGGTTGCCTTCATCAATGGCAGGAGGAACTTTGAATTTGAAAATAATTTTAAAAGGTACAGATTACTTTAATATTTATAGCAAAATAAATTCATATTCAGATGTGGTAGCTAGAAGGAGATGCTTTGCCTTTCCAGGATGCTAGGCGGTGTGATGAATATTTCTGTTTCCTTCTCAACCCACACACTCAAGAGGAGAATCCAGAATAAACAGAACTCTCCCCTCCAGGTGAGAAGAGGGGGATGAAACGATTATCTAGGATTCATTTCTATACACTCTTTCTAGTTATCTGGTAACACATTTATTGAATTTAATTTGTTGTCTTAAATAAAAAACAATGAACAATATTCATATTCAGAGCTACCACTCTAATCAATAGACATATGTTTTGATATTAAGTATTTGATATCTCTCCCAATTCATGTTTTTACAAAAAACATATACAGGGCCATCAGAAAGTGTTCACACCCCTTAACTTTTTCCACATTTAGTTGTGTTACAGCCTGAATTTAAAATTGGCCTACATACAACACCCCATCATTTCAAAGTGGAATAATGTTTTTAGAATTTAAAAAAATGATAATAATAAATACAAAGCTGAAATGTCTTGAGTCAACACCTTTCTTATGGTAAAAGCCAAAATAAGTTCAGGAGTAAAAATGTGTTTAACAAGT
This sequence comes from Oncorhynchus gorbuscha, assembly GCF_021184085.1. Lineage (NCBI taxonomy): Eukaryota > Metazoa > Chordata > Actinopteri > Salmoniformes > Salmonidae > Oncorhynchus > Oncorhynchus gorbuscha. The sequence continues at coordinate 15,670,034 of NC_060197.1, forward strand.
CACACAATAAGTTGCATGGACTCACTCTGTGTGCAATAATAGTGTTTAACATGCTTTTTGAATGACTAGTTCATCTTTATACCCCGCATATACAATTATCTGTAAGGTCTCTCAGTCGAGCAGTGAATTTCAAACACAGATTCAACCACAAAGTTCAAACCCCCGAGCTGACAAGGTACAAATCTGTCATTCTGCCCCTGAACAGGCAGTTAACCCACTGTTCCCAGGCCGTCATTGAAAATAAGAATATGTTCTTAACTGACTTGCCTGGTTAAATAAAGGTAAAATAAAAATAAATAAATAAAAAAGACCAGGGAGGTTTTCCAATGCCTCGTAAAGAAGGCCACCTATTGGTTGATGGGTATTAGAAAAAAGCAGACATTGAATGTCCCTTTGAACATGGTGAATTTATTAATTCAACTTTAGATGGTGTAACAATACACCCAGTCATTACAAAGATACAGGCGTCCTTCCTAACTTAGTTGTCGGAGAGGAACGAAACCGCTCAGGGATTTCATCATGAGGCCAATGGTGACTTTAAAACAGTTACAGAGTTTAATGCCTGTGGCATGAGAAAACGGAGGATTTTAATGGATTTTACGTTTTAATTACACCACAATACTAACCTAAATGACTGAGAGAAAAGTAAGAAAGCCTGTACAGAATAACAATATTCCAAAACATGCATCCTGTTTGCAATAAGGCACTAAAGTAAAACTGAAAAAAATGTGGCAAAGGAATTAACTTTATGTCCTGAATACAAAGCGTTATGTTTGGGGTAAATCCAACACAACACATCACTGAGTACCGCTCTTCATATTCAAGCATGGTGGTGGCTGCATCATGTTATGGGTATGCTTGTCATCGACAAGGACCAGGGAGTGTTTTAGGATAAAAAGAAACGGAATAGAACTAAGCACAGGCAAAATCTTCTTCCACTTTGACATTACAGAGTATTTTGTGTAGATCGTTGACAAGAAATGACAATGAAATCCATTTTAATCCCTCCTTGTAACACAACAAAATGTGGAAAAAGTCAAGGGGTGTGAATACTTTCTGAAGTATATTGAAATCCTTGGTGATCTCCCTCAAGCTTTGTAATAAATAATTTGTATTTAACATGTTACAACAAACATGCTACATTGACGATATTCATCTTAACGGGAGACAAATGAGGCAGGACCAGATGGTGTTCAGTAGCACAGCCATTTTTTAAATATATATATATATTTTTAAATGTAAGCTTTATTTAACTAGGCAAGTCAATTAAGAACAAATTCTTATTTACAATGACGGCCTACACTGGCCAAGCCCGGACGACGCTGGGCCAATTGTGCGCCGCGCTATGGGACTCCCAATCACGGCCGGATGTGATACAGCCATTAGACACCCAGCAGCACAACCCTTTTCTCCTCATCATCACAGGCATAGCTCATAGCTTTCATTTGTATTCATTATAAACCACTAACATGCTTGTGTGGTTGGAGAATGAAAAAAAAAGAAAGGAGAAAAATGATTAGTCCTCGTTGTGGCTTTACACTGTATTAGAGAACCATTGGATGAGTCATTTATTCGTTAATGGCTAGCTGGCATTATGAAGTCTGGACTAAATGCCTAGGCTCTGTGTCTGATAAATACCAGCTATGTGTGTGTGCGTGAAGTTCATGTGTGTGTGTTGTGTGTGTGTGTGGTTCATAAGTGCATCTTGGACAGAGACTCATCACCATCACTGGCAGATTATGATCACTGGTAATCACGCTCTGCGTGAGGCATGGCAGGGATGCAAATAACATCATTAGCTATGTGTCGTATGTTAACGAGGGGCGAGGGACGATCAGAGGACAGAGTGACACACGTGATAGCATCTGAACATGGATCATTTACGGTTATCAAGGAGTGTGGAGTGATATAAAGTACATACAACAACTGAATGGCCTTACATAACAATGCAGCATAAAAAAGGATTGTGGGTAAATGTTTTCACTAATTTTACAATGTGATACTGTGGTCAATATGCGTACATTTTTGAAAATCTAAATCTCTTTTATTCTAAGTGAAACTGTTTTTACTGAAGTCCTTAAGCAGCATCCAACTGTACTGTAATTCTAGCTAGCACATCTAGTTCCTGTCTTTTTTAGTCCTTTCTTCCTCTTAAGCATACCCTTGAGGGGACACACACACACATAAATGGTAACATGCCTGGAGCTATCTGAGTCGCTGTTTGGCTGATAGCATTAACCTCCAGAAGTGGGGGAAAAAGGTTTGTCTAATTGTTCGATTCACTTGGTTTCTGAAGTTTCCCCGCTCTCTCCTGAGGACCGGCTGGTACGCCGTGTACTCTTTAGTTAGTGTTACTCTCCCTTCATTATTAAGTGCATCCCAGAGAACCCACTCATGAAAACACATTTCTTCCATTTTGAGGATGTTGCGGCCGTGTAAAGGCGGAGAGCGGTCGTGGAGGCAGCCTCCACAGCACCCCTCTCACACTGAGGCGAGGCCGTCGGAGAGAGAGAGTCTCCTATTCTGTCCGTTATTAAAAGTTAAACAGCCTGAGGGAGTGGATACACAGGGATCCTGTCTGGCACTGCAGATATGCCCCACTTAACCCCCCCCCGTCCCCAAATCTGGCCCATTTCCGATAGGAATAAACGCATCCAAACAAATGAATGTATGGGTTAGGCCAGTTCCTCTCAGAACAGTCAGTCCCCTTCTTCGATACGGAACTGGCTTAATTCCCGGTGCTACTCCAGAGATGGCTAGCAAGTTAGCTACTGTGGCTGGGCTTGCATCATTGATTACAAATGGGGGGGGGGCTGGAAGTGTGTGGGAGATCGAGGAAGTCGTAGCTTCACATACAACGCCCTTGGTGTTCCATTTCCTATCTTTGGCTAGGTAAACATGGACTACAGTGACACGTGTGACATCACTGGTTAGAGGGAGAGCACATTTGTAACATACACATTCCTGAAATCCACATGACATACATTTTTAATGGCCCTCTTTCTCTCTCTGGGCTCCATTAAAAAAGATAGAGAAGGCAAAGATTTTTAAGTAATTAATGATACAGTTAGCTGCTAAATATTAATATGGACGGTCTTGAATAAAATATGACTTCTAAACCCCTACAATGCAGACATTGGAGTAATTCAAACCGAACGTGTAATCATCGTCTTTTTATAGGTTATAACTGTTACAACTGACAGCCATGTATGTAAAGCTCACCTCAGGTGTGGCATAATGTGTCGTCGAAATGAAGACTTCTTTGAACCGCCAAAATACTCTGTTAATTTAGTACTAAAATCAAATTAGTCCCCAAAAACCTCCCACTATGTTATAATCTAGTAAAGACTTTTAACAAACTACGATGCTAACAAAAGACAGCTATGGGGAGTGTGGGGATCCACTGTTGCCACTGTATCATCTGATACATGGAACAGAGGGGGAGGTCTGTCACCAACTCTCTCTCTGTGTTACAGTGGACACACTGAGGTAGGTGTGTGTGTGCATGCGTTAATGTGTGTGTGTGCGTGCATCTCCACCAACGAGAAGCCACTGAGTGCTACGTACATGTGTGCCTGTGGGGAGTATCCTCCGGGGCTGCTGTGGCCGTTGGTGTCCAGGTGATCCAGCGATCCGTTCAAGTCGGACTGGAGCAGGCTGGGGGGGCTGCTACCCATCATTCCTGGGGGGCTGCCACCCATCAACCCATGGGGGCTCCCGCCCATGAATCCATGTGGGCTACCACCCATCAATCCATGGGGGCTACCGCCCAGCATACCAGGGGGGCTCCCGCCCATTAGACCATGAGGACTGCCTCCCATCAAGCCAGACGAACTGCTGTTCATCAGACCAGGGTTCCCCAGCAGAGGCAGGGAGGTCTCAGCCAGCGCCGCCTGGGAGAGAGGGAGGGAGGAAGAAGGGGGAGAGAGGGAGACGAAGGGGAGAGGAAGGAAAAGAGTGGGAGAGAAAAGGGGGGTGGTTGATAGAGAGAGGGGAGGGAGTGAGCGAAGGGAGAAAAAGGGAGAGAGAGAGAGAGAGAGAGAGAGAGAGAGAGAGAGAGAGAGAGAGAGAGAGAGAGAGAGAGAGGAGAGAGAGAGAGAGAGAGAGAGAGAGAGAGAGAGAGAGAGAGAGAGAGAGAGAGAGAGAGAGAGAGAGAGAGAGAGAGGGAGAAAGTGATGGAAGTTAAGAGACAAAAGGGTATTCAGATCATAGGCCATCATTGAGATAATCCTCACACTTAGAGGAAAATTCCACACAAAAACTATCTTTTCGTATTTGTTTCAATAGTCCATTGTGATATTGTCCGAAAATGTTTTGCATGTCAGCAATCAAATTTCAAGATATATCACTTTCAAAATACAGATAATACTAGTAAAGACTGTTAACAAGCTATCATGCTAACAGGGGAGCTCTATGGGGAGCTGTATTTTGAAAGTTGTATATCTTGAAAACCTCGACTGCCGACATGCAAAACATTTTTGGGACAATATCAACAATGAACTAATGAAACAAATACTATTTTTTGGGTGGAGTTTTCCTTTAAGACAATTACTGGATGCTTTCTATACGCTGTAAATGACTAATGATTGGATCGTTTGCAACCATCACTGAACAGTTTTCACTGATGGTTTATTCGACTCAATATAACTCCACATAATGAAATATTTTGGATTTCACTGATATCACCATGTTGGCTTTCGATGACAATGAAACTTTACCTCCATAATAAGATAGAACTCCTGACACTTTTGCCTCCTGCGCATTAAAGTTACATTTGCGATTAAAATGGTACGTTTTGGCTATGAGCACCTTGCTGACTGGCCCGACAGTATGAAGCCAAATCATTTATGACAGCTTGGATAAATATTCATGCAAATGCCTTCGCATTTGCCGCGGCTGCTATCAATCTGAGCCTGTATTCAAGCTAGAGAGAGAGAAAGAGCTGGTGCCTGCTCTAACCACAGGGTGGCCTCCATTCTCACTCATCTCAACCAGACAGATGGAGAGAGAAGGAAAGAGATGGAGGGAGTTAGGGAGAGAGAGGAGGGAGGAGAGAGGGAGGAGAGTGAGACCCTCCACTCAACTTTAGCCACTTTCTCCTGCATCTTCCTTGCTGACTATGAACATGCAATACAGTCGGCTGAGGTCTTAAGAACGACTTCCATTTAACCACACAGAAACCACACACATAGACAGCTGTAGGCTATAGTACCCACAATGCAATGGAGGGGAATCAGTCACATGTTGTCTAGTGCACAGGATCTGACAGAGCAATCGCAGGTTAATACTGTGTGTTTACCTGTAAGCTGGCGTTTAAAGCAGCTCCATAGCCCAGGCTGGAGGGAAGGTTCTTCACAAGCGTCGGGCTTCTACACCAGGAAACACAAATACACAAAACAGTTTGAAATAAACATTCTTATTTTTACAAAATGGCATATTCCAACATAAACAAATAAGTATCTAACATCATTGTAAAATACCTATTTCTCCTAATAGCTGTGACATTAAATCACTTTAGAATGAACGGCAGCCCTTGGAACAGACACCGTGTACTGTACTACAGTGCTGTTTAAAAATGGCAGATTATTAGTGGTAATACGGTACAGGCCCTAGGACTAGGTGGGGAGTTAGAGTGACAACTCTGCTCTAACGTACCCTGTTATCTTCTGAGACCTGCGTTTCTGGTACTCCATCTCATCCACCGTCCACACGGCCCCCTTCACGTTCTCCACGCGCACAAAGCACTTGTGCAGACTGAGGTTGTGGCGAACGGCGTTCTACAGATGGAAACAAGGAGAGAAAGGTTATGGAAAGAGTCCATTTGATTTATTTTTTTATTATCCACCTAAGAAAGGAAGGAAAGAAGCGAAGGGAAATAGATTTTTTTTTGTTGAAATTCTTAACGTTCACGCACCATTGATTTAATTAGTAAAAGCGAGTACGAGTACGAATGCACTTACAAGTCACACACAGTACATATCAATCAGAGTAAGTAGGCTGAGAGGAGGTAATCAGCATAGCGAATGGCTTTTGGTGACAGAAGTGGTAATGCTGTGGTGATAATGGTGATGTCAGTAGCAGCAGCAGCAGCAGCAGCCCTCAACCCTCTGCTCTGGTCTTAATGGCAGTATCTCAAGATGATGACAGTATCACAGATTTGAGGCCCTTCCCATCCGGTGGCTAACCACTAACTCCGGTGACAATACGAGGTGTGGGGGGATAAGAGGAGGGGGGGGGGGGGGTTGGTGTGAGAAGGTACGACTTGTGGGTGTAGGGTGGTTTTGGGGTAGGCTGACGAGGATGTCTACTATATTGAAATAGTCTGTGCATGCCCTTAAAGCAAAGTGTTGCTATCAAAATGACCTGAGATGTGCCTGCATTAACACATGTATGCATTAACACATGTATGCATTAACACATGTAGGCATTAACACATGTATGCATTAACACATGTATGCATTAACACATGTATGCATTAACACATGTATGCATTAACACATGTAGGCATTAACACATGTATGCATTAACACATGTATGCATTAACACATGTATGCATTAACACATGTATGCATTAACACATGTATGCATTAACACATGTATGCATTAACACATGTATGCATTAACACATGTATGCATTAACACATGTATGCATTACTGCATGCATATATAAACATGAAATATATACAAAAAAGAAAATCAACAAAAGAAATACAATATTCTTCCCCGACATTCCAGATAAATCAATATTAAAACATGCGTCAGAAAGCCTACAAACAATAACCTTTGCTTTAATATCGTCCGCTGTCACAAGCATTACTCTCCCAACGAGGTATACAGTGTTTTCCCTTTAAGAAAAGAGGTTCTCTAAAGAAAAGGGGAAAAAAACAGCCCAGAAGCAGATCTTCGCATCTGACCTGAAAATCCCAGGATTTGATTGATCTTAATGCCCATGGCTTTGAATATGATCATTTTAATATTAATGAGAAAATGAGCAGTTTTATTATGCATGCTTTACAGTTAGATCTAATAAGCTGCTGGGGAGTGAGGAGCAGAGTGGAGGCTGGATCTTCCAGTCTCAGAGCTGATGAGACCAAGCTCAGATATTAAATCACCTTTCATTTCTTTTTTTCTCTTTTTTTAAAAGTTCTCTCAGTTAATCAAATGACAAGCCCGTCACAGATCATCCCTCTAATGCCTTACAAAAGAAATGTGGGAGCTCAAAATGTAAATATATCACCTAGGTTATTGTGAAAGAGAGAGGGCCTGAGATATTTCTAATGCCCATTGTGCCCACTTCTCTATATCATGACCGGGCCACCAAAAAAATTAAATGTGTGTGTGTGTGTGTGTCAGAGAGAGAGAGACCAGTTAGTGATAAAACAATTAACTAAACAAGTTTTTGAAAAACACACAGGACTGTGTGACAATCCGGAAGAGTCCGGAGTCTTTTGCAGCACACCCTTGTGGATCAGTAATCACACGCCGACATCATTTGCATCCCAAATCCAAATTAATTCACTTTGCTAAACCTAGTTCTCTGATATGCTTTGCATGCTGATGAGGTGGATGTATCCTGATCCCCCCCCCACCCCCATCCTCTCCTCCTCCTGAGTATCCACAATGGCCACTGGCTCTTACTGGCTAACGAATTATGCTTAAGGTGGGTGAGAATAAAACACAGATACGTGTAGTGTTGGGGTAGAGGGAGGGAATATAATTATCAGCAACACACACACACTTCCCCCAAAAACAGATGCATCAAGAAGACATTTTTAACTGTGTTAGAGAGGCAGGCAATGATAGTTGTATAGGACAGAGATACAAATGAGTCCTTTTGTCCTGGTAAATGAAGTGTGTTCTCTCCCTGACAGGCTAATTCTCACTTTGGGTCTCCTTTAGTTCCGGCTGAACGGCCATAACCCCTCAGTCGGACACGCGGCCACCAGCCCGCCACTATGAGCTATGGTGTGTGTATAGGAGCACACGAGCCAGACACTAAACACAAAACCCCCTGCCACAGCCCCAGCCTCCCTAGGCAAACAGCCATCTTTCAGACTAATTAACCAATGATATGCAAGAGAGGCTGGGTGTGTGTGGGAGGAGGGATGGAGAGGGAGAGAGAGGAAGAGAGAGAGGAGAGAGAAAGATAGAGAAAGAAGAGAGCGAGATAGATATAGAGTGAGGGGAGGGACAGGAGGAGAAGTAATACGCTGCATGGTAACAAAAGGTGCTGATGATTGAGTGGCTGTATTGTAATTAGCGTGCCAGGCCCCACTCCTCCCCACTGCACCAAATTAGAAAACGATATCAGAGGCAGAATTATTCTTTCACTTGTCATCCGAGAGAAAGAGGTTGGAAAAATTCACTCTATTCAAGAGGTCAGGTTAAAGAGAGGGGAGTGGGATACTAATCTGTTGGTGTCAAGTAAATAAATGTTCCTCCAAGCTTTTCTTACTGCAGGTATGGCACAAAGAGGTGTCTCTGAATGAGGAAGTAGTGTACCCTAAGGCTGTAAGAGTAGGTTTAGGGTAGGTACCTTCCAAGTAGCTGCGTTGCGTCTGAAGTAAGCGAATGTGCGCGTGAACCAGCTGTAGATTTCATTAAGCGTTAACTGCATGTCGCCGGACTCCATGATACCCTGAAATGAGACGACAACAAATAATGGTTTACTAACTAGGCGGCATGACACACACTCTCAGAGCTGCCTGCGATTCAAGCAGCAATTCATTTACATCTAATCAGGCAAAGTTAATTTATTTTTTCTCCCACTCACCTGCCTTATGAGGGTTGCATAAGTAAATGGCGGTCTGACATCGGCATTCTTATAAAACTCATAGTTTGGGGCGATCTCTGGAAAAATAAATACTGTGTCACCACCTGAAATAATTGGTAAATTTTATTCTTCAAGGTATTGGAATTAGTTCAGGGTTTCATCAAATGAAAAGCGGGAGAGAAAGAGAAGAGAAGAGGGAGGGGAGGGCAGCACATATCAAATCAGCATTTTCCATGTCTAACTAAATATCATTTTTATTCATCTCTCTCATGAGAAATCTTAAACACTAATTCATCCATGTGAAATTAGATCAATGTAGATATTTTGTATGAACATGAATAATTCATGCATATTTGATACTAAATACCAGAGAGTAAATATAAACATCAAAGACAGATGCAAAGAGCTTAATACATAGAACATCTTACGTTGGAACTTAATTAACATTCATGTAATAATTACGCTCAGAAAAAGTTCTGGTGTATTTAACATATAGATTGATTATACAGAGGCTTTTTTTGCTATTAAATATAACATTCCATATTGGAATAAACACTGTGCCGTTGTACAACAACAACCAATAGTGACAATGCATTGAATGTCCAACACAGTATTCAATTAAACTCAATGAACCCAACTTTATTAATGATCATAGCTCTAGGTGACTGGGCTTAGTGTAGAGGTTCTTACCTGAAGACAGTTGCATGGAGTATTTGTCGGAGTGACGTCTGCGCATGGCGCCCATGCTGGGGACGTTGGCGGCGCTGAGCAGGGAGGGCACCTGGGGCACCTGGGACATGGGTGTCACGGGGGCGCTGGGCGTGGTGGGGGTCTGAGGTACGTTCGGAGGGGACACCGACAGCAGGTTCTTCGACATGGTGACGCTCGATACCAAGTTCAGCTGAGTAAGGAGGAAAGGGGTGAGGGAGCGAGGAAAGGAAGGAGAGGGAGTGAAGGAAGGTGAGACAGGGTGGAGTGAAAGAGGGAGAGAGAGAAAGGGGAAAGAGAGCATGGGAAAGAGAGCGAGGGAGAGAAGGACAAGAGAGAAATATGATTGAGGGCGAGAAGAAGGAAGTAGAGGCAGGAGAGCGGGAGGGAGAAAGAAAGACGGTTTTACATCAGAAGGGGCTCTCTGACAAATGAGAGTGGATTCGCTCTACAGTTCTACAGCTGTGGTTCCACTAATAAGCTGTGTTAGAGGAAGCAGCCAATCTCCACAAATTAAAGGATACAATTGTATCATAAGAATTATTATTCAAACACGCTATTAAAAGATGATCTCATGATCAGTCCTCCGAGTTATACCAACCACCATCTCTAGCCCACATAGAGACAACTCACTATGTAGTGTGTACTAAACTGTGGTAGGGAGAGAGCCAGAGACAGCCACCTCCACCACCTGGCTACAGATGGCTACAGCTGGCCGGGCCACAGCACAGGCAACCCTGACCTTTCCTGGATACAAAACAAAAGCGATGCGCCTGGTGGCCGCGGCTTCTTTCCTCTTTGAAACCCGACCAGAGAGTGTCACTTTACCTCGCCGCTAACGCTAACTGAAACCCATCACTAATCCACATAGCTTTTCTCCCTCTTTTTGTATTTCCTTTTTTTACTTGGGCTCATGTGATGTGATTGTATGGGGTTCCAACCAGCCGAGTGGAAATTTCCACCCTGACCTTTGCGTCTCTGTGCTAATTTAGGTGGAATGGAAATGACATCATTACATATTCAAACCAAATTGGCTTAATTGCGAATGGGGCGAGTGGAATGCTTGTGAGCATTGTGAATTAAAGTGTATGGAGATCACTTTGAAAGGGGAGCAGGGTTGTAAGAGAGAGAGAGAGAGAGAGAGAGAGAGAGAGAGAGAGAGAGAGAGAGAGAGAGAGAGAGAGAGAGAGAGAGAGAGAGAGAGAGAGCGAGAGGCCTCAACAATAATTTGCGACAGTGTGTGTTGATAAATGCAATGAGATCAGATTGGAAAGACTATGGTGCATCTATGGTTTTCAGCTGATCATTATAGCACCACTTAAAGCTAATGAGCTGATACTGGGAGGGACTGTCTGGGCTGAGATGACTGGCAGCTAGTTAACAGTATGGCCTGTACTGACATCAGTACTTCTGTATCTCAGTTGGTAGAGCATGGTGCTTGCAACGGCAGGATGGTGGGTTTGATTCCCGGGACCACCCATAAAAAAAATATATGGCTACAAGTCACTTTGGATAGAAGCCTCTGCTAAGTGACATTTATTGTTATGTATTAGATCAACTCAAACTAATCTTAAGAGAGAAGAACTTTCCATAGGACTGCAGAGTTACTGCATAGGCTAGCTGTGGCCTTAGTACAAGTTTACTCTAACGCACAGTGGAAGGAGGAATGAATCTAAGACTGACGAGTGTAAGTTTCAAAAACATGCTGATTTTTTAAAGGTGAAAAATATCAATTGCTAATGAATTCAAATGTTCACGTGCTAATTATGTAATTGAATTACGGAATAATAATGATGATGGACAAGTCATAACCATCATTGTCTGAGACAGAAAGGCTTTACTACTTTTGGGAGGAAAGTAGACTAGACTACAGCAACTGTCACTGTGGAACACAGTACAGCCAGTAAACTAGCATGACAATTGAAAAGGAAAATGTATATTGACATTTCCCCCCCCCCTACAACAGCTTACAAAAGAGTGTGTTGGATGTGTATAATACAGAAATCTCCATATAATTCATAACAGGTCAAGGCACCAAACCAACCAGGTCTTTAAAGTGTGTTCCTACTTAATCCCCCATTCATTCACAGCATCAGACACACACACACACATACGCACACACACGCACACACACACACCACACCACCCCAGCAACACTGTGAACAGTCATTATGTGTTACATGTTCAACACAGGGACCCACAAAGGGTTTGGATACGCTGTCAAACATAGCAAAAATGCACTCCATAATAAATCCTATCAAGTGTGTGTGTGTGTGTAATCACATGTATATTTATAGTGTTAAGATTCCCTCTTTTTTTCCCCCCCTCCGCTCCCCCCACCAGGTACGGCAACAAGCGTAACATGTTTGCAGGCATACAATCCTAGTATTTGCAAAATGGAATTTATTAAAGCCCTAACTGAGAGGAAGAGTGAATGAGAGGCAGGGATGAGCACTTTGCCACCTCTCTGCTCATCTGAATATATATATTCAAGGTTGGGTCTGGGAGAGAGAGAGAGAGAAAAAAAACTCATTATTCAGGGACCTGCAGCCTTGGTAACTTTGATTTTCATCCATCCATGGCATGGCCAAAAGGTAACATTTAATGAAGTGCCATTCAGAGAGTAAATGGGGTCATATAATAGACAGTGCGCCCAGCGCGAGGAACACCTTGTGTTGGGCTACTGATAGCTGTTAAGGGTTGCAGTGATGAACCAACAAGACTCATTTCAGCATCCGGCAATACATTCACACTATTAATATTTATCAAGTATGTGGGCTGTTTCAACCCCAGCCATGTTCGGGCTGTAAACCCATGCTATGATGATATCTATTACCCATCTCCTATTGCGGTGGAACTATGCCTTTTTTCACATATAACACGTATTATACACATGTAGTCATTTTCACATGCCAAAATCTACAGTATAACTACGCTCCTCTCTAGTTCTCCAAAGGGGGAGCCTTAAAACTGAAGCTGGAGAGAGTTTGTTCATTTAAGGATCTCTGTATGAATTACGCATCATCAAATGCAATTAGCAGTTCTTTCATGTGCGGTTTATGTAATGCAGCACTTCATTAACATTATTCATTCATATGCAGTCTTGGATTACAGTCCTGAACATTCTTTATTAGACTAGATGTAACCAAGCTGCTGGAGTTTTGAAGATAAAAAAAAAATGGGGGAAAAAAGTGATTGAATAATAAATTGGAGGAAAGCAGACGATTCCTGACGGGTTTGCAGGATAATTATTCTATCTTGTGATTCTACTTTATATGATGAGAGGTGATGAGCAGGAATATTATCCCATTGAAACTAGGCACTTACTAAGCAGCAGCAACATACTAACAATGTTTCTACTGTCAATTTTTTTTAAACTGCTTTAAAAATTAGGTCAACAATACTAACACAAATTATGCATTGTTTTAGCAAATGCAATATTTTAAATTGTGTGTATAATATCAATATATTTGCATTGTGAGTGTATCCATATTCAAAGCAAATATATATTAAAGTGAAATAGTGTCAAATAGATTTTAGGCCCAATTTTTGCCCATATTTGTAGGATTTTATATCCATTATAAGCCCATTTTATTGCATACTTATTACTGGGCTATTTCATTGCTCATCATCTTTACCAGTACAGCTATCAGTTGAGATGTTTGTTGTCCAAATGAAACATCTTCTCATTTCTCTCACTCGACTTTTAAGTGCTGCTTTGGACTGTGGTGCTATAACAGGTTGTTTTGACCATTATATCTATCACAATGAAATGGCCCAGCGTTTTGGCAAAGGACTCAAGCCTGTGATTTAATACACGCCTGGCTCTATTGTCCTCTCTGTCATAGACTGAGATGTATCTGATGGGAGATGTGTAACCTGGTATTGCCTTTCCATCCCACTATCATCCCTCTATCCCTCCATCCATTTTAACTGCTGACGGTTAAACTGTTTCATTTCATCTGCTGGGGCTCATTCAGCCAAACCCTGTTTACTGTATATAGAGCAATATGCACTCACAGGTTTTGGAGATGGCTTGGGCTCCGAGGGCCGCATGTGCAAGTGGGCCATCATCGCCTGAAGACGCTCACGTTCTTTAGAAAGCTGTTAGCGGAGAGAGGGAGAGAAAATAAAACAGTTTTAGAAATGAGCGATTTTCCCCAGACTGCAACAGTATTACATCTTGTTATCGAGCTTGTCTCTCTTGTAATGAATCCTGCATATGCCCAGTCTGGGGCTCCTAGCTAAGTCTGCCTTGAAGACACAGACTTAAACCAAACCAGCGGAGGAGAGGAAGAGGAGAAGAGAAGAGAGAGACAAAACATTTCTGCTGCTGGTGGTGGTGGTGTCGGGCAAGGGGAAGTTTAGTGCGAAGAGGTCGGGGAAAACAAATAGCGCTTCATCTTTTTGTCAATAGCAGAATTTAGGTCACGGATGCTTTGACAGCAAAAAGATACTCAGGCTCTAAATTAGAGGGTCTTGAGTGCCTCCTCAAAGTCCTGTGGACACGGTTAGAGAGATGGACCCTAGCCAACAGCTGCCAAGAGGTGAAGGGGTCCTTCAAACAGAGTGCCAGCCAGGCCCGCCTCCGTGCTCCCCCCTGTTCCCTTGGAGGTCCAGTTAGTGGCCCTGCAATCTGCTCTCATCAATCTAACTCACTGGGAGTGACAGGGACCAGGCAGTGTGAACAGACTGAACTCCACTCCTCCTGCGCTAGCTACAACACGAAGACAGCGGCATGCAGCATCCAGCAACACTGGACTAGACTGAACTGGGCCTCATTACCAGTGACGGCTCTCAGGGATGGAGTGATGGGAAAAAAGGAGGCGAGGAAGGACATAAAAGAGCACACGCCGACTGGTAATTGGTCACACTGTAAACACGAGGTTTGGCGGCTTTGGGTGTCAGCAACAAAAAAATAAAAAATAAATAAAAAGAAAAAAAATACTTTTTAGTTTTCTTTTACATATAAATCAGAATTCTTGTTTTTTTGTTGTTGTTCTAAGACCCTCCAAAACCCCAACAACATAAAAACTAGACGTTTTGTCGGAGTAGAAAACAACTTTATAGTGGAACGCTTGGGCAGCATTCAGATCAGCATCAAGCCAGCTTAGTGTGTGTGAGAGAGAGAGAGAGAGGGCGAGAGTGTGTGGGAACTTAGAACTCGAAGAGCATGTCTGTTTGTCCATGCTACCCCGGGCCTAAAGCAGGCCTGACTGTCAGTACCACAGTGTAAATCCAGTACAGAAAATAGACAGCCGTGGTGTAAATCCAGTGCAATGTGGGAATGCCGTGGATGCTGAGTAATAATGTCGTTCAATCACCGGACTCATTATCTCGACAGAGTGACACGTTAATAAGGTCACGCGCCACCTACTAAAAATAGTTCCCTTCTTCAGGAGATTTCGTCAGGTGCAAAGTGCATTTAATTAACATGCAGGGAAAGGGGAGAGATGCACTCCGTTATTAATTGGAAAGGAGAGAAAATAAGCACATCATTAATTCAATTAAAACAGTCATAATGGGTTTGGTGTGGGCCCAAGGATTCCTTTGTTTAGGTCTCGCTATATAAGCTTCTGGTAGGTGTGCTTGTGTCCACCTCTTAGTGTGCTGCATTTTGTCCTAGCCGGCCACACAAACAGGCACGTAGAAATGAATTAGAAATCAATGGCAATGTAATAATGCTAAAAGAGCCGTGCCTGTATCTCTAGCTGCTGTACCACCTGCATCTGGACTCGACACTGGGCCGTGCTCCTGTCGTCTAGAGCATGCTCATTGTTAAGGTGCCTGGAGACAGGGAGAGAGAGAGAGAGAGAGAGAGAGAGAGAGAGAGAGAGAGAGAGAGAGAGAGAGGGAGAGGGAGAGGGAGAGGGAGAGGGAGAGGGGAGAGGGAGAGGGAGAGAGAGAGAGAGAGGAGAGAGAGAGAGAGAGAGAGAGAGAGAGAGAGAGAGAGAGAGAGAGAGAGAGAGGGAGGGAGGGAGAGAGAGAGAGAGAGAGGAGAGAGAGAGAGAGAGAGAGAGAGAGAGAGAGAGAGAGAGAGAGAGAGAGAGAGAGAGAGAGAGAGGAGGGAGGGAGAGAGAGAGAGAGAGAGAGAGAGAGAGAGAGAGAGAGAGAGAGAGAGAGAGAGAGAGAGAGAGAGAGAGAGAGAGAGAGAGAGAGAGAGAGAGAGAGAGAGAGAGAGAGGGAGGGAGAGAGAGAGAGAGGGAGAGAGAGAGAGAGAGAGAGAGAGAGAGAGAGAGAGAGAGAGAGAGGGAAGTCGTTAATGATGTTATATGCATACAAATTCATAAAATCAGGCATTGTCATTTAAATTATTAAAATGCAAAAATGTGATTATTTATTATGATTATTTATTAAATGATGTATTATCATAAATTATTATTATTATTATGTTGTTGTTGTTGTTGTCAACATCATTCTGAAATGATACGTAATACTGGTGCATGTGGTTCTGATATAACAGTGAAAGCATCTCCAATATGACAATAGGCCCTCTGTAGTGTGGATGGGAGTCGGTGACTACCCAGAGCACTACTCTATGAAGGATAAAAGATGCTGGTCTGGCACAATGGATTTGTATCCAATTCATTTACAGAAAACAATAAAGGCAATTTAACGTTGAGAACATTTAAAAAATGCTCCCCTTCCAAAGTGGGCATTTATTCAGCGGCAGACTGTATCTCCTTCATTAGAATTTTTTTTAAAGCAGACAGCCATAACAGTTGATGACGGTTCGTCTTGATTGGATTTTGTCTGCAGGACACAAAAGAACCTCGCCATTAAAATAGACCTTTATTCCCTGCACCACGCTACAAAGGCGAAAAAGGTTTTTTAAAGTGTTGTGATGTTCGGTAATGAGCCTCTATCTGAATTATCATTGGTGACAAACTCACAAAGCGGGCTTTGAGAAGACATGGTTATGAAATGCCAGAGCTGCCACATTCTTTCCTGTAATTATAGGTTAGCTTGCAGACCCTTCAATGATCATTTACAGCACTGCCTCCAGTGCATTAGTGGGAGCTTAAATCGCTCTCTCTGACACGCACACGCACACCACACACACACACATACATGCACACACACACGTTTCACCATATATTATATTTATAGTCTTTTCCTATTTACTGTTTAACAGCAAAATGCTAAACAATACAAACGTAGTCGCCAGCCTGCCTTAGTATGCCAATCAAAGCATGGAATGGGACATTTGTAATCACAATAGCCCAGTACCTTTCAATTATGGCCGGGCACATTTAAAACCATTCCAATTTCATTCCTGTTTTATGCTTTTGTAACCATTTCAGGTCTAATGCTCAGATATGTTCCATTATGAATCAGGAATGAGATAGCATTAAAAGGAGGGGGAGAGGCTGGACGGGTGGGTTTCTCCAGCCCGTGTCTAATTGCTGTTTCAGAATGCGCATGCAAAGGGGCATTTCATTAATCATTTAATCACGTCCCTCGCAGGAAGAGGGAACTAATGCTGCAAATACCCTTTTCATTTCAATGCTCATAATGCTATCTTATGCACTTGATGTATGGTGTGTGTCATAAATTACAGCTACTTCAAAAGCACCAAGTGGGCTAGCCCACTATCCCTGAAGATCATTCATTACCAACTACAAAAAAATACAAAAAATCTTTATTAAGTTTCCCTCTCATCGACAGACAAGCAGCCTGTGTTTTTTCTCTCTCTCCTGTTGGAGGGGAGAGGTTGTGAATTAGCTGCAGAAGGCCTCTCGATATTCCTCCGACCATTTTTGTTCCTCAAATGATCCCTTTTTTGTATTCCTCTTCTTCTCCTGCTGGCCAGTTAGCAAGGCGATTACAAACAGATTACAGCCTGCATATGAAATATTCAAATGGCAAGCTCTGCTATTATGCATTAATAAGAAAGAGGGAAATAGAGAAAGAGTGTGTGAGAGAGAGAGAGAGAGAGAGAGAGAGAGAGAGAGAGATGGTGTGAGGGAGAGAGATTGACAGCGAGAGAGATGCAGAAAGAGTGAGAGAGAGAGTGAGAGACAACAAGCAATGAAAAGAGAAGGAGGGAGAGAGAGAGAGCGAGAGAGAGAGAGACAGGTTATCCGTCATCGTCACCAGAATATCCCCTAATGAGCCGGGCCCAGTCAGACTCGGAGCAGTACAAACAGAGAGGTGAGCGAGGGAAGAGAGGCCGGACGCCTTCACAAAGACAGCTCTGAACAAACATTTCTGGAGCCACCACATAATTTATGGGTCACTTTACAGGCATATTGATTTTTGTTTTGAGAGGGGAATAACCAATGTGATGGGTCCAATAGCACAAGAAGGCAGAAAGAAAGAGGGAGAGCTGGGGAGATTGACAGATGCAGGGATTCAGGGACAGAGAGGCCACACTAATACAGTATAGCAGTATAGCAGGGTTTTCTAGACAAAAACAAAGCAACGGTTCCTAGTTTATGAGAAGTGGCTGTTATACACTTTGGGATAGTTATTCCTATGGAGTATCATATTGTGTTGTCCATTTTGTATCCTCACTGACCACCAAGAAAAAATATACACACAATATACTGAAGTTATACACTGAGAGTTCTAAGAGCCTGCTAATATACCTTCAAGCACACAGTATGGTGTGCCTAATTGTCCATGTGTCCTATCACAGCTTCGTCGACCCAGACCCTTCATGCTAGCTAGGCCGGGGCCTCCATCCTCCCTGACTGTCTAGCATGGCGCAGAGTAACACAAACACACATTGCAGACCCACACCAGACCAGACAGCAGCATATGCATAACTAATGTAATGCCCTCAGTTTTAAAGGTCTTGTCACACCCAGCCAGACGTCTGGCAGAGTAGCGCTAAGGGGGCCTATCCGGGGGCTTCTTACTGCCTTGTGGGTTTAATTAAGCAACGGTTAGAGACACTCGCGGTCAGGTTAACGTCTCTCTCTCTCTCTCCCTCTCTCTCTCTCTCTATCTCTCTCCACTTGCCATGTCTCTCTCTGACGCTACTGCCTGCTGGGTAAGGGGGAAGAGGGGGACATGGCGTCGGAGGGGGAGAGGGAAAGAGTTAAGTGAGGAGGCAGATAAATTGTCTGTGTAGACGGCGAGGTGCATCGATTTAGGGAGACCCTGCTCTGAGGGGTTGGCGGTCGGGGCATGCTGGTGGTTTGGATGGTGAGTATGAATATATATGGGCTGACGGGTTGAAGGATGTTTAATTGGAGACGATAATCAAACGGTAACTAACTCTTCTCGGGTGTGTGTGTGTGTGTGTGTGTGTGTGTGTGTGTGTGTGTGTGTGTGTGTGTGTGTGTGTGTGTGTGTGTGTGTGTGTGTGTGTGTGTGTGTGTGTGTGTGTGTGTGTGTGTGTGTGTGTGTGTGATCACAGATGGGAGAGCAAATCAATACAGAACTAGGGAACAGAGCAGGAAGCATTATATAATAATACTAAACAGAATGGAGTATTAAAAGGTATGTGATGTGAATGTATCAAATATTTCTGCATTGATTGCACTGTAGAGTACTGTACCATGCCCGCAAATGTATACATATCACTGTAACACTAATCTAAAAGAACAAATCTGTGTGTGAAGTTAGTTATTCTCATTCCTGCCAAACCTTGAAAATACACGCGCCTCAAAACTATTTAGAAGCACATACATTTACATGCATCAACATGCACGCACAGGCCCACACACACGCCCCCGACACCCCCTCGAACACTCCCACGCTAATGTTACATTTGAACTACAGAGCTAACACAACGTGCCAGCCAACCTCTAGGCTAGCTCTCCAGGTGAACACACATAAAAGAGACACTGAAGAGCTATTAAATGCTGATCTTGACAAGTTTCCTACCCGCAACACAACAAAAGATGACTAAACGCACCCGCTGCATGATATTTTGTTTCATACCTCCAGCAACCAACCATCAGGTTACCTAGGTTTCCCCCCTTCCTCGCGTTCTCGTCTTAAAGTGCCATTTGATTCTGACACCTATTTTATGTAAACCTTTTTAAAGTGTGTGTGTACCTGGCTGTTGCCGAGGAGATGAGTGGCATCTCCAAAAACATTAAAAGGCTCTCCCTGACACAGACGATAGCTCCTCCAAGGAAAGGCAGACAAGCAGCCATCTTTGTTCTGCCAGGATCACGCTGTCTTTTTGTTGCTGTCTGTTTCCATGTGCCGGTTACAGTACATGAACCTGACTCCTCGCAGGCTAGATGCAACGACGTGGAGTCTCACCCAGAATCTTTAAGGCTGTTTTGTAAAGACAGTTGTGTTAAGCAGGGTCCCTTCAATACTATACCAGTTGTCAGAGAATTGCCTGCAACGCCTCTTTCTAGTCTACTAGTGTAAAGTATATGCCTATTGTAAAGTATATCTGTGCAATCCTTTTTTCTACACTGTTCTTAAAGAATATATACAGTCACATGTTTTATAGCCTACTGTGTACCTATGCCCTAACCTAAATGAGAAACTAAGCTATAAAGATGTCCCATACTGTAACGATCTTCGTCTTCATCGGATGAGAAGTTGGAAGGATCGGACCAAAACGCAGTGTGGTAAGTGTCCATCATTTTTTAACACAAAACACGAAAATACAAAATAACAAAGTGAATGTAAGAAATGAAAATCAAAACAGTCCTGAAAGGTGAAAACACAAAACAGGAAACAACTACCCACAAACACCAGGTGGGAAAAGGCTAACTAAGTATGGTTCTCAATCAGAGACAACGATAGACAGCTGCCTCTGATTGAGAACCATACCAGGCAAAACGCATAGAAAACAAAACATAGAAAAACAACATAGAATGCCCACCCCAACCAAACCAAAAAAGAGACATAAAAAAGGAACTAAGGTCAGGGCGGCTCTTGCGCGGGACGTGGACCCCACTCCACCTTAGTCTTGGCCCACTTAGGAGGCGCCTCTGGAGCGGCGACCCTCACCACCGACCACGGACTGGGGACCCTTGCAGCGGGCCCCGAATAGGAGGGCGACTCTGGCAGTGTCGGACAGGCGGGAGACTCTGGCGGCACTGGACAGGCGGGAGACTCTGGCGGCGCCGGACAGGCGGGAGACTCTGGTGGCGCCGGACAGGAGGGTGGCTCTGGCGGCTCCGGACTGACGGGCGGGTCTGGTGGCTCCGGACTGACAGATGGCTCTGACGGCTCTGGACTGCCGGGCAGCTCTGGCGGCTCCGGACAGGAGGGAGACTCTGGAATGAGAAGACGCAGAGACAGCCTGGTGCGTGGGGCTGCCACAGGGCCCTCCTGGGGAGACGTACAGGAGGCCTGGTGCGTAGAGGAGGCAACGGATAAACCGGGCTGTGGGGGAGCACTGGAGCTCTGGCGCGCAGCCTTGGCACCACTCCTCCAGGTTGAATACCCACTTTAGCCCGGCCCCTCCAGAGTGCAGGCACAGGTCGAACCGGGCTGTGGGGGAGCACTGGAGATCTGGTGCTTACCACTCGCACCTCTCCATTAGGCTCAATGCCCACATTCGCCCAGCATGGTCGGAGCACAGGCATAGGACGAACAGCATCCTCCCAGCGCCCCGGAGACATGGTACACAGAGCCGGCGCAGATTACCCTGGGCCGAAACGGCGCACCGGAGACCAAACACGCTGGGCTGGCACAATCCGCCCTGGCTGGATGCTTCCTCTCGCATGGCACTTGCAGGGGCCTATAGCGCTCCGGGCTATGAGCGCGCACTGGAGACAACGTGCGCTTCACCGCATAACACGGTGCCTGACCAGTACTACGCTGCTTCTGGTAAGCACAGGGAGTTGACTCAGGTCTATCACCTGGCTCCGCCAATCTCCTCGTGTGGGGCTGCCTCTCGTGCCTGCTGCGCTGCCTTACCTTATATCGCCGCCTCTCCGCTTTCGCCGCCTCCAGTTCAGCTTTCGGGCAGCGATATTCCCCAGCCTGACTCCTGGGTCCCTTACCGTCCAATATCTCCTCCCAAGTCCAGGAGTCCCGAACCCTCTGCTCCTCCTTGCCACGCTGCTTGGTCCGTTGGTGGTGTGTGGTTCTGTAACGATCTTCGTCTTCATCGGATGAGGAGTAGGAAGGATCGGACCAAAACGCAGCGTGGCAAGTGTCCATGATCATTTATTAACACAGAACACGAAAATACAAAATAACAAAGTGAATGTAAGCAATAAAAATCGAAACAGTCCTGAAAGGTGAAAACACAAAACAGGAAACAACTACCCACAAACACCAGGTGGGAAAAGGCTAACTAAGTATGGTTCTCAATCAGAGACAACGATAGACAGCTGCCTCTGGCCAAACGCATAGAAAAGTAAACATTGAAAAACAACCCGCGCCCCGACCAAACCAAAATAGAGACATAAAAAAGGAACTAAGGTCAGAGCGTGACGCATACAGTAAACATACTTAGCCGTGTTTACATGGAAGGCAATGTACAGTAGCGGGTCGATTCAATAAGACAAACTAAGTGCATGACTATAGACCACTAATCTGCTATAGCCATGCAGTCTCACACACAGCCAACATCTTTCTCAAGCTGCAAGGTAAACTTCTCCTCTGCTCCAGGGCCTCCACCAGAATATACTTAAGCAATAAGGGAGGTGTGGTATATGGCCAGTATACCACGGCTAAAGGCTGTTCTAAGCACGACACAGCGCGGAGTGCCTGGACACAGCCCTTGTACCATAGCCGTGGTATATTGGCCATATATCACAAACCCCCGAGGTGCCTTACTGCGATCATAAACTGCTTACCAACATAATTACATCACTAAAAATAAATGTTTTGTCATACCCATGGTATACGGTCTGATGTACCACGGCTGTCAGCCAATCAGCATTGAGGGCTCAATCCACCCAGTTTATAATGTAACCTTATAGTATTGACTATACTGCCTTTCCCCGAGCAAATCCTTGCTCGCGACATCCACCATGCTGCTCCACACAGTGCATCTTCCCCTGGGGATAAGCACATCATATCCATATAAATACACCTGGAAATAATTAATTGAAAGGTGCGTCTATTGTTGGCCTGTCCGTTGAACAGAGGCGTTGATATAATGCACATGAAATGTCTTGTCTGTCTCACTTGTGGGGTCTGTAGAGGTTTTGTATATTAAGCCAGTCTGGCTTTCGGTCATTTAACTTTGCACAGACACACATTAGCCCTAATGCACATGCTGGTGCTACAGACGGCTGTATAATTAAGCAAGCTACCGCCTTTTGTTTTGCCTGACCTAAATCTTACAACTCTGGTTTGGCCCTAGTGGGCTTCCATGTCATCACAGAACCACGGTTATGGGAGTTACAGCACTGTAATGTAAAGGAAGAAGCCGCCTCCCCAAAATAGAACATTATCCCAATTTCAAAAGAGTTTGTGTGGGATTTACATGAACATTTACACCCGTGAAAACGCTCCACGCGATCATTATTTCTCAGTTAATTACAAATCTAATTAGAATATTCCAATGAACGCTTCGGCCCCCTTTTCTCTCTTTTCGAAGGAAGAGAGAGAGAGAGAAAGAGCCTCACTCCTCCAGAGTGGCAACGTGATAACCTGTAATCTATGGCACTAGCGAACACCTTCCCCTTTTGATGTCCCCCACTAACATCCCAGACAACAAAGCAGACCAATTACAAATGAGCTAATTAACTAAATTGTTGAGTTCATTCAGTCCGTCCGCAGGCGCCATGACAACACTGAATGCAGCCATTGTGGGGCCCCCTGCGCGTCCTTACAAGTTGCCATTAGTTTTTGAGGCCATCAGGCACACCAGCCTATCAGGCTGAACACCAGCCTATCAGGCAACTCTGTGCGCTGAAGAGGAGATTTGGGTGTAAATCGGAGATCAATTACATCTAGAGTTAATGTAGCCAGCCGCCTGACAGTCTATACAATCTACACGTTCAAATATCCCCACTGAGATGCAAGCGTGTTTATCTCTTTGTTGGGCCCCCCTCGATTAAGCTCGCTAAGAGCCGCTCTGGTACTGTGGAAAATAACCCAGAATAGGCCTCTGCAGCTTCATTACTGAGAAACAAAATATGTACAGCAGCTAAGCTCATCTTAGTTGATGAATGGCAACTTTTATACCATGGAACATAAGACGACGTTTCTGCTGTGGGAAAGAGGCACGAGAGGCGCTTGGCTGGGTGACATGAAGCTTTATCGGATATCATGGGGGCCGTTGTCTTGGCCCGTGGTTGTTAAACGCAACTGTCATCGAGCTTGTAGTTTTTTTGTTGTTTTGTATTAACACAGGAGACTGTAACGTAATGCACAGTCATGAAGTATATTCACGGTGTAAGCTAAGACATGATGATATATGAGGTCGGTGAGTACAGGAAAGGGGAGGTGAGTAAGACACATTGTAGAGTACATTCTCAGAATAAGACCTACTTCAAAAACTGTCCGAAGTCCTCACAGACGCTCTCGCAGCCGGGCCACTTGCACACCCCGTGACCATAGAGGGAGTGGGAGGCTCCGCTTTCCTCATGTAATGAGCTGAGGAGAGAAGAGCGAGAGAGAGAGAGAGAGAGAGAGAGAGAGAGAGAGAGAGAGAGAGAGAGAGAGAGAGAGAGAGAGAGAGACAGCAGGAGAAAAGGGGTGAGAACAAGGGAGTGATGGATAGAGAGAGTGAGAGAGAGAGAGAGAGAGAGAGAGAGAGGTGAGGAGAGGAGAGGGAAAGAGAACGGGAGAAAGAGAAAGGGGGATGGATAGAGAGAGAGCGAGAGAGAGAGACAAAGGCAGTGAGGGAGAAAGAGACAGAGAGAGACAGAGAGAAAAAAAATGAAGGATCAGAGGTAGAGAGAAGGAGAGAGAGAAGGGTAGACTGGCGTCAGATTCATCAAAAAAGCCATAATGGCTTGAGGCTGCTTGTGGCTGTCAGGTTACAATCAGTGACAAGCAGGTCAATTCAGCCCTGTTCTATTGAATAGTTCAACTGCCAAGGATGCTAGGAGGAGGAGGAGGGAAGGAGCCTAATTAAGCCAAGGATGTTACTGTCTGCATCTGAAATAGCACCCTACTCCCTATATCGTGCACTACTTTTGGCCAGAGCCCATGAGGCTAAAGGCAGTGCACTATAAAGGGACTAAGGTGTTCCTAATAACAGAAGGGAGAAAAGATGAGGGCGGGTGGCCTAGCAATATGGTTAACATCTGATTATTGATCCAGTGTTATTGCAAACCCCTAAGCAACGCGTGAAAAACCATCCAGCTAACCCATTCATAGAGAGACCAATTTCCTTTTCTTTTTTTCCCCGACCCCTATTTCTTCATCTTGTAAAGCGATCAACGGAGGGCTTTCAAGTAAACATGAAAAATCCAGACGGCCATATAATTTTCATCACGAGATTAATAATATTCTCCGTAATTTATGTTATTTTGAGGACGAGAGGGGGTTCTGCTTGGATAATGGCACCCAAATAAGTTATGACCCCGAGTAGACAGCACATCCTATTAAAAGTGACGGTTTAACCTTTCGGCTCCACTTGTTTCTGTATTTGGCGGGTTGGAGGGTGTGTGTGTGTGTTTGTGTGTCGGTGTGTGTGAGGGGGATTTTTTGTGTGTGTGTGTGCGAGAGCTCACACACGGTTTCTACAGGCAGGCTTTCCCTCCATCGATCCACTGTGTGTTAGTAAGCATCTCTCCTTGACAATACTCCGTGTTCGATCATTACGAGACGCCACACCCCCCCGGGGGACACTAACAGATAAAAAAGTGTTTTCTCTTTCCCCTCCCTCCTCCTCCTGTTTTTGTTTCTCTTCTAGGGGAACATCTGCCTTCTAAAGATCTCTTTTTCAAGCCCCCTTTTAGTGGCGGTAGCAGATAGCATCTACTTTAAACCAATTACGCAACACATCCAGCTCCACCGAAGTCTCTCCACACCGCTACACTGCGCCACATTCTTAATATATCGCAGGAAAGAGCCTTGAATAATGCATAGAACCAGATAGACATATGTGAACAGTGTTTTCTTACAGTCGGAAGCACATACAAAGGCGGCATCACAAGGACAAACATTCTAAAGTACCACCTTGGCGTCACGTATTTTGTTTACATGACAAGCGGAGCAGCAAGGTAATTTCAAAAGAGAGAGCCACTAAATACTTAATGTACGAGGTGGTTGCCTTCGCTTTCTGCTCGCACAGCTGTGTATTGCTGCCGGTGTCTTCGTCTCCTTGCTTTTGATATGGTGTAAGTAACTGTGTTCAATAGCATCCTACGCTGTCCCTAGGGAGGCCGAGGCTGGGTTTTTGAGTATTACCAAGACACTTATAAACTATTGAACAAACAAACAAAACATCGCGTTCAACCCGGCAGGAACAAATACGTTTTTTTGTTTGTTTTCATTTTCTAAACGGGGGGGGGGGGGGGCAAATACTTTGATCGGGAGTTTCTATAGACAGATATAACATGTATTTGTACATTATTAAAAGCCATTGAAACAACAAACAACTACCAGCCGACAACAAGCTCTTTGTGTCGTCCTAACTTTTGTGTCTGCAATGTGTTGTGTGGTGGGTGGCGGACGAGTAGCTCACTTTCCGTACCTCTCCCGTTCCCGTTCCCTCTCTCGCTCTCTCTCCCTTCTGGAATTGAGTGCGGGAGACTGGCCGTTGGCGATGGAGTGGTGGGAGATGGGGGGTGACGCTTTGGAAGGGGTGGAGGAGGTAGTTGAGGAGGAGTTGGTAGTGGTCAGGTCCAGGCCGCCGCCGCCGTGTTTGATGCCGCTGTCCTCCATGTTGTGGCCGCCGCCGGTCACGTCCTTCCACAACTGCTGGAGCTCTGCTGGGCTCAGTCCTGCTGGCAGAGGGGAGAAACAGAGGACCAACACAGTTACAATCCATTTACACAATCACTACTAGGCCAGGAGATGATGTACTGTAGACTACGTAAACACAGAGTCATCGCAAACCAACACAAATAACTTGTTTACTGCCTACATACATCTCTAACTTACTTGTTGACACACCTCTCAGGCTTAGTCTTTTAACCAATTGGCACACGGCTACACTGAGAGATTAACTGGGATGATCTCTTGTCAGCGGTTCTGCTTAATAAGAATGCAGTGTTACAATGAAATCTACAGGGATCCACGGGCATCGATCCACACTGGCTGCCTCTGGATTACATTCATAGAGGAAGCAGAATTCAGTTAGCACAACTGCTATTATCTAGCTAGATAAACGGAGCATTGTTCTTTGTTTCAGCCCCACACTGGTAATTAACCCCCCTTCGTTTTGTTTCTTGTTGTTGTTGTTGTTGTTTTTATCCCCTGCCATTTTGGTAAATGTGTTTACTTCTTGGCGAGGCGAGAGAAAATGGAAGCGGCTCCTCTTGTCTCTTTTCTTCGCTGCCTACTGTGAGACAGGCAGTAAACAACAACAACAACAACAACAACAACCCAGAGAGGGAGGGGTGAGCAGGGAGCGAGGGAATAGAGGGAGAGAAGAAAAAAACACTCACAGACAACGGGAAGAGACAGAGAGACAGGCAGAGCTGAGGGAGAGCGAAAGAGGTATAAACAAAAAGGGAAGAGAGCGAGAGAGATAGATAGAGTGGTGTGGCCGCCGGCAGTCACGTGCGCTACAGCCCCCCAGCCCCAGAAGCCCCAGGCCCTCTCCTTCCCCCTCCTCTCCCCCTTCACACCCTTCAGCCACCCCTTTACCTGGTGGCATGGTCTGCCCGGGGAGGGCTGCCTGTCCTGGGGCCGGTGGCAGGGAGAGCAGGCCTTGGCGCTGCATGTTGAGCAGGTGCTGCTGCTGCTGGAGCTGTTGCATCTGGAGGAGTTGCTGCTGGAAGACGAGCTGCTGGGCGGCGAGCTGCTGCTGATGCTGCTGCTGCTGCTGTTGCTATAGTGAATAGGAGCAGGAGGAGGAGGAGGAGTGGAGGAGGAAAGGAGCACAAATGACACAAATTAACAAGAAAGTGGGCGCCCAACACCGACGACGAGGATACTTGCATTGCCGATGCTGCCGGTGCTCCTTCCATGATCTTAACTACTGCCTGTCTCTCTTCCTCTCTCCTTTCTCTCTTTTTCCTCACCTCCTTTTTATGCCTAGTTCCTGCTCTATTCTGTCTCCTCCTCTTGCTGAACGAGGCATAGCTAGGCACACTGGGCTGATAGACTGCACTCTCCCCTCCAGACTGCGATGAGATGAGTTTTCTGTATGATATTAAGCCCTGGGCAACCCCCCCCCCCCCCCACAGCTGATAGTTAATTGTCTTGCATTTTCTGATGGTCTATTACAGCTTATGGGGCCGTCCAACCCAGATTACCACTGGGCCAGCCAGACAGCCCGAGCTAAACAATAACAACAACAACAACAACAAGAAACAACTGCCAAAACAACCACAGAAAAACAGGGGGGGGGGGGACGCCCAGACTTTTGTGGCTTAATCATGACAGTACTATCCCACAGACACAAATACAACAGTAAATCAGAACTAGAAGCTGATGTTATTGCAGATGTCGATCAAGACAGGTAACTGTGTATCACCACGGTATAATCCGTTTCATAACAGCAAACATGCCAAGAACTGAGCATGACTTCATTACCAGTTTAATGGCACCTCTTTTCCACAGCTAAACATGTTTAGTCCTCAGTGGGCTGTTGATGAGATCTCTGGTGGTCTATTAGGAAACATGGGAGGTACTGGAGCTATCATACAACTGGCTCTGTTAGCTCCACATCGCTCTCTCCCTCCTCTCTTATTCTCTTTCTCCCTCTTTCTGTCTCTCTCTCTCTCACTCTCTCTCTCTGTCCGCCTCTCTTTTTCCTCCACTATCTTTCTGCTATCAGATTCCATTGCAATTTGTTTTAATTCGCTCAAGGAAAGGCTTGTTATCATAGGAGAGTCTAGGATGAATGTTTTGCTTTTCTTGACAAGAATCACAAGACCAAGGTGGCCATCGAGTTGTGGAGAGACACTCCTGAGGATATACGTGGAGGACGTCACACTTCACAGAGAGACAAGTTGCAGCGGAAGACCCTTTCCTTTCTAGCCTGGGGGGGTGGGGGTGGGATGGGATGGGGGGGGGGTAGGCAAAACTTGTGATGCGCTCACTGGAAAACAGACTGCATAATGGAGCAAGTCATGTGGATTGGACCCGCCGTCTCTGGAGAAATAAGGGAGCGATTTCTATTCCATATTTGATGGCGACGGAGGGCTGAAAATTCTATTCACAAATCCAAACAGAAACAAAGCCTCCGGGAGGTCAGCAGCAGCTTCCTGTACGGTCCACATAATGGGCCGCTTGAAGGGACAGAGAGAGAGAGCGAGATGGAGGGAGGGAGGAGGGGATAGAGTGAGAGGGAGGGAGGGAGGAGGGGATAGAGTGAGAGGGAGAGAGGGAGACAGGGAGGAGGGGATAGAGTGAGAGGGAGAGAGGGAGACAGGGAGGAAGGGATAGAGTGAGAGGGAGAGAGGGAGAGAGGGAGAGTGGGAGGAGGGGATAGAGTGAGAGGGAGAGAGATGTGTCTGGGAAAAGGTGCCTGCGATACCGTTTCCTGCGATACCTTTTCCTGATCAATTTAACTGCTTCCCCAAGTGTTGTTTAGATTTGGCCCCGGCGCGGCGCGCGGCGTGCCACGCTGTTCGGCTCCTGTGACAGACTGCGAGCCTCGCCCGGTAGACTGGCGGGCCGTCAGTGTGATTTATGAGCGCGTCACACTCTAACTTTTCTGCTCCTCGCACTCGGCCCAAACCCACAGAAGCAGTTCATTAATCAGCAGACCCTGTGACTCGGTCCTCTCTCTCGGCTCAAACCGGGCTTTTG
Source organism: Oncorhynchus gorbuscha (assembly GCF_021184085.1). Taxonomy (NCBI): domain Eukaryota; kingdom Metazoa; phylum Chordata; class Actinopteri; order Salmoniformes; family Salmonidae; genus Oncorhynchus; species Oncorhynchus gorbuscha. The sequence goes on from NC_060197.1 coordinate 15,699,276, forward strand.
AGCTATTTAACGTCGCGTCCATCCATTTACATGTTTTAGAAGGAGGGAGAGCCCCCCCCCCCCCTCCACCTCGTCATTTCTCCCCAAGTCTCCCCGAGCGACAGGTAACAAGTGTCAGTGCTTTGTCCATCCAAGGCACACACCGTCACACTGGGTGAACCATTAGCTAACATCAGAGAACACTGGCTTCGGATTAGCTAGCTTGGTCTGTGGAATCCCAGGAACACGGGAAGGTTTCCCCCAAACCACGGCTGCTGACCTGAAGGCCGAACTGAGTGAGACAGCCAGAACAGACATCATCTAGACTTGTTCCCGGTACGCACATTCCCTCCCACTTCCACTGTCAGACCTGAAACAGATACGCACCTCTTTTGCTTGCTTTCCAGGGTGCTGCTGTTGTAAAAGCTGCAGGTGTAGCTGCTCCTGTTGTTTCTTATAAAACTCCTGCAGATGTTGCTAGGAGGGGAAGAAAGAGAGATAGATGATTAAAAACAACATTCCAGGTAACCTAGGAGAAGGTCCATATTATCTTCTGGCTATGTAAATAGACATTGGCAAATGCTTCTTTTTTTTTTTTGGCTGTTGGTTTCATTGGTACGGTGTGTGTCGTTTTGGGCAGTGGAAAGCCTCGATTTACCGAGACAGAGTATATTGATCATGTGGCATAACACTGTAGCAATGTGTTTGTAAAGCTAACGAGGAATCTGTTTCCATACTAGAGCGGCAAAAAGAGCACTCGCCAAGGTTCTGACACGTTGGAATTCATTTTGTTTGTCGTTGGTTTTTTTTTAGTGTGGTTTTTGTTGTTGAAAATGAGGTGCCACGACAACACCGACACATGTTGGTTACGTACAACACATATTTGAAGTGCCATATTTTCTAGCAGGGGGGTGGGGGGTGGGGGGGGACACATACTGTAGTCTCGCTCTCCCGCCATGTCTTCTCCATATGGACTTTAAATGGCCTCGCACAGTACTGGAGGGGGGGCACAATTAATCATATTAACTAGTATACAGTTTTTGGTGTAATGTCTTGACAGGCACTGAAATGCTTTAAAGTGAATGCAAGCACACTCGAAGGAACGGATTCATCACTCTAAACGAAAGGCGTTTCACACACATCACACATAACATCCACTCTCTGCTGTCTATGCGACTCTCAGTGACTCCTGAAGTTAGAGGAGGTACAGTAGGGTAAATAGAAGTCTTATAAAGAATATAAAATCAGTTTCTAGCCTGCATGGGACATCTTCCTGAAACTTCATTCATTCATAAATCCCACTAAAGAGGGTAGTTAATGAAACAATAATTCCCTACTTAAAGCTTTCCTCACTGTAGTCTATCTAGGAAGTAATGATGAAATTACAAGTCAGCTCCTTCCACATATAACCCAGCCTGTCTCACTTCCTGTACTGGCTCCACCCCTCTTTCATTGACTTCCTCATAACTACAGTAACTATGTCTCTATCCTGACACCTTTTACCTTTCCCGAGTGCTCCCAGGAAATAGACCCTCGGAGGGATACAGGTAATTGGTTGTGACGTGGTCAAGTGCGTCACTTCTAGTCTCTCTTTTATAACTGTGTCAAGGGCGCAGCGGGCGTAGATGTACTGTACATTAAGTGTATTGTGAATACAGTGCTACACAGGCAGTGTGTGTGTGTGTGTGTGTGTGTGTGTGTGTGTGTGTGTGTGTGTGTGTGTGTGTGTGTGTGTGTGTGTGTGTGTGTGTGTGTGTGTGTGTGTGTGTGTGTGTGTGTGTGTGTGTGTGTGTGTGTGTGTGTGTGTGTGTGTGTGTGTGTGTGTGTGTGGTTCAATGGGTGCAGGCATTATGTGACCATATGCATGTAACTGTGCGCGTATGACTATGTAACTATGTGTGTGTGTACTGTGGGTGGGTGTGTTACTGTGCGTGTCTCTCTGTGTGTATCTACTATGTGTGTGTGTGTATATGTTAGGTACCTGCTGCAGCATCACAGCCTGCTGCTGTTGGAGCAGGGCCTGGAGCTGCTGAGGGGATAGGACCTGCTGCTGGAGGATCTGCTGCATCTGCTGGGGGGTGATCACCTGGGGACTCATCATGGCCACCGACACCGGCACCTGGAGGGTGGGAGAGAGAGAGAGAGAGAGAGAGAGAGAGAGAGAGAGAGAGAGAGAGAGAGAGAGAGAGAGAGAGAGAGAGAGAGAGAGAGAGAGAGAGAATTCATCAGGTCTGGCCTCAGAGCCCACTGGGAGCATGGTAATTGGGGACCAAAAGGTAGAGAAAGCATGTCTCCCGTCACCCTTGTGCTGTGGCACTCTTTGCTGAAGGATGGATGGGTGCTGTGCCTTTGTGTTTCCTTGCCTTATTTTTGACAGTCCGCCCGCTGGGAGAAGAGAGGGATTTAAATAGACGTATACCCTAATTAGCTGAACCCTTGAACCGCCTTAGGCATGCCTATCAGTGGCGGCCATTGTGAAACAGCAGGAAAATGCACAGCTCCAAAGTTGATTAAAATAACACAGTTGAAGTGGACACTTGGTATGCACAATCAGCATGCAAGCACCCAGACAGACCCTGGGGTTGAAGATCACTCAGAAAGAGCCTTGGAGAGACAGAGAGGGAGATGATTCTTAGAGAAGCTTTCTCCGAGAGGAAAAGAGCGATTGGTGCTAGTAGACAATTCTGTTTATAGAGTGGAATTACCAGCTGCCTTTCTGCGGAGCACAGAACTTCTGCTACTTCTTCATTCTCACGAAAAGCAGCCAGAGGTTCAATTCTTTCTCCTGACTGACGTGTCCTTTTGAAAAACGTATGACATTTTTTTCAGGTGATAAGAATCATTCCACTACTAGCTGCTGTCAAGACTGCTAGAGAGAACTTCCCCAAAACAAAACAAAGACAGATTGTTCTCAGCCAAAGTCTTGTAAGACAGTAGAGAGTGACTTTCTAACACCACAGATCAATAACAAAGCAAGAAAGACCCAACTTTTCATTGCTTCTCACTTTGATTGCCTGCATGAGCACATAGCAACAGGGGAATGTAGCTCTAATGTTTATATCACTTTTTTTTTTCAATTCTTCATGCCTGGTATTTAATTTATTTGTATTTTTTACAATGACTGGAATGAAAACAAACGCTGGAACGAGTTTGTTTACTCTTCCACGCTGCAGTGAAGTTTGGAACAAAAACTCAAAGCGGCTGAACGGAGGAATTTGAAACTCTCCCCAGAGTCTTTCACTTTCACCTGTTGGGGCCACGGTTTAATCTGAAAGTGTTATTTGACTGTAAGGGCTTTGAGCATTTTAATATTCTATTACACAGGCTATGATATGACACATCCAACCATTGCAGATGCAGAATAGTCTACCGAACAGTATCTTATGCTAAGATAAGACTGATTAAACCTCTTGCGGGCATCTTTAAAGAACGGGACTATACTGAATATTTTAGGAAGTAGTCGTGGCCATTCCATAGCCCTCGCTAATTGCGACATCGTTTAGCACATAGTCGCTATGACAGTATACTACGACGGCATGACAAAAAGGGCCAATAAGACCCTCCTGTTCCCCTAACGTGAAACGCTGCTGTCTAATCAAGCTGCTTGATTACTTTCCATACATCTCTCCTTGTAACCCCCCCCCCCATCTCTCAGGCCTTGACACGTCCTTGTTTTGCTCTTCCCTCCTCTCCTCGGCCCAGGTTCCCCTCTTTGATTAGCTGAGACATTTGCATGGTCACTACACATTTTTCATTTTAGAAGTCATTATGCATTAGCGCTCCTGATCGCCCAGCTTGACTAATCCTGATGAACTGAAAATCACAGCTGAAGGTCAAACTCCATCCCCAGCCCCATCCTCCTCCTCCTCCTCCCCGCCGCACCGCCACATTCGTATTCAAACAAATCCTAGACTGGACACCATTGTTCATTAGGGTCTTAGAGAGAGAGAGAGAGAGAGAGAGAGAGAGAGAGAGAGTGTGTGTGTGTGTGTGTGTGTGTGTGTGTGTGTGTGTGTGTGTGTGTGTGTGTGTGTGTGTGTGTGTGTGTGTGTGTGTGTGTGTGTGTGTGTGTGCGTGCGTGCGTGCGTGCGTGCGTGTGTGCGCGTGTGTGTGTGTGTTTCTGTGTGTGTGTGTGTGTGTGTGAAGGCTGTTGTGGTATAGCAGTAGCCTCACTCTCTTCCGCACTTCGTTAAGCAGACACAAAAGAAAGGGGCCGAACAAAGCAACACAAGTCACAAATGAAACATCTGCACGTAACCAAACGCGCTGTGCTTCCACCTTCAGTGTTATTAAACCTTAAGATACATTGGAGACTTGCAATTACCCTGGGGGCCACCCCGTTGAATAGTGGTGGACAGGATGACAATGCTTTCATTAAAACCCATTAATTGGCTGCTTGAATGAGAATCCTGCGGTTAATGGGGTTGACGAAAGGGGAACCTGGTGTGAGTCTGTTTAAAAAAAAAAATGTAAACATGTAAACAGTGAAAAGACATAACCATATAATATCATATAATGAATCACTACACCACTAAACACCATGTGTTCTGTAAGGGGTGTGTATACATGCATTACTAGCCCAGTTGTACAGGATGGGGATAATACTGTATCTGAACAACAAGCCAGGGAAAAGCCTACACATCCTGACAAGGAAAACGAGGGGATTCAAAACCGAAAATTGAAAAACAGGCAACAAATGAAGTCACGGAAGTGGCTTTCCCGCTTTCATTAGCTTTTTAGCTAGCGAGTGATGGATGATAATCATCTTCATTTCATCGCTCTTCCCCAAACAAAAAGAGAGGCAGGCGAGGCGGAGGAGAGGAAGGCCCCGGCCCTCGGTTCATTGTTGAGGCCCCAGCACAATGCTAATTCCAGGCATTTAACTGCACGCTTTTCTGCTTGACGTATCAGAGCCTCCAAGATGAAAGACGATAAGTAATTGCTCTCCTGGTTCTTATTCTTCACTGACAACCCATAAATTTAATTTTACACACGTTCATTTACATTTTCGAGTATATGACATGATAATTGCCGGAATATAACACCTCCATTCCGCAGGATACCGCAGCCCGGGCCGGTTGATTGACAAGAGCAGTGAATTGAAAGGAACAGAGGCTGAATTGCTTCTCCTCGAAATGATTTTGCCACGAAGGGACAAAATTAATGAGCATTTACAGGGACCGTCGCCGTCATAAACACGGGCAGACAATGAACGGTCCTCTCACACACAGGATCAGACAACCACCATGATATCCAACAACGCTAGGCTAGCTAGCTACAGTAGCTCCTCTGTCTGCCAAAGGAACTACATTACCAATCTATTCTTAAATGATTTGAAAATTGGCTACATTTGAGGTTGGTAACTGGGGAGGACGGAAATAACAGAAATGGATGTTTCAAAATATATATATTTGGAGTTTTGAGTTTATTTTTACACGGACAGTGCACATTAATCAACGCTTCAGTAAAAGTGACGGTTTTAGCCAGCCGGCTAATTTTCAACCGCAGTCCCTGGGCAGGTTATTGAAAACAATTACAATAACAATACAGACAAACAATGAGCAACACGTAGCATGCAGACAGAGCAACATAGAACAAACAACACGTAGCATCCAGACAGAGAACATAGAGCAAGCAACACGTAGCATGCAGACAGAGAAACATAGAACAAGCAACACGTAGCATCCAGACAGAGAACATAGAGCAAGCAACACATAGCATGCAGACAGAGAAACATAGAACAAGCAACACGTAGCATCCAGACAGAGAACATAGAGCAAGCAACACGTAGCATGCAGACAGAGCAACATATAACAAGCAACACGTAGCATCCAGACAGAGAACATAGAGCAAGCAACACGTAGCATGCAGACAGAGAAACATAGAACAAGCAACACGTAGCACGCAGACAGAGAAACATAGAACAAGCAACACGTAGCACGTAGACAGAGCAATAGCGCAAAAAGCAACAAAACAAAATACATAAAAGCAACAGTGTTTCCGCACCTCACGAGCTACAGAAAACATGGAAAGCGGCAATACACACCTAGGGATTTTTGTTCACGAGTCTGATTGGCCTTTGTGATGATGGCTATTGGGCTTTCCATCAAGCACTTTGAGAGCCAGTTTGTAGACAGACTGAATGGGTTTTAATGTTGCACAGCAAGCTTGGGCCCAACTAGTCAAGCAGTATGTTAAGTGGGAGACTATCATAGATTTGAAGTACAGTTTTGCTACCTCTGTGTATGTGCTAATTGTTCCCCAAATGGGCGTGTTCCAAAATGATCCTACTCCAAATCCTCAAAAAGTAACATGTCATTGGTATGTGGGTTAACATGATTCTAAACAAAACAATACACAGCATGGCAATCAAAGCGGCCTCAGGCGCTCTCTGTTTGCTCCCTATTTGTTTATTTCCTTTCCTTTAAGAAAGCTGAGGAAGGCACACAGGAAAGACGATGACTATCAACTTGAACTTTGGAGGACATGTGGTTTGCTGCTTAGGTCCAAAGTCTGAGTGCAGAACAAAGGACCTTTAAATTGGATCCTGATGAGAAAACATTGGCTGCCCCTCACAAGAACAAGCACATCATTAAGGTGCTCTCTCTCGCTCGTCACACTCCGTGCCAGAGAACGAAACAAACCTCTTCACGGCTGCAAAAGGTCAACTTCTTCTCCGGAGAGGAGTGATCAGGTACCTCTAGACTCCGCCAAGGCAGCAGTTGCGTTTTATTTCCGGTGAGAGGCCTCGTATTTTGTTTGATTTGACTGAGAATTGTGCGATTAAAAACGCACCGCCGCTCGGTGGCTCTCTGCATCGAACCGGACCAATGAATGCACCTTCGGCGATTATACGCAATTGGGCTTATCTTTAGGACAATGGATTTATGACCAAATCAAATTACACTAAAGGCCGGAGTAGGAGATATCCCACAGTGTCAGAGTTCAAACTTAAACATTTAAGGGGTGAAAAAAAGACGTGAATTTCTCTCAATTTCGGTAGAATTCACTTAGCGGTAATAAGTGGGGGAAGTTCCCGATTAGATGTGGGACTGAGGCATAAACAGGGCCGGAGATGGGAGAGTGAATGGAGTGAATAACGTTCGGGTCTCTTCAGCACGAGCTAAACGGTCTCAGTGCTGCCACAGATACTGTTAAGATAAATAAAATGAGAAATGGAGGGGCGTAAGGTGGTAATTACTTGAGCTGCTTGGCAGAGACGAGCTTCAGTGTTAATTAAGGTGTTAGACCCATTTCAGCCCAGAGAAGAGAGAGAGATAGAGAGAGGATCGAGAGAGAGAGAGGATCGAGAGAGAGAGAGAGAGAGAGAGAGAGAGAGAGAGAGAGAGAGAGAGAGAGAGAGAGAGAGAGAGAGAGAGAGAGAGAGAGAGGATGAAATTCCTCCAGTGTCCCCCACTAATTCATCTCAATCCCGGGCTCCCGAGGGGCCATGGGCCCCAAACTACAGACTCCCTCTGAGCTGCTGAACTTCTGACCCCTCCAGTCCCTTTCAGCTGACACTGCTCATTTACTAACCAATTACTGCCAATGGTGGCACGGCTCTTATTGATAGGGGGCTACTTCACAGCCAGACCACCAAGGCTTCCTCCCAGGCCTCCTTCCCTACCTGCAAGCGTTGCTAACTTTTCAGAACTTCTCAGAGAAGTGGGCATAGTGTTACACATAATGTAATGGCTCTTGCCCTTTTACACACACACACACACACACACACACACACACACACACACACACACACACACACACACACACACACACACACACACACACACACACACACACACACACACACACACACACACACACACACACACACACACACACACACACACACACACACACACACACACACTTCGGATTAGGAGATCACTACTCCAGATTGTCAGGACTAGAGCTAAGTAAATTAGAAAATGTTTTCCCAAATCAGCACAGTATGGGACATGCAATCTATCAAAACATAAAGACACCAATGGCATGAAGTCATCTAATAAAACTGTTGGGGGGGGGGGGTTATGGTAGGCTCAGGGGTCCTTCAAAACATATCTATCTCTGTGTAGATAACCCTGATTCCCTTTTCATTGATAAAGCGGAGGAGATGTACTGTGCTGTACTGTACTGTAGTATGTCACTACGACAGTGTCTATAATAGTGTTTATAGCCTCCAGTGGCTAGTGGAGAGGAGCAGACACACTGTATTATCACACTAGCACACTGTACTGTCTTTCCCAGTTGGTATTTCCGAACGGGTCTCCTACCAGTTGTCTTGGTGTGTGCCGTAGTAGCTGGTACTCTTGGAGGGAACAGCAACTCTGCCTTGTGATGTCCCAGGTACTACAGAGACCACTGGATCAGCCGCTTCATCAAATGACACGCTCTAAATTACAAGTGCTTCAAGCAGCTCAGTGAATTATAGTTCATCACTTGGAAAGGCTTCCCACCACCAGGGCTGCTACTCGTATCAGATCTGCCAGGTAGTATCCAATTAACACCCGGGCCAGAATAATCAGATTGCATGTGTAAGGGTCTGGTATAACTCGCTTATTGCTTCCATGCATCTTCTGTCAGAAGGTACATTTGTTGCTGCTACATCAAAGGTCTGGGGGATGTAGCACTTTCTTCATGTTTGTTCCTCCTCTGCCGCCGCTTGCCTTGGGGTTATATTTCAACTTCTTTTGCATCACAATGATGAACCTCCTCTGTCCTCGCAATTTAGCAATCTTGTCCTGTAGGTGTGTGTAACTAACACAGATGGGGGGGGGGGGGAATAAAATCTTGTTTTCTTGTTACAAAAGCATGCAGTCACCGAGGGTGTTTGAGTAAAAATGTGCTGACACTTTTTTTTCTCCTCCTCCTTCTCCAAGAGTCAACAGAAGGTTTCTTCATGAATAATAACAAAATGTTTTTCCGCTGTGATAATTTTTTCTCTCTCCTATTTTGAGATCCTACCACTACCAGGGGGAATGCAGAGCAGATAGATATTAATACATGCAAATGTAAAATAACATCCTCAGCCTGCGTTTCCTACCTTATCCACCAATGTCTCTGTAGCCTTTTCTCAGTGTCCCGTGTTCCAGATGGGGGACTATAGTCAGACGAATGTTAAGGAAAGGGGCGTAGGGATATTTCACTGTGATGAGATGTATGGCGGCGACCTTTAAAACAGTGACACCCTCAGGATGGCCCAGTGCCCACAGTCTGATTGGGAGGCAGATCTGGAGTCACTAAACCACGTAGAAAGGCAAGAGCCAACATCATATTTATAATACAGCTCCTCTCATCCATAAAACCAACCGAACAGCCAACCTGTAACAGTCAGTCATTTTACACGGTTCAGAGTTCAACCACTGTACTGTATGTTCGTACCAGGTGGATTTGGTGGCATGATACTTGGTGTCAATACCGTTAAACTGCCTTAAAAACACGACATAGTGTTGGTTGGCGCACTCCTTGGCAACATTGCATTAAAGAGAAACAGCTTTCGAAAACACCTGTCACGGCTCGGGTTTTGCATGGCTGATGGTTAACCGTCAACTACTAGAGAGTCAGGGAAAGTCAACGAGGGAGGGGCTAGAGAGTCTTCCTATGTCTTTTATGCTAATAGAGCTGAGGGGCAAATCCAATTTTAACCTCGGGCACTGATCTATTGTCTGGGTTGCATAATCTGAAGAGGCATGGAGGGCCGAGCTAGCTACTCCACCACGGGGTGTCTTTGACACACAGAGTGAAGACCTCCTTTGTTAATCTACAGTGCGGTGCGATCACCTCGTTAATGCGCCTCTCACACCGTGTGTGTGTGTGTGTGTGTGTGTGTGTGTGTGTGTGTGTGTGTGTGTGTGTGTGTGTGTGTGTGTGTGTGTGTGTGTGTGTGTGTGTGTGTGTGTGTGTGTGTGTGTGTGTGTGTGTGTGTGTGTGTGTGTTGGGCTTGGTCAACCCTCTCCAACGGTCTTCAGAGTAGGTCAGCCGATCACCCCCCACCTTCTTTATGCTGTGTTCATCAATGTGACATGTCCTACAGCCATGGCAGCCCTTCACTCCCTGACATGTACACGCCCCCCGAAAACACCTAACGTGCCTACCAGACGGCGCGGCGCCATCGTTGTTCAGCGCACACGTTATACATGTGTCACCGTGCCAGGCTTTGTGGTGTACCCAGCGTGTTAAAGGCACATACGTCCCAGGCGGATCGCTAAGGTGCCAGGGCCCAGCCCACATCAAGGGAGGAGGGAATCAGACAATAGAAAACAAACAAACTAACAAGGGCCTTATCAACGGCGTCTGACAACTTGAGATGGTGATTTGGTTCGGGAGAACAATTGTCAGACTGCAAAGGCCTCGGTAATCCTCCCTTCCCTATTCGTCATCTCGCCCGTCTCTTTATTTGTATTCCAAATGTCAGTGTATAAATGCGTTCGGGGAGATAGATATTGCCACAGTGAGAGGGAGGGTATAACAGTAGAACAGAGACGAGAGGGTGTTGTGTGCCTTGGGAAATCCTTGTAAGCAGCATGGTGAAGGCGAGGGGATTTACTGGGAGAAATAGGTGTTTATTGAGCGCTCCCATGGGCTTACTGGGTAATGATAGACCTGTCACATTACGCAAATGTGGAAAAGCAGCTTGTGTCGCCGCGTCAACACCGCGATGAACCACCGGATAGAATTAGTCAGGCGCGAGCCTTTAGCCGTTAATACAAGTAATTAAAATTGCGAGCTGATGCATTTATATGCTTGTGTACTAAATAATCTACAGTGTATTTGTCTTCCCTGCTCTTAAATACTGGAAAACGCTGGGATTTTATCAGTGACTTAGAAGTGTATAAGCAGTAAGCAGGCCTGTCACACTCATATTAATCCATTCCATGTTTCTAGCTGCTTTAATAAGACAAGGGGATCAATTTCTCTGATACCTGCAGAGGAACACATGCAGTTAGTTTTGCTGGTGACTCAATCACGACAGGCGCTATTGAAGAGTGGAAGACATGGAGCTTTTTGGCCTTGTAATCCAGGTAAATAAAAGCTAGATTGTTGGGTAAACTTAATTGGAAGATCGATAAAAGTGTTCCATATGAACATTTGACAGTGTTATTACGAATCTCTTGGGCGACGTGGGCCCTGAATAGTTACATTATCACCTTTTGACTACGATCCAAATACTCATGATTAACAATAGAAAGACAAGTCAAAATGGCGGACTTGGGAAATAAAACCGCACAGCTAAAGCAACAATCAAAGCAACGTGGTGTCGAGTTGATATACACCTGAACACAACGGGCTACAAAGACTTTCTGTCCGGACAACTTAAAACAAAGAGGTGAAGATGTCAATAAAGGCCGGATCAACAGATGGATTAACTAGAGTCACTACACGCCGCTCACACGGCCCCCGATTCATATTGATTCATATCGCTAACATGAGGAGAGGATGGGAGTAAGCAAATGTAAATATTCAATATTTACCATTCTCTGCTGTTATTAGAGCCCGTGGATCGGTCATGGACCTGCTGCTGGCGCTATCACAGAGACTTACCCCCCCCCCCCCCATCCAATACTATTCCTCACAAGTATTACACAAGTACAGCAATTTGCAGATCACTCACTGGGTTGTGAAACCCATCATTTTCTGTATGCAGTGCAGCCAACTGGTGAAATGTTATGGACCTAACAATACTGTACACAAGTAGAGAATAGAGTGCTTTTGTTTGATAAACAATTCATATCTTCAAACTGCCAGCAATGCTCATTTCTTTGCGTGAAACACGCAAAGAAAAATAATCCTTGAATGAACGAGCCCGGTAATGTTAACACTTCTCGACACGGGCACATGTCCTCGACTTGAATTATCTCAATGAAAAAGAACGTGTGAGGACGTTGCTTGCACCTTTGTCTTTTCGCCACCATGTAATGAGGTACAGGAGTGTGTCTCAAATCGAAGGTGTCGCCATTGTTAAGACTCTGCGAAAAATGTTAACGATGAGGTTAAAGCCAATTTTCCCCATCTCTCATTAAATGCACAGGGCTAGTAATGAGGTAAACCAGTGCTCCTTGATAGCACTTATTAGCCGAGTGGAGGGCACACACACTCTCGCACTTCAATTTGAACCCTCCCGCAAAAAAAAAAAAAAAAAAAACGAAAACTTGAGAAGCCGTCGCAGATGTCAAGGGGCTTACGTAACCGTGGAAGCTAGCAGAGCAAATAACCGTCTCATTGTTGATTAAATGAGCGGAGTGATAGATCCCCCGTGTGACTGTGGATGGAGAGAAGGAATAAACCGGGATAAAGGAGAGAATAAAGGGAGGAGTGAAGGAAGACAGGAGCAGATGATGCCGTGTGACTGTGCTCTTCATGCAAACCGCTGACAACCAAAATAGACCGCGGCTGTGAATCGATAAGGCAAAATGAGCGTTGAGGAGTTCAAATGACAGCGAGTTAAAATGAGTTGCCTTGAACAACCCCTGGATTCAATCGGACGCGTTGTGCATGCAAGTCCCCTCTGGACCTGGTGGCGTTGTGCATGCAAGTCCCCTCTGGACCTGGTGGCGTTGTGCATGCAAGTCCCCTCTGGACCTGGTGGCGTTGTGCATGCAAGTCCCCTCTGGACCTGGTGGCGTTGTGCATGCAAGTCCCCTCTGGACCTGGTGGCGTTGCAATAGTATGGATCAATTGTGGGAAAGTGTTGCGTTTCATATCGTTTGCGTTTCATTCCATACAATAACTTTTATCTTCACACAAAGAAAAAAAATGCTTCAGAATACTTTATCGTCTTTCACCCCCACCCTAATTCTATTACATCTGGTGAAAGATATAAAAATAAGACAATGTGTGGAGATTTGACCACCGAACGTTGGAAAAACAGAGGCTGACAAATCGATTTGTTTCCTTGTGTATAAAACTGCTCGCTTTGCTTTGAGGACAGGCTGTCCCAGGTTTGCGAATTCCAATGACAGGTTCCAGAATTGCATTGCCAAATCAAACACACTTGTGGAGCAGAGGAAATCTTCTTTCCGAGACAGCATGTATTATGGATGGATTTAAGAGATTAGTGACCATGCTGCTCACCTGCAATGGACGCTGTTTGTCGTTGTTCTTTGGAGATTTCAGGCCACTGCCTGGCTGTTGTAAGAGTAATTGCCTCGCTGCTTGTAGGGCCTGGAGAGGAAGAGAGAGAAGAGAACATGGATAGGGAGAGAGAGACAAGGGGGAGAGAGCAGGGAGAGATAGGGATGGGGAAGAGACAGAGGGGGAGACAAAGAGAGGGGGAGACAACGAGAGGGGGAGAAAAACAGAAGAGAGAGACAAAGAGACAAAAGATAACATTAGGATTTCTTTGGGATGACAACCAACCATAACATCTGAAAATATTAATAAAAGCTATTAAATTAGCCAAAATCTGTCAAGAAATATTGTCCAATATTTTCAGCGACACTCTCTGACATGGCTTACATTTTTGTGATAATTCACACAGAGCCATGATCAAGGATAAATACAGTTTGTCTAAAGCACCCTTGAAGAGGCGGTTGGAGAAGAAAAAAAGCAAGGCGTCAGTAGAATTGACCTGTCTAGTGTGTGCTCAACTGAAATACCCACTTCTCGGCAAATTACTAGGCCATTTGCATATTCATAATATCAATCTGAAGTAGAGGCAGGCGATGTGGAGTGTTCCTAGAAGCCGTAATTAAAGTTGACAAAATCAACATCAGATTACCTTTGGAGTGAATTAACTAGGAGGCCAGGTTTAACACTATGCATTAACGCTGCTTATGCGCATGAAGGGAGAGAGAGAGAGAGAGAGAGAGAGAGAGAGAGAGAGAGAGAGAGAGAGAGAGAGAGAGAGAGAGAGAGGCAGGGAGTGAGGGAGGAAGGGAGGGGGAGAGAGAGAGAGAGAGAGCAAGAGAGAGAGAGAGAGAGAGAGAGAGAGAGAGAGAGAGAGAGAGAGAGAGAGAGAGAGAGAGAGAGAGAGAGAGAGAGAGAGAGAGAGAGGGGAGAGAGAGAGAGAGAGGGAGAGAGAGAGAAAGAGAGGGAGAGAGAGGGGGAGGGACAGAGAGGGGAGGGAGAGAGAGAGAGAGAGAGAGAGAGAGAGAGAGAGAGAGAGAGAGAGAGAGAGAGAGAGAGAGAGAGAGAGAGAGAGAGCGTGAGAGCGAGAGAGAGAAGCCCTTTCTCTGCCAGATGAAATTGGCTCACATGCTGTTTACATGGCAGAGAGAATTATAAAATCACACTCCGGAAATGTTAAACATCTATCATCAACACCTAGACATGACTGATAGATTTATAGACAGGCTTGATTTCCCAGACACTCTCAGGGTGCGATGAGAAGATACAGTACACTACAAGGGCCTCGGTTGTATGTCTGACAAGTACAAAACTCATATGGTATGATGGCTACCTACTCCTCCACTGCTTCAAGGCTACATCTGACGAAAGTCAATATGCCAGAAAGGCCATTGAGAGCAGATGGCAGCAGCATACTGTAGAATAAATATCCTTCCAAAAGTAAAACAGAAGCATACCGTTAAAAACACAAAAACAACACAACACCTTCACAGGTGTTTATTTTTGAGTGAAGGAGAAGAAGAAGAAGAAGAAGAAGAAGGGAAAAAACTCATCTCCTTCAGATGGAGAGTGACACTTCTTCCTCCCTGAGAATCATGGGGCCTTGTTTTATTTTCCTGGTGCTTGCCAGTATCCATGACAACAGCTGCTTTGACAGGATGTGCATATGGCACTGCACTGCCAGCTGGTGTGAACAATGTTTGAACTAGTACATTGAGATGCTGAGCAAACAGGGGAGAGAAGAGAGAGGGAGAGAGACAGACGAGAGAGAGAGGGACAAGAGTGAGATGGAGAGAGAGAGAGAGAGAGAGACAGGGAGAGAGAGAGAGAGAGAGAGAGAGAGAGAGAGAGAGAGAGAGAGAGAGAGAGAGAGAGAGAGAGAGAGAGAGAAAGAGAGAGAGGGAAGAGCCAGAGAGACAGAAAGAGAGAGGGAGCAAGGGTTGCCACGTCTTAACCCTCTGGGACGGCAGCCATCCCCCTGATCAATTATGAAAAGACAGAGCAAGGGGGCTGGGGCCGGGGAGGGCTGGGGCTGCCAGTCTGTCTGCTGGAAGCTCACAGGAGCCAGACGCGCTGAACCAAGGTAAACAAACACAATGCAGTGGCGCTGGGTTCTAACTTGCATTGATCCGTCTACCTCAGAAGGACGAGCCTCAGATTCAGCCTCAGCCTCAGCTGAAACCCACCAGTGTGATGAGCCATGGCCTTTTACTTCACAAGAAACTCAGAGACAGACAAAAAAATCACCAACATCTACCAGGGTTGGCAGTACTACCTCTGTCACCGATTGTCGGTCTTTCTACGCTTTGCTTGGGCTTTTAGAATGAAGGAGAAATTCAGATTTGGTTTCCGATTTTAAATGATGTTCGCATTTGTGTGACGGAGCAAATGTGAACAATAAACAACTTTCCCCGGTTTCGAGACTTCCAAGAAATCAGTGTAGTACTAATATGTGGCTCCAACGAATCTACATTTGACAGTGACATTGGGCTACTTTCTGAGACCCAAGTCAAGCACTGATGCTTGATTCACAATACAGTACCAAACAGAACCACTACCGAGTGGCTGGGGTTGGTTTGCCCTCTGCAGTGTGAATCAGCAGGAGGAAATGCTTCTATGTCCTTGGAATCAACACGGACTGTTTTCTGCTGAACTGTAGAAAAACAGAGACAAGAAAGTCACTCAATACAAGACAAGGGTCAGAGGTGAAGAGGAGGAGAACAGGACAGGGAATGAGCCATTTTAATGGCGCTTTTGATATCGGCCCTGACGGCGTTGCGACTGGGAGTGTACAGCTCAACTCGATTCAAGCTTATTAGAGGAGAACTCTGGTCACAATCTAGAATTGTACTTTTCTAACGCACTCCGCATCAACACAGCCCCGCTGTCGGGAAGCAGCGCGGGAGTTTGCGAGGCCTTAAAACTGACAGGAAAGTCATCGGCGTAGCCGAGGTTACGTTTCTCCTACTGTCAGTATTTCTGAATATTCAGTCGTTACTGGGGGAAAGCAGCCATCCGTTTTCACCATCCATATAGACTTGGCCTAACTCCACACACACAGAGCTCTCTCCCCCCTCTCCTCTCTTCTCTTCTCCGCCTGACTATACAAAGCAGGCATGCCAAGAAAAGTCATCAAAAGTTTTTGCTGAAGACTCGCGACGGCGCACAGACAAAACATACAGAGCTGTCCTCCTATTTAACCTGGGTTGCTATGCACGGAAAATGACATCTCCTGTCTGTTAATGCACACACTGTATAAACAGAACAATGTCGCGCATTCTTGAGACGGCTGTAAGGGGCCTGCGAAAGAGCTCTGGCTCTAACATAAATAACAAGGCACTCAGAACGGCATATTTGATGTTGATATCCATCGCTGGGGATAGAAGACAAAAAAAATAAACACACACACACATACACAGACACACACACACACATACTGAGACACACACACACACACACACACACACACACACACACACACACACACACACACACACACACACACACACACACACACACACACACACACACACACACACACACACACACACACACACACACACACACACACACACACACACACACACACACACACACACAGAAAAGGCTACGGCTCCACCGACTGATCCTTAGGAAAATAAGATTCAGCCCAAATGGATGTGGTGTAATTGGTTTCAGATAGCCAGGTCAGGAGAAATGAATTCAGGCAACTATTATGCGAAACGGAGGGAGAAACTAGAATGTTTACACAGGCACTCCCCCCTGCTACATGAATAGGCGTGCAGAGATCACTGCAAAGAGGAGAGAGACAGCCTAAAGAAACATATGTCAGCCATATCCCCCCCCTCAGTCCACAGCCTGTGTTTAGACTTAATGCAGAGAGGTAATAAGGAACACATCACAATGCACCTTTGTGTGTGTGTGTGGGGGGGGGGGCATTCCAACATCTTAAACAAGCATGAAATACATTAGCGGCTCGTCATGATTGGCCACACCATTACAAATCTACAGATTGCTTATGGTGACTGTGTTTTTATCTTAGGCCAGGGAGAAATAAGTCATCTGAAGGAATGCCACTCGTTCCAATACGTATACTAGTGACTGTATGAAATGCACCCTGAAATCAGAATTACGGTATATCAAAAGGAACCGTGACATTGTGTTTGGATTGGGGATGTCACTTCCTGAACTGCACAGGTGGTGGACGTTCTAGTCATTAAAGAATGTAGAGTACCTGTATGATGCTACTTCCTTAGTGTGTGTGTGTGTGTGTGTGTGTGTGTGTGTGTGTGTGTGTGTGTGTGTGTGTGTGTGTGTGTGTGTGTGTGTGTGTGTGTGTGTGTGTGTGTGTGTGTGTGTGTGTGTGTGTGTGTGTGTGTGTGTGTGTGTGTGTGTAACAGTAGTCCCCATCCTCTGTGCAGGGCAGAGGGCTGCTGTTCAACAAGACTCTGTCATCCAGAACATCTCCAAGCAGACATGTCCTACTAGACACCAGACCCTGGGCTTATCTCCACTTACCCTCCCTTCACTGCTACCGGGAAACACAGCTCGACAACAGACAGAGGGGGAGGACAGAAAAAAGACGAGTGCAACACTTTTTCAAGCCAGGGGAGAGAGAGGGGAGTCGCATGCCGCGGAAAACAAGGCACAAACAGTTTAAGCTGGACAAACAAACAGGGGCTGATTGGATTGTGGCCTGCCGGCGGTACGGCTGCAGTAGATAGCAGCGGAGGGCCTGACACTACGCAGCAAAATATTGACACCACATTGCGTTATGTAAGTGGATTCAGGATAGAACAGAGGCTAAGGCTTCCTTGGAGGGGCTGGCGGGATGAAGAGGGGGATAAAAAGCATTCTACACAGTTCATGAATGCAGAAGTGGATGGACTTTCATGAAAGCAAGCAAAGTGTGACCTGGTGCCGTCGTAACGATGGAATTGGAATCCTGTTGAAGTCTTTCACTGGATCAAACAGGAAGACAGACGCATGAATGACATCTGCATACAACGTGTGTTGTATATTCTGTACACAAAATCGTCCAATTAGTCTGACACAGGACCAAAGCCTCTGTCTGGTTGTCTGGTGTATCCTCGTATTGATTCCCCTAACTGAAGTGACTTACTAGCAGGAGTAGAAAGATTTGTATCCCTTTCATAAAAGGTCACCCAGAACAGTAATGCACCAGTGGCTTCAACAATACCTGGCAGTGGTTCCCTTATCACCCCCAGCTCCACAAAGCCCATCCCCACACAATACAGGGGGATTCGCCTGCACTCTGCTTGACTGGCTCCTCAGAATAGAAACCATTACGGGAAAATAACGACACCTTTCAGACGGGAGTTACAGGAACAAACTGTGGCAGAGTCGGAGGACACAGACGCAGGGAGCGGAGAGCTTGACTAAGGCCCAACAAACAAGAGGTACACAAAAGTCAGTGAGTTGGTGGATCAGCATCGGAGGGAGGGGAGAGAGAGTTCACACAAATAAATCAGGCCATTGTCTCATATTTGGGGGGAAAAAAACGGCTTGTTGTGGAATCAGAGGATGGTGTTTTTCTACGGTTGTTGTGGAGAGGGACAAACGCACACACACGCGCACACACACGCACGCACACGCACGCACGCACGCACGCACGCACGCACGCACGCACGCACACACACACACACACACACACACACACACACACACACACACACACCTGAGCAGTAGAGGTGGGGGAGAGGATGTGGGAGTAATGAGCACTTTTATGTATGAGTCAATAAATCAACAGAGTCTGCAAAGGTGGAAGGAGCAAGAGAGCGAGGGAGCAGTCCGTCGAGAATCTGCTTCAGCCACAGGACGGAGAGGCGAGCTAACCAGCAGAACAATGGGCTTCTGTGTGCTGCTCTGCTCTGCTTCCTCCGTCTGGTGCCACGACTCACTACTAACAGAGCAAAAGTCTCTCTCTTTCTACGTCCGTTTCTCTCTCTCTCGTTCTGTCTGTTTCTTCCTTCCCCTCCCTCTCTATCTTTATCCCCCCTCTATCTCTCACTCAGTAATTCTCTCTATAAGAATTCCTTCAATTTCATTCTTCTTTCTTTCTTCCCTTCTTTCTCTCTAGTCCTCCCTCTCTCTCCTTGTTTATTGATCCTCTAGATTAAGAATCCCAGGGCGAGGGATTGTAACACACAAACAATGGAAATGATTTTGGGGTGTGCTTATTTGCCTTCCCCTTGCATCTATTTGGCCTGTGTCTGTAGACAATTATGCTTCCCCAGCCCCAGACTCAGGTGCTAATAACGAAGGACAAATAGAATCATATGTGTAAACTTCCCCCTCTGATGAAAATTTATATTAACTTTCTGCCACTGTAAACAGAGCCGGCATAGCTCAGCCCTCCCCAGTGAATTGGAAGATGAATTCAGTCATTGCTACCCCAGGAAGCTGTGCACTTATAGGGGAAGGGAGGGGGGTAGAAAATATGGAATCCTGCTCCATTGTGCAACCTCACACTTATTTTACCAGCTCGGGAGAGAGACAAAACATGGGTCTACTCAGCCCATCAGTGGAGAGAGAGAGAGAGAGAGAGAGAGAGAGAGAGAGAGAGAGAGAGAGAGAGAGAGAGAGAGAGAGAGAGAGAGAGAGAGAGTGAGAGAGAGAGAGAGAGAGAGAGAGAGAGAGAGAGAGAGAGAGAGAGAGAGAGAGAGAGAGAGAGAGAGAGAGAGAGAGAGAGAGAGAGAGAGAGAGAGAGGGTATTCTATTCTATCCATCCGCCCTGGCGGAGAGAGAAACGGTACCAGCAATAACACACCAAACAAAGCGAGCCTGCCATCGTTCACTGCAACCACAAACATTCATACACTTCCCACCTCCTGTCATGGATATTCTGTGCAAATACAAGGAAATCGTGTCTATGGAGCTCGCATAATAGTTTACAGTTTGCCAGCAACCTGTGAGGTGAACTTATACACCACATAAAACACACTGCTGGGAGCGAGTCAGAGAACCACCTGACACCGTCTCGATGCATCTCTTCCCTGTTTCTTCCCTTATGAAATTCTATTTATCCCGCTTCTCTTCTGGTGGTTCTAGTAAAGCCTTCACTTTCAACTGCAGTATATATCACTGGGTTTAGATAAGGTGACTCACGGGCCATTGACAGCTCTTTTATCTGCTCGTCTTAGGGAAGTCCTTTACAGCTGAAGAACTGAAAGCCGCCACAATCTACTATGAAAAAGAGAAGAGACTGCCTTTCACTTACACCTGAGGGAGGCGTGTGGAGAGAGAGTGTATGTGTGAGTGTGCGTGTACGTGCGTACGTGCATGCCTAGTGTGTGTGTACACAGCAGGGGTGGGCAAACTTTTTGGCTTGAGGGTCACATCGGGATTTTGACATTTTGAAATTCAACGGAGGGCTGCATTTTTGGGGGGACAAATTGTTTGTTAAAATCAATTAAAATCACAGTGGTCTAAGACACTCCATCCTGTTGCTTGAAGCTTCACTACAGACCCGGGTTCAATCCCAGGCTGTGTCACAGCTGGCCGTGACCCATGAGGTGGCGAGATTTCCTTGTCCCATCGAGCTCTAGCGCACGCAGACACGGTCACCAGGTGTATGGTGTTTCCTCTGACACATTGGTGCGTATGGCTTCCGGGTTAAGCGAGCATTGTCTCAAGATGCAGTGCGGCTTGGCTGGGTCGTGTTTCGGAGGACGCGCGGCTCTTGCCTCTCGACCACGGCTCTCGACCTTTGCGATGGGACAAGACTGTAACTACCAATTGGATACCTAGAAATTGGGGGAAATTTTAAATATATATATATATATTTTTTAATGTCTTGCAAGCTGTACTCCCCCCTTGGTATACAGTATATCAGTATATGTGTTGGGGTGTGTGTGTATGTGCATGCCTGTGTTTGTCTGCACCCTACAACTTCTTAATGGTTCAGCCACACACTTGATTCCCCCTTCAAGTGATTATGATCCATCTCCTTTTCACAGTTCCAGATGGCTGAACATCACACAGTTGGAAGAATACCTACTATTAAACGTTGCATGAAAAGCATCTACAGTTCATTTTGACCAGGGCCAGCCAGTGGAAACAGCAATGCTTGGAAAGCATTTGGATTGTAGCTAAAACGTGTGTGTTTCTGAGCGCGAGGGGAAGACAGAATGAAGTTGTTTTCCTCCATCAGTGTTCTGTTTGTGTCTGTCTTTAATGACGGGGAGTTACTAAGTGGCTCCCACACCAAAGTGGACGGCCGGAGGCTACGAGCGTTCTGACTACGGCACAGGAGTGCAGGGAACCTTTCAACGGCATCGACGGAAGATGATGTGTTTGTGCAGGATGTCAATAAGAATACACATGCCTAAAATGATAAACACACACACAGACATGCATGCACACACAGACACAGACACACACATGCGGACACGCACACGCACACGCATACGCATACGCACACGCACACACACATACACACACACTACACTACACTGCCAAAAACCTTGAGTCATAATAGGACTGTAAACAAAATCTAATTGAAATGAAAATATGAGAGTAAAGCTTCACCACATCCAACTCATTATTACCAATGCCAAAAACAGGCCTGGGCCCATATCTGAATGTTATATTATTAACTAACTATCCTTGAGCTTGTTTGCGGGTTTAATCCCCCCCATTAACACCCATCATTACCAAATCACCTTGACGCACCCCTATTGCTTATCATTGGGTATCAACCAAAGGAATCATATACTGTCCATGAACGACAAGAGCATCTTTCGTTGGCATTAAGTAGATTGAAACCTTGCCTCTTCCCTTCCACAGAAATTGAGCTTTTAGACAACGGGGATAATCAGCTCCAGTGTGCTTTGCTGTAGCCAGTTGATCACACCCCCTCGGAGGCTCTCATGCTGCAGGTCAATAGAGTGAGTCTGGACCTGGCTGGGGCTCAGGTTGTGTGGTAAGTGTTACCTCCAGGGTCGATTAAATGCAACTCTGACCTTAGCTGTAAATGACTTAACCTTAATGACTGCATGACTAACCCAATAGCCATTGGGCTGAGTGTGGAGCTAGGCTAGTACTGTGTATGGGCTGGAATATAGAGCGCACACAGCAGTTGTATTGGGCTAGGCTGTTTCTCATGTTTGTAGCCAATTCACCAACAATGGCGGCACAAACAACAAGGAAAGAATTAGTAAGACAACACTGTGCACTGATTGGCTCAGCACACCTTCACCGACTGTAGGTGGCCAGAAAGTGGTTGTTTTCTGTTCGATTACCTGGGTCCTGTGTTGTCATTAGCCTCTATGGGAAGAGCCTCCGGCCCATCCGAGATGCCAGAGTGATGGATCTCCGGGGCCCAATCTCAATGAACGCCCGGTTCCACCAAAGATCACTGAAGTTAATGGCCACTACATCTAGCCGTGGAGGGCCAATGCATCTCCGTCAACTGTTTCCCTGCTTATGGAGTTACGCTTTCAACACCACCTTCTCTTCACGTACCATCCCCACCACTCTATCTCATCCAGTTGTCTTGTGCATATTCCAATTACTCCGTGTGTCTGACCTTTAAGTGAGCTGCGATAGATACAGTTATCTTCTCCTTTCTGACACGCCGCGTCTATCAATCAGTGTCTTGCCTGCCTGCCTGCCCGCGGTGGAGGGAGGCTGGGAAGTGGAGGAAGGCTGGGAGGGAGAGAGGAGGAGAGGAGCTATGGCTCTGGAAGCGCTTACCATCACACTGCTCCGTCTAGAGAGTTGTGCCTGGTTAAGGTGGGAAATGAGAGGAGCACAAGCCCCATTGATAAAGACGTACACACACACCAGTGAACACATCTGCAGACCTAGACACAAGCAGTCACAAACACACACATGCGCGTACGCAAACACACACACACACTGGTGGAAAAAAACAACGTGAAATATATTTGTTTCAGACCACTACCTGGCTGACGATACCCCTGCTCCCATAAACAAAAACCCTTTTTTCACCGGCATCCCATAACACGCTTATAAGAATAACCTCCAAGCGTGAAAAAAGTCATACTTCTTTAGTTTCATTCTTTTCCTCCCCTTTCCAAAGGGTCTAATCTACATCTTTCATTGAATCAAGAATGGAAATTCAGGAGAAATGCTTCTTTTTCAATTTCATGCTGAAGTAACTCAAGTCAGTGGATGTAATTTCTCCTAACAAGAAAATGTATCACTGTGTCGCTCACTTAGTGTGTCCATGTGAGAAGCGGGGGCTTTTTGCATTTTTTATTTATTTTTTATTTTTAAGGCTTTGATAAATGTGCCAAAAGCATGATCACTCCCTCCACAGCACTCCACACAAGGCCGGCACAATTACACTGGTTATTAAAAAAACCTCTGACTTGAATCTACATCAAAAAGAAATGACAGATAATTTATAGCGAAGGAAGGAGCTACTGCATAGAAATATAGAAAAAGGGGAAGGGGGATGATTTCATACTGTAAGAGTCTCAATCCTCAACATTGTTCAGATGATCATGCATTGTATATCTTTGATGCTGTTGAACCTATAATGTAGTTAAAGTTCGTACCGAAAGTGATAAACACACTGCGATGTTGAAGTCTGAAATATAGGAAATCAACTGTGAAATTATGCGGATGATAAAAAACTTGTACCAAAGAAGCAATATTTCTGCACTCTAACAACATTGACAAAAGCCCATGGCTGACAAACGACAGAAACTCGTTTGGGGTACAAAAATTTGACATTTGTGCAAATTACGATTATCATTTTCATAGGGAATTGGATGATGAAGTCCAAACAGGTGAAAGTGAACGCATAAAGCAGCAATATCACTGAAACAATCCCACGCATGGCCAAGTCACTCAGCTAATGTATATTTATCATGTAAACTTCTGATAAATGCATATGCAGAAACAATCAAATCGTCCCATTTTCATTGGTGCCTCGTGCACAAAGACTCAAGCGTGAAACCCAATATCAGCTTAGTGTCTACTCGAGCTTGAAACGCTGCTACGCATACCACAAAGCATGTTCTGCATATGCTCATAGCCTTCCCTTATCAGGCTGAAACAACGAAGCAGCTTCCCACTGCTCTCACTGATCAATTCAACCCCAGTTAAGTTGTCCCAGTGCGGGTAAATAACCAGTGGTTAGGGCCTTGATGAGGACTGGCAGGCTGCTGGGGATGGGGAACAGAGAACAGCTTCATTTAGAGGGTCTGGCTGGTCTGCAAGGCTGGGGTCCTTTGCTGTGGGCCTTCTACTCTTACCTCCATATGGCCTCCCTTAAACTGGGGCGAGACCAGACGAGAGGAGACGAGAGAGACACCCAGAATGGCTGAAGTGATGAAGACGTCCGGGCCAGAATGACAGGAGAGGAAATGGAAGGGGAACGTCAGCGGCTAAGGCCTCTGGACCAACAAGGGGCGCTTCAAACGAAAGCCCACTAGTGAGAAAGGCAGACCGTAAAGCCAGAGCTAAGTGACATGTATGTCTGTTTGAAAAGCCTCTTGGGTATTTGGTTCGAGGTGAGGCAGGAGCTTATTTACTGGGTTTGTTCGAAAAGCCCTGAAGAGGAGAAGAGCAGCCGGCTGAGAGAGGAAAAAGGCCCCTACTACATATGTATACAGCGTTGGTTGGGAGGCTGTGGGTGGAGGATGAGCATCCCTTCCCTTAGCAGGCTTCCAGCCACAGCTTTCAGGGGGGAACAGACCATTCACATATTCAGGAGGAAGATTCCGTTTGGAGTCACCTGATAGTGTTCGTACATAAGAAGCAGAGACTGCTAGCTGACATCTGGTGTTTGGTCAACGGATTGTGGAAACTGTTGGGGTTAAGAAAAGGGCTAAGGACCGTGGACACTGGAGCTGCCTACTTCTAGCCATCCCCTTTAACAATATTTGGATAATTGTAATATTTGTTACAGGAGGGAAGGAAAAACAACAACTGCAAGGCAGGCGTTTCGGAGGCTGATTTGTGACTATTCATGGCCAAAGCGGAGAGAAACTGTAATACCAGACATGCTTGTTAAATTCACAACGCTCCAAAGCTGCCTTCTAGCAAATCCTGCCTCTTGGTTGTCAGCTTAAGACGTAGGGCATATGCATATGTGTTATTTTTAAGCTCTGTTAAATGGATAGCGGTGTCGCAGGCTATCAAACGTCTAAGCCACTTGCTTTGGGGAATCGCTTGTGTGAGGCAAGCGGCAATGCATTACTCTCTACAACTGCATCTTTAAGGACGTTTTTTTTTTTTAAACTTCCTTCCCCCCAGCATACTCTACATCACGAACCCAGGCATTATGTATGCACCTTCAGTGACTGGCCACTCCACCTCGCCGTATTAACGACCTGCTAGTCTATTGTTAGTCAATGACAGGGGAGTGGGCAACAAACAATGACAGAATGCCTGTTTCAATACAATTATTGTTAAGGGGTGAAAAATCTGCCATGCATTCTTAGAGAGACGAAAAAAAGCCATCTGCAAATAAATTATTGTTGGGCATTGAGCTGTAGCAATAGCCGGGGGCTTTACGGATCCAGGACTATGGATCGAGCACTATTTCTTTCCCGGTCGTAGGGAGCGGAGCAAGGCGGTTTAGGAGGCATAAAAGGAAATGAGTTGTGAAGTGGCCATTGATCCTGACCTGCACTGGCTGGCTGGGTCTTATTTATAAAGAGAGGTTAACCCTGGCTCTAATCACTGGCTCTAACCTACAGCAGTCCTAGCAGTATTCTAGCACTATGGAGTATGATGAATGCTGCACTACTACTGTTTTGAATGTAGCCTACACTTACTCTCATCTTGCTAATGCTAAGTACCATAACATCACGTAATAATATGGCACCTTCAGAAATATAATGCTAACTACTTTTCTGGACCTTATCAACACGTGTTCTCTGAGAGAGTGGCAGCTTGTCATGAGTGTGTGTGTGGGCAGTGACACCGTCGGTGACACGGTGAACACACTGTCCTGCCACCAGGTCCCCCCGTCCTCCACCCTGCCCTTGATCTGCTGTATTCCACCCATGATGCACCTCAACCCACACGCGCAGCGCGCACCGATCACACGCGCACCGCTCACACGCGCACCGCTCACGCGCGCACCGCTCACAATTGCACCCAGCTGCTCAAGCATAAAATGCTCATAAGTGTTTGTTTCCAGCAGATTTCACTCCTCTCCCTTTCTGTCTCTCTCCTCTCCCCCGCTCCTCCATCCCCAGTCCTCTCTCCTCCTCGTCTCTCTTTCAAAGCCTTGCAGCTTGACATTTCCGTGGGTCTCAGGAGACCAGGACGTGAAATGGAGTTACTGCGGGAGCCACACTGTAAATTCCATGAAGCCACATGTAACGTGTCTTAAACACAGATGGACACTCCAGGTTTAAAGCAGGAAAAAGAGAAGAAGAAGAAGCGAGGGGTGACGAGAAAGATAAAAGAATAATACACCTGTTTTGTCCGGGGAGGGGAGCAAACAGCAGCAACGTCGCCCTGTCTGTCATTCACATCCTATATCTTGAGTGTCATCGACATAGAGGGGAGAAGGACGAGTCTATATGTCAGGCTGCATGTGCAGTACTTAAGGGACCGTCTGGGAGATAGTAGTGAAATATTCTAAATGAAATGTATAGCTCTACCCACTATAAATAAGTGGGGCATGGAGCAGGGAGGCAGGGGCCATCCTTCGACTGTGGAAACAGTGATGGAGAGAAAAAAAAGAGATGCGTACGACACAAACTGTGGGTTCCTGTCACTTTCTGCCTTTCAAACCAACACTCTTATCTCCATTTAGAACGATGACTACATACAACATCCTTCTCTTTCCAACTGTCCATTTTCAAGAAGAAACCCTTTATCATAACCTGGCGGAAAACACAGTGTAGTCTGTGGTAGACTGACGGTGAGGTGTGTTATTTACACACTCCAGTCGGGCCAGTCTGTAAAGATAAACCTAATGAGGTTCTTTGTGTAAGAGTGCAAATGAGAGTCACCTCCCTCACCGGGCTCCAGAGGGGAGAAAACCAGGGTGATTAGGCCTTTCAATTATGCTCAAGGGCAAAGCCCAGATTTGCATCTGAGGGGGGGGGTCCTTATTTTTGTTTGTCCTGATGAGCTGGGATGGAGCAGATATATACAGCATCCAGCATCACATCACAGTGACTTTTTAATGTATCACTGCCACCTCCACCTCCACCATTTTCCCTATAGGCAAAGACCCAGAATATGGATTGTGAAGAAAACAGAAGCCCTGGCAAGCTGTTGTGTACAAGCGTCTCGAGCCTGCATCCTCCTGACTGACAGTAATTAAAACTCCCAGTGGCCCCCTGCACACCTGATACGCACTCACTCACGCACGCACGCACGCACGCACGCACGCACGCACGCACGCACGCACGCACGCACGCACACACACACACACACACACACACACACACACACACACACACACACACACACACACACACACACACACACACACACACACACACACACACACACACACACACACACACACACACACACACACACAGAGGTCTGTTTGTTAGGTGCTGATGGGGGAGCTCTCTGTCATTAGTATTGCAGCAGTAGATGGAGAGTGTTTACTTGTGAAAACCAACAAGCCGAGGCCAGACACACTAAGTGACTGTTTAAAATCTGTTCTCAGTAAGGAACGTGCTGATGTTCCCATAATGTATATAACACACATACACATGTTCACAAACACAGTGGCACTGGAGCCACAGATGGAACCACAGATGTGAATAGACACCTTGTGTTATGGGATGAAAATATATATTTTTTTACAATTGGCCAAATAAACATTTCGCAAACATGGAAATGCACAATTTTAAATAGCTCAAACAAGAGTGATTTATTTCAAATAAGCCCGTGTGGAATCCTTAAATTGGCAGAGCATCAGGTACTGGTGACAGATAAACTGCTATGGGACAGCCAGGGGACTAGAGCCGAGGTGAATGGTCCTGGCCTCCGTACATAACAGGACAGTTCATCTGAATATAATAAATATTCCTTTCCTTCCTCTACAGTCATCCATTTTCCTGATAAGGTCCATATAGATTATAGGCCACTGCAATCAACTAACAGCTCTATTAAAGTACATTATGGTATGGATCCAGCAGATCAATGCAGAGCACCATGTACACTCATTTTTATCGCCTATTAATACATTTGTACGACCACAGCCTCATAGGTTGATTTAATTCATTAAAAAAAAAAAAACACGCAAGCAACATATCTGAGTGCTTTTATCATCATGGTTTTGCATAGTAATTAGGCTGAATGTAACATGTATCAGTGTGTGGCTACCTGGGCCTAACTGGCAAATTGCAATCAGATACACAGAACATCTAATCTGCAATCTGAAATCAAATGAGGCCTATTTAAGGGAGACCTTGGGAATATGGTGATGAGAGGATGACATAATGTGTGATTGAAATTCAGCTGTGACACGGACGTATTTATCATTCAGAAAGGCTTTTACTACTTGGCAATGACATTGACCTTAGCGATCCACCTGTTTAGTGAAATGTTTTCAATCCCTTCCTATTAATGCACACGCAAGCATGGAAACCATCTCAAGGCTATCTTGTTTTTGATTTGGGGAAGAAAAGTTCAAAATTAAAAATTAAAAACACATATAAATACAATTGGTTTTTCTTCTCCCCGCCTACTTTTTGGCCAAAAAGTCAAAAAGCTCTCATGTACATGCTGATCTGCGTCCCTCAAGGAAATCAACACAAATAAAAAAAGAGACCATGCTAAAATACTGTATTTCTAATTATAGCTGTCGGTGGTGTGTTTGCGATGACCGTGGAACAGCTGAACCCGAAGGGACAGTGGAGAATTCATCAGTGCTTATTAATCCTCCTCTCTAGCACCATGATGAGAGACTGGAGATTCTATCAGCTCCCTTTATGCCCACTGGAACACTCAATGTCATTCCCAATACAGCATGTCAGAGAATTAAACTCAGGCTCTCTTCAAAAAGTGCTGGAATACACTTAGATAAGCATTTTTATGCACACACGGTATAATACAATCCGTGCTGTATGTACGGATAAAAATCAGCACATACCTAAATCACGTTAAAACACACACACACACACGCACGCGCACACGCACACACACACACACACACAAAAAAAAACAACCCTTGATACCAATCCACTAACCACTCACCAACAACTGTAAGCTTATGCTAACCAATACTAACCAAGGTAGAGGTATCCTCTCCATACAGACAGACCAGACCAGAGGGAGAGCGATGTGAGCCCAGCGCCCAGAACAGGAAGTGTGTGAAGTTAACAGCACAAGGGACTCTGTTTAAAAAAGGCCTCGGGAGACCTGTTAGCTGGACCACTCATTTCAATGTGTCTGTCTCTCCACAGAAATAAAGCTGCTCTTTACAGGAGAAGATTGTCACATCGCTCCACATTTCCCCTTCACAATGTGTCCGTCTCGGCGACTGAACTGGATACTTTATGCTTGCGGTGCTCTTTCCCTCCGTGGCCCTCTTGTATGGCTTCCCACTTTCTCTGTCAGTAAATGACTTTCTGACTAAAGTTAGAAGATCTGTTCTCGCGTTTTTAGATTGAAGCGATTTAAGCGCTAGAAGAAAATCATCATAGTGAAATAATAACATGAAACATCATTATGATATGATAATATATTTTTAGAAAATACTAACAGTACGTCTGTAAAACACCAGTGAAATAAAAACATTTTTTACAAATAGATGACTATTGTTTCTACTCTTTTGACTTATTTAAAAAAATATATAAATGTGTCCCAGCACCTCTATTCTACTCCACACACCCGCCACTAGTGAATGAGCGCAGATAGATTTCTATCCCTTGGCACACAGGGCCCTATAGCACGATATAGGCCTATGGTGAGATATATACGGTCAGTATGTATCTGCAGTCCTCCACAGTAGGACAGGTTAAAAACATAAAAGAATAATGAGAGAAGGAGAGAACTGACCCCAATCAGCCGTCTGCAGGGAGAGAGACAGGCAGTGTGATGATGAATAGGGGGTGAGGCGATGGTGTCGTGATGCTGTTGTAATCACCAGCTGGGGCAGGGGGGGTTAGGCGTGGTGTAGGGGTGGGGGGGGGGGTGGGCGGAGGGCTGCAGGACATGCCTCATTCTGCTACACTGGATGCACCCCCCCCCACCCCCCACACACACACACACACACACACACCATCAGACACACACACACCGGCACAACTTAACCACAGGGCTTCAGCTGCCTCCACCAGCATGCGCGTACACACACACACTAACACAGACACACACAGACACAAACTCACACATGTAAAAATATAGAAACATTCTCACAGCAAAAAAAACTAACACCGTTACAAGTAGACAACGCACACAAACACACACAAACACACACTCGCAGGGTTCCAAACACAAAAGCAAACACGCATTGTTCCAAACCCGCGGCGTTGGCCTCCTTAAGCACAGCCCGACCTCTACCGCTGCTCTTTTGGCAAACTGTCAAAGCCATCATTCACCATGAAAAGACACGAGCACTTGACTCCTCTCCCCAACAGCGCCTGACTCTCCCAGCTCCCGCACAACAGCCCCAGTCAACATCTAAATAACACACAGCAATCAATAAAGTCAACCCCATCAACAGAAAATAAAATAAAAACGCACCTACATTTACACAACAAAAATGTATGAATTCTTTGTTAATTCCACAGGCCAGATGAGAGACAGCAGTCAGGACAGAGATCATGCAGATTGGTTCTTTTAAAGAAGTGTGTCCTGGTCAAAGGCCTCCCGGGGATGTGGCAGAGTAGAGTGGGCGGCTATAGGACCGAGTTAGGAGGCCCTCTGGTGGCTACAGCTGAGCCACGGTTCTCACAACCACACACAGGGCTCCCACACACAACAGGCAGCGGCTCTGTACGTCGCTCGCTCTCTCTCTCTCTCTCTCTCTCGATCACACACACACACACACACACACACACACACACACACACACACACACACACACACACACACACACACACACACACACACACACACACACACACACACACACACACACACACACACACACACACACACACACACACACACACACACACACACACACAGCCTCGGCTGAAGTGAGCTCTCAAAACACACACACACACAAATATCAATAAAAACAGCAGAAAACACAATAAAACACCAGCAACAACTACACTACACGACCTCCAGACAAGTAATCCTCAACAGCAACATGACAAAAATCAAACGCATAAATGCCCAACCACACAGTCAACAACTATCAATAAAAACAGTCGTAAACACGCCAAAAAAAATGCAGAAAAATAAAAACACCTCATTTCTATACTAAACACACAGTGTCATCTCCATAGAAAGAGTGCCTGTCCCCTGTGCTAGCAGTAGGGCATTGTGACGTGCAGGAGAAACACAACTTACCTGCTGTTGTTGGAGATGCAGCAGCTCGACTGTGCTTACTTCGCTGCTCGTGTCACCGCTTGATCTTCCATCTCTACTGCCAGCATCTAATTGGCTGCATAGGCTGCTCAGGCTGCTCATTCCATTTTGACTCATTGAACTGTTGCTTATTGTCTCTGTGGCCGACTCCTGCATCATGACTTAAAACCTAGAAGTGATTAAGAGGCACCAGTTAAGGCTCTTGTTACAACCCTTTTTTCTTCTCTTTTCACCCCCCCCCCCCTTTTTTTTAAAGCTCCCATTATTATCAACGCCGGTCCCTCTGCAAATGAAAGCATTTAAGAGGGGGAAGGGGGTGATGCAGGAGGAATTATGCATTCATTGTGTAAATGAAGCAATACAAAGAGATGCACGTCCTCTTGGTCTCTTTGTAAAGGAGGTGTAGAGTCTAAACGTGATAAGTGTTTTAATCACTAGAATTTAGGCACAAATAGGGCCTCTGCTGCATTATGCACATGTTGGGAATATATGTGTATGGGACACTTCATGTATGACTGTATTATATATTTTAAAAAATACAGAAATACTTTTTCTAAGGGAAGCATAAAAATATATACAAATACACACGCAGTCAGAGACACACACACATGCCCGCACACGCACACTTCTTTCTTTTTTACATGCTCACTCACTTGATATATCCTCACCCTGTCTAGGCACACACAGACACAGACCCTCCTAAACTATTCCCCGTCTTGATTCTGTCAGGATTTTAGTGCGAGTCTCGTCTGAACGAAGTTGCTTAATGACGCACAGCTAATCATGCAAAATTAAAATGTGGTAGAGGAGGAGGAGGAGGAGGAGGTGGGATCCAAATCACATGGTATCACCCGGTGATAAATGATATAATAGGCTTCCTCTCCCTTAGCTGTGTCTAAATAAAATGTGCCTCCGAGGCTTCCATAGAGAAAAAGCTCATATGTCACATATTGGCTAGATTTTTTTCCCTTTCTTTTTTAATCAAACCTCAAATATTAATTTATTTTGGTGACATTTAAAACATTTACTGCTGTTCTCCACGGGACACAATTAAACTGGTCCGTGCACTGCAATCAACCCATACAGTGGGAGATGACGAGACGAAGACTTAAGCCTGCAATTTGAACATGGGCAAATAAATGTAAGATATTGAACTCATTTCACCAGCAATCTTTTAGATATGAAAAGCTGAGATGAAGGAGCGAAAAAAAAATATATATCACAAATATCACTAATGATTGTGCTAAAAACAGCATCAATTATGCATATTACCTCCTCTCCTGTAATACATTTTTTAAAATATAATTTTAAATAATTTTCCCTGCATAATTGCTTGGTTGGAGCAATGTGGAGTCTTGCCCAGGATCAGTGGAAATCCTCACAATAAATAAAATAAGTCAGATCACACTGACTGACCCAACACAAACACACTGTTCGAGGTGTGTTCTGCAGCTCTAATGCCACTCTGACGGGGCCCCGCTACTTGACAGCCTCTCCCTAATTAGCATATTCATTAAGGTAGTACCTAATAATTCAAATGTATCATTTTTGCGGATTAATATTTCAGTTTCGCTTCAATAAAATATCATGTCTATACCATTAATGTAGTCCGTATGCAATAATTATATTTCAAATCGTTATGTATGGTTATTCATATTCAAATAATATCCATTTTTATATCTGCGGTGTGTACAGTACTGCCCTCCTCCCTTTCTGAAATTAAATACACCAATTGTGTCACATGCTTAGGCTGAGCAATTAATACTAAGTTTCGATTCAGAACATCTTGTACCATGACTGATTTTAGATTGAGAGATAATGCTGATAAAGAAATGCTATACATACTCACTCACTCAATCACTCACTCACAAGCATATACATGTACATACTCACTCACTCAATCACTCACTCACAAGCATATACATGTACATACTCACACAAGCACATACTCACACATGCCTGCACATGCACAAATGTACGTGCTTGTGCACAGTGCACACACATACACATACACAGACACACATGCATGCATGCACGCACGCATGCACACACACACACACACACACACACACACACACACACACACACACACACACACACACACACACACACACACACACACACACACACACACACACACACACACACACACACACACACACACACACACACACACACACACACACACACACACACACACACACACTACACATTGACCTTAGAAGGGATACTCTAACAGCCCCTAATGTTTCCTCATTAACTAACATGTCTCCCTCTTCATCATGCAGCAAACACACAACACTGGCTATCTCTATCTGGTGGGGATACAGATTTCCTCTGTTATACTGTCAATAACGGGACACATACAGGTTCAAATGCCCGCAAACGGACTACTGAGGAGGCACGGTGGGGTGTCATTTGAGATTTGCCCATAGACTGTACGCCACTCTGCAGTGTGTCTTTCTTGAGTCGAAACACAGATCCCATCTCCATGTATGATACAGTGAGTTCCAAAAGTATTGGGACAGTGCATTTTTGGTGTGGTTTTTTCTCTGTACTCCAGCACTTGGGATTTGAAATGATTCAATGACGATGAGGTTAAAGTGCAGACTGTCAACTTTAACTTGAGGGTATTTTTTATCCATATTGGGTGAACCATTTCAAAGTTTAAGGAAACCAAAAGTATTGGGACAAATTCACTTATAGGTGTATTAAAGTAGTTAAAAGTGTAGTAGTTGGTCGAATATTCCTAGCACGCAATGATTACATCAAGCTTGTGGGATGCATTTGCTGTTTGTTTTGGTTGTGTTTCAGACCGTTTTGTGCCCAATAGAAATTCATGTTAAAAAATATATTGTGTCATTTTGGAGTCACTTTTATTGTAAATAATAATAGAATATGTTTCTAAACACTTATACATTAATGTGGATACTACCATGACTAAGGATAATCCTGAATGAATCGTGAATAATGACGAGAGGTTAGCAGGTCTTGGGGAATGATATTTGTGTGTCACTGTCCCAATACTTTTGGAGCTCGCTGTATATACAACAGCAGCACACTAGTCTTCAAAAGCCTTCAACAAAAAACTATTTCAGAAACCAAACATGATCAATTCACAGTTCAGGTAACGAAACAGATTCTGCCTCGAACATAACCGCCTTCTCACATCAGTAAATGCCATTCGAATGACAGGGCCAGGCTGTGTAACTGTGTGATGAGGGGCAGACCCAGCCACAAAGCCAGCGAACAGCAGACAGTCCTTAAAGGATGTCCAGGGTGCAGGATAAACAGGATACGGGGCAGAACAAACAGGAGCAGGAGTTACACAGAGCAGGGTGACAGCTGCTCCGGACACAGTAAATAAGCAGTGAACAAGACGTGCTTATGAACA
The DNA here is from genome assembly GCF_021184085.1 of Oncorhynchus gorbuscha. Classification (NCBI taxonomy): domain Eukaryota; kingdom Metazoa; phylum Chordata; class Actinopteri; order Salmoniformes; family Salmonidae; genus Oncorhynchus; species Oncorhynchus gorbuscha. The sequence continues at coordinate 15,734,176 of NC_060197.1, forward strand.
AACACTCCCTGTTAAAACAGGGCACAGCCACATTAGTGGTGTGTGTGAGAGAGAGAGAGAGAGAGAGAGAGAGAGAGAGAGAGAGAGAGAGAGAGAGAGAGAGAGAGAGAGAGAGAGACAGACAGAGGGAGGGAGAGAGGGAGAGAGGGAGAGATGGGGGGACAGAGAGAGACAGAGGGAGGGAGAGAGGGAGAGACAGTGGGAGGGAGAGAGGGGGAGATGGGGGGACAGAGAGACACAGGGGGGAGGGAGAGATGGGGGGACAGAGAGAGACATAAAAGGAGTGACCATGAAATGGGGGCAGATAGAGGGGGAGAGAGAGAAAGAGTGTTAGAGAGAGCGCGTCGCGAGAGAGAGAAGGACGTAGCGGAGAGGGTAAGACTGGCACAATGTGTGACACCCAAACCAGTGATGAATCTCAGCCCAGAAACACAAAGCAGCAGCCGAGATCATGCGGCTAATAAGTATTCAAATTAGGCATACATTTTACATGCCCAATGTTTCAAATATTCAGAGAAAGACTGCCTGATTGCCTTTACTAGGATTTTATGAAAATTCGAATGGAGATTTTTTTGGGGGGAAGGGCGATGGATGCGAGGAAAACTTGAAGATATATGAGGGAAAAATAAGGATATTTTAATGACATGTTAATACAATGAGAAGCGTTACCTAACTCAACTCAAAATTGGGGATTTTGAAATTAAACCAATTCGATTTTTATTAACCCACAAGACAGGTTCAATTTACTATATGTAATTTACTTGAAAATGATTCATAAATCATAAGAAAAACTGAACTGGAATGAGAAATATGGTTAAAAGCAGGTGAATCCACCTATCAAATGTTGCTTAAACGAGAAACAAGGGAGAATCATATTATCATTTCAATCAAGGAAATGCAAAACATTAATACAATAACCATCTTAATAATGAAAATGGTAGAATATCCCCCTCCTCCACAAAAATCTGTGCATGTGTCTAACCGATGATAATGATAATAATGACAATGCAGATATATGCTAATCATATTCTGAGAGATCAGATGGTGCTTTAACCTTAATGACAGCGGTGAGACAAATTAATTAGCCATCTAAAGGCAGCATTCAAATCTGCCAATTAGAATGTCAATTAGATCCACCCTGGCTGCAGACCACAGAGAGAGGATCGGACTGTGGTGGTGACTGCCGGAGTGTCAGGGCTCACTGTACACACTGAGAGAGATGGATAGTGACAACGTACGGCACCAGAGGGTAAGTGTGTATCAGTGTGTGCGTGTCTGTGCGTGTGTGTGTGCGTGTGTGTGCATTAGGCGTACATGTGTGTACGTGAGTGTATGTCTATCGCAGGTCTTCACCCATGTTCTATACCCCTCGGGGGTACCAACCAGTCTGCCCTGGGATCAGCCTGTCCTAGAATCAACTAGACCGGAAGCATCTAGTCCTCCACCCAGAGTAACAATATTTACTGGACTAGCGCTATCCAGAGTCTATGGGCTATGGAGGAGTTGAACAGTGCATGAGTGAGTGAATAAGGCTCGGGGATGTCTGCCTTGCCTGTGTGTTTGACATCCCTTAAATTGGTAGTGTCCTGCATTTTAACACACCAGCTATTTGACGCCATTTCCTCAAGCCATAATCTTCCAATGAGAAGTACCAGACCACATATTATATGAATCAGTTACACAGACACAGACTGTTATTGCCAGCGTAATTCACTGGTAATACTATAGGTGTACAGCTAGGGAGGGAAAATAATAGTCATACAAAGTGTTTAAGGGGAGATGGTGAGAGAAAACGGAACTCTTTATTTTATCCGTCTGCAGGTCAAAGATCACGGATGACTTCAACGTTCCTATTACGGGGTCTGATAGAAAGAGAATCATTTGAGATACAGTGAGAGAGACAGACTATTTGCGAATCTTTAAAGTCACTTCTCTTTTCTTGTCTATTTCCCCCTGTAACGGTGACTTGCTTGCTACTCCTCACCGGCTGAGTAAATGTTTGCTCTTGAATTTTACGCCGTGCAAATCTGTCTTTTCCATCAGGTGAAGAATCCCAGACAGAATCCTGACTACGCATTCAGGGCTGAGATTGTGAATTTGTAGTGAGACTACTGATGTGGGAGGACAGAGACAATTCACACACACCCACATGCAGGCATGCGCGCACGCACGCGCGCACACACACACACGCACACACGCATACACACACACAAACACAAACACACACACAATGCTTTAACCTCTAATGTTTCCTCATTAACTAACACGTCTCCCTCTTCATCAGGTACCAAACACACAACACTGGCCATCTATCTAGCTGTGCTGTGTTATACTGTCCCCTATTTGACACATAAAGGTCTCCATCTGCCCCAAAACTGAAGTGAGGTGGCAGGGTGTCACATAGGCCTCATATCTTATGAAATCCTGTTCCTTATATAGTGCACTACTTTGTAGTGGACTTTTGTCGTGCACTATAGGGAATAGGGTGTCATTTGAGATTTTCCCGGGATTCTGCAGCGTCTTTCTGCAGTCAGGAACACTGATCCATTCTCATTGTGCCTGCATGATACTGTATATGAAACAGCACTCCAGTCTAAATAAGCCTGATGACCATTTCAGAAACCAAATTGACCACTAACTCCGTGATCCAAGAAGTCTATTCATTATCAGTTCACAGTTCAGGTAGTAGGAATTCCTAACGTTACATTCACTGGAAAAATAATACAAAAATGACATTTCACCGTCTGTTGGCTCCTTCAGTTCAGATCAAGTCAAGACACGGATACCGTTTTAAATAATCACATATTCTGTGCTCCAGTGAAATTAATTAATCATTGCCATAAGTTACAACGCATTCAAAATAAAGAAGTGCCGGGCCCTGGCTATGCTCAAATATTTAACACTTAAGATTGCTTAATAAATCAAAATGACAGATATCAACCACTTAAAACACTGGCTTTGAGCTGGCACTTAGAAAATGATAACACCAACCCCGAGTTGAAATAACAATCTAAAGAAATAAGTTTAAAAAAAAAAAACATTTTTTATTTCATTTGAATGTTACCACTCAGCTCGTTGCTTACATAAACCCTTACACATGACCAAGATGCTTGTTTGTGCTTGAGGTGTAATTCGCTAGCGAAGCTCCTCGTCCCTCGCAGCCCAAGGAAGTCACTGTGGTTTATTGCTACCTCTGCCGGAGCCCTAAGCATTGAGCCAGGATCAGGGAGAGAACAGCCACTACTGAAGTCCTGTTCAACACAGCTACACTAGTGGAGATTAAGTATAGGCAAGTCAGAGCAGACCGAGCCGCTTCAGAAAATAAAAGCTTCCTTTTTGGCACTGAAGGGACACCATAAAGAGCATTAATGACTATTTCTAAAAACCTGTGTATAATGGTAAGGGTTTCTCTTTCAGATAAAGGGATTTCAAAGTGACTCACAACGGAACGAGAAGATGAGATTGCTTTAGGGGGAGAAATCATATTTACAAAATCAGGGGTTGGGGAAAAAAATGGGAAAAGGGATGAATATGAATGAATAATAGACTTCTCTTTTTTAGGATGAACATGATTCTCTGAAACGGTATCACACGTCATTATTGGCAGCACAATGAGACCTGTCTGGTGGCTCAGAAAACCTCAGTCATATTTCAATTCAGCATTTCAGCTGACGATAAATAGTCGTTCCCAGTCATTCTGTGGAGAGAATGTTCCGAACTTAATTCTATTCTGTTTACATTAAGAAGACTAGACAGAAAGAATGAGATAAAGGGGAAAGTACGCAAGTGTGTGTAAGTGTCTGGGAGCATGTGTGTGTTTTGTGTGTGTGTGTGTGTGTGTGTGTGTGTGTGTGTGTGTGTGTGTGTGTGTGTGTGTGTGTGTGTGTGTGTGTGTGTGTGTGTGTGTGTGTGTGTGTGTGTGTGTGTGTGTGTGTGTGTGTGTGTGTGTGTGTGTGTGTGTGTGTGTGCGCATGTATGTATTGTGCCAACGTAACCAAGGAAGTCTGCACTGTACTAAATATCCTAAAGTACATTTAAATAATTCAGTCTTACTCCATTAAGACAGTGTGTTTTAATATACAAAACAATGGTTCCAGTTAATTATCCAATTGGTTACAAATCACCTTAAATATGAAAACACTCAATATAAATCGATGATAATACATAAAAAAGTTCCCGGGGAAATAAATATTCAACTTGGTCTTTAATGATATCTGAGATGAAAATCCACGACGTTCTTAAGGTTTCCGGATGTCAATGGAGATTTACACCTGTCTGTGTATGGAGAGTGTTTTCTCTCTCTATCTCCCCCTGGGTCTGTAATGCACAGTAGCAGAGCACTGACGGGAGGAGGAGATTCTAAGTCCTCATGTGTGGTTAGTGCGTAAGTTCTCCTCTTAAGCTTTTCCCATATCATTTACATTTTACCCATCAAGCACCTCCTTCTGTGAGGAGGAGGAGATGGCACAAAAGTGGGCGACCACAAGCAGACAGTGACGAAAGCTCATCAAGCTAGGCCCTCGTTTGCATTTTGGGAAATTCCCATTAATTAACATAGCCCGCTTAATCACAAGTAATTGACCTATAAAACAGAAGGCCCCATTGTCTGCTCCAATCATATCTACAGAGAGGACGCAGCAGCGTTGTGAAGCAGGGAAGAAATAACTTTCACCGGTGGCTGGAAACCTGTACGTCCATCTTTCTACCAGGGACTATTTACCCAACTCCTCCGACGCATATTTCATCTCTCATTGCATTTTTCTGATGTAATTATCTGTCGTGACATGGTCTGCTTTTGTTGCTGGGGCCTGAGACAAAACAAGCTGTGAGGTGAGATGGGACTTCCTGACTGATGCAAGCAACAGAGAGGTGCTTACGGCTCCTTCTGAGGGAAGGTGAGGGGGGCGACGGGGGACAGAGGAGCGAATGACGGCAAAGCGGACGGAGGGACAGCGGGCAGAGCTGCAGCGAGGAGAGAGGGATCCAGCCAGAGCGATACAGAGACATAGCTCATTGTGACGTTTCCAGTTATTTCTGGCTGATTAGGGTCATTATGTCCACGGCCTGATTTATGTTGTCATTCCCCCTCACCAGTCCTGCATCGATAGATCTTAATGAATTGGTAAATAAGGGTGAAGATTACACTTGACAAGACCCCAACATTTCTCATTCATACCGAGACAAGATTTATGTAACCAATTAGGTCCATAACAGGGGAGATTGGTCAGGAGAAAAATCATCTTTTCAGAAGAAAATGACCAGAGTCGAACCCTGGACAAAACCAGATAAAAGGGAGTCTTTAACAGTGGCTTAGTCACACACCAAACAGCCAGCTGGAGGTTTTCAAACGGAGATCACTCCTGCCTCTCTCAGGATTTTTTAGGAATTGATTTAAAAATACTACCAGCTATAGCTACCCGCCCCACTACAGTACCAGCTACAACAGCTACTTTCCATTTTAAACACAGCCAGCTAATCACTCTAGACCCCAATCTGCATAATGTCCAAACCATGGATGATGGAATCAATAGATACAAAATTAAGCTCTCGCCCAACAAAGGATCCACTTTGATGTGCAAATGTGAATTCAAGGAGGTACCCCCCCCCCCATCCCTCCCTCCCTCTGCCCCCCCCCCCCCAAAAAAAAAGAAGAAGAAGAAAAAAATATATACAAATCAATCGTTTCTACGGAGACTTCACTTAACGTTTGATACGTCGATTTAGGAATAATTTGCATTTTCTCGATGATTTAATTTCCACATCCTACAATTCTAGGAATCAGTTGGCACCCTCTTTTGCCGTAAAAAAAAAAATTGAAATCTGATAATGGTGCTGATCATCAATAGCCAACGACAGCCCAGGACGATCCAAAGGGCGGGAGTGAACAGAGGTGGAAAATTACAGCAAAGTGATACCGGAGCCGCCTCGTTTCAGCTCTCCCCTTCAAGCACATGCAAATGAGCGTGGTGCTGCTTAACTGCATCATTTATGTGGATAATAGCGGCATCATCATTACGGGACTCAAATTAAATTACATCACAATTAGCATAACAAAGTGATTGGTTAAACTTTCAAAACAAATACTCAGTTCTGCTAATGAACGGTGTTAATTGGCCACGGTGCATTCTAAATAAAACATGTAGGTAAACATGTGTTTTATTTAAACAATTTCAAAATGCATTGTTTCTGAGAGACACAAAGAGAGAGAGAGAAAGACAGATAGAAAGAAAGAATAAGGAGGGGGGGGGGGAATCTCCAAAAACAGAATATCGCCATGGGGATTTGTAAGCTGAAATATAAAATGTGTAGCATTTAATTTTATTGCACTAAATAACCTATTATATTCAGGACTCTGGAGAACAATGTAAATTATCTGCCTTCAAAATGGAGTTGGGCCAATTCTCCACGTGAACTAATCACATAGCTCATTATGCATCTGGGTATTAAATTATGAAGAGGAAGCCTATCCGCATTCCAGCACAAAGACCTATGAAATGTTAATAATATACTCACAACAGCCCAATACCATGCTTTACTCCATGTCATGAATATTTAAGTAAACAAATTATTCACACGCCTTTGATAAAGATAATTATATTTCGCCCGCTTATAATTTCAGTGACCCTCCCTCTCTCTCCTGTCTTATAGCATTTGCTCTATATGGATATGCTGTTCTGAGATATACCCTATAAAGTTTAGGATCCTTCCTTGCACATTTTTTTTTTTTCTATCTAAATAACTCCAAATAAAAGACTCCCCCCAGTAAAACAAATATCTGCAACTGGTTCACATTTGATCTTTATTAGCTTATAAAGAATCCCGGTGGCGGGGAAGCCCTTTGTAT